>NC_047662.1:88829396-89161896 GCF_011762505.2 Arvicanthis niloticus
AGGCAAGAGTAGTCATGTAAAGTTTATTAAAAAGAGGCCATACACAAAAGAAAATGTCTACAGATGCTGTAGGATATAATAGTGAGATCAATGGTAACTTTAAAATAATTTTTTAATAGCTTTGACCTGCATAACATGGAGCATCCTATCTTGACCTTAAGCTTTGGAAATTCCCTTTTCATCACTACAAAGTCCTCATGTCAACCATTGGTCTCATAAATAAAAATAAAAACAAATCTTTCCAAAAAATAGGGGTTTTTTTCTAGCTACTACTACAGAGTACCAAGGTTGAATTCCATTTATTTAGCTTCACCTCAATTCACCATCAACTAATACAACAAAGAAGTAGGTTACCTTGCTTTTTTCTGTGTGTATGCTTGCATGCTAACTTCTTCATCAACTCTCTGCTCAATTGTCTTCACTGACTCTTTAGAGTCTAACAGGTAAGAGTACCAATGGGGTGAAAATTCTGGATCTTTGGAAAATTTGAATGTTTCCAAATTGTCTTCATATGACACACTTAGATAAAAATTCTACCTCCTTATTAACCTATTAATTTCATTCTTCTAATAAGGTCTTCTTGAGCCTTTGTCAGCAGCTCTTACACCTACCTTTTATCACACTCCATCCCAATGATCTATTCATCGATCATCTGGGCATCTGTACATATAGCTATTGATATGACATGTAGCAGAAAGAATGTAGGTTCATTGACTAGCAGATGTCTACAGTTTGTGACTTTGATCCAACATAACAATGTACTTAAACTCCTGGAAAAATGAAGAATTCTACATGCTACATTGGCTTCGGTTTTGGAGACCTGGACTGGTCCACCACAAAACACTTTCTCAGTTGGATGGGCATTCTTGTGTGGACCACATTCTATTGTCTGAAAAGGACATAAATAAATAAGTGGATGGCAAACTGATGTTTTGAGGTAGGTTCAAAATGAGCAATCTAAAAACAAGTAGAAGATGAGTCAATGACTGCTTTAACAACTGCTGTGTCAAATGCACACACACACATATACACACACATTTCTGTTATTGTGTGCCTCTTAAATGTCTGCATTAACGTGCACATTCATAGCCGTTAAAGCTTGGGAGGTGATGGGAATTTCAAGAGTTGTTTCTTGGTAGAAGTAACTGAGGTCATGGAGAGTGTGACTCCGGTTGCATATTGGAACTTGTCTCTCTTTTAGATTCTTGGCCACCAGGAGAACAGTATCCTTTACCATATGATCTACTTCCATGAAGTGCCACCTCCAGGCAGGCCCAGTAGAGACTTGGCCAAGTGAGGACTGATACCTCTGAATCATGAACCAAAATAGACATTTTATTCTTTAAAGTTTCTCAAATATTTTACAGTAGCAATAGATTGCTATCTAACATACCCACAATCCCAAAGCACACTGAAACAACCTGTGGACAGTAACTCTGAGAATTGTTTCCTGATTGGGACCAGAGGCTGGTTCGTCAGCAGGGTAAAATCACTTGATGGAGTGGAAAAAATGGAGATTTTTTTTTTAAACTCACCTTTGTGCTTTGAGAGAAGGCATGTGCTTTGGTCATAAATGTGTCACAAAAGGCTGAACCTGAGTTTAGAGAATAAGTTATTAAATTTTAACATCAAGAACATTAGCACAGTTCTTTGGACTGAAAGAACCAGGAAAATTACTTAAAGGCAGATTAATATTTTTTAAAAAAAAAACTACAAGTAGGCACTGTTTTGATTAATAAATGATAAATATACAATATAGCATGTAAATTAACTTGGTTTAGCCATTCTACAAGTTATCTGTATATGAAAACATCACTTGAAATGTCACAGACAGCCGGGAGGTGGTGGTGCATGCCTTTAATCCCAGCACTTGGGAGGCAGAGGCAGGCGGATTTCTGAGTTCGAGGCCAGCCTGGTCTACAGAGTGAGTTCCAGGGCAGCCAAGGCTACACAAAGAAACTCTGTCTAAAAAAAAAAAAAAAAAAAGAAAGAGAGAAAGAGAGAGAGAGAGAGAGAGAGAGAGAGAGAGAGAGAGAGAGAGAAAGAAAAGAAATGTCACATTCATTAAGAATAAATAAATTATCACTTAAAGTTTGAAAGCTAGGTTGACTCAGCTAAGCACAATCATTTCACACAGGAGGAAATGCTGAGCCCCTGCTCTAGAGATCATGAAGGCTTTCAGAGTGAAGAACTGCAGGGGTTTAGTCTTAAAAGTTGTGGTTTATAAACTTTAAATTTAAGTGCTAGACCTGTAGTTCAGAATACTTGCTGGATGTCCATAAGGTTACAGGTCAAATTCTCAGTGATACATTTATTTTAAGATTATAGAAAAATTGCCAAAGCTACATCTTAAAATCTAGGGGTAATTTTAACCATGCTTGCAAAGTGGTGAAGACAATGGAAATGTTGAGTGGGAGCTAAGCTTTCCACAGGAAGTGAAATGTTGCAGAGTCTTTATTGCTTTTCTGATTGCAATATTCTTTGAAGAGATACCTTTTGCCAGCAGAATGCATCCTGAGTGCATAGGTACTTAGAACACTGGGATCATAGGGTAAGTGAATATTTATGAAGATTTCATCTCAAAGAACATATTACAAAATTATCCATCCGAACCATGCTTGCCAACCAATCAAGACACAATCTGCAGCTGTAGCTTTTCTTCTAGAAGCAACCCTGAGCACAGGTCAGCTCCTTAACTCTTACTCGGATAGAAATGCCTATCATTTCTGTGATTGCACTTAACACCTCACACGGACCCTCCAAGGACACGTGTGCTTGGTAGCTGGCCAGGGATCTCGACATCCTTGGGGGAGGAAATCGATTACTACTCAGAGACTTCCACATAGCTGCTGTCCAAACCACAGCAAAGATGATAAACTGTGCATGAGGCTAAACTCCTGCTGATTGCCTGGGACACCATCAGAATCTATTTCCAAAATATTCCAGAATGACCGTGTGGAATCTTCAGGCTTCTGGGGCATCAGGCTGACTGAGAAACATGTTTTGCATTATGGTTAAGAAATGTGTGTGTGTGTGTGTGTGTGTGTGTGTGTGTGTGTGTGTGTGTGTACATATACTGTTTAACTATTCCTTGACTTTAATGGAACACAGATTTGGTTTGTCTAGAATGGCTGTTAGGCATTATAATTACAATTTGCTCCCAGCATCAGTGACAGACACAGTGGAGCTGGCTTCCAGACCACAGAAGCAGAGAGCAAAGAGGATAAGCACGAAGATACATGTGTGCACACTTGTATGCACACGCACACACATCATCCATTGGTTCATTTGCAATTCATGATACTGTGGGACTGGGAGGATTTTCCTCCTCAAAAGCAACATCCGTTCTTTGACAAACTCATAAATCATTTTATTTCTTTTCTATAAAGCAAAACCCATTTTTAAGGCTAGTATGAACTTCAAATCTGTTCGTTTGGCAAATGCATCTCATGCTGAACTAAAGACTTGTCAAGCTTGACAGGAAGTCCACATTCCTGCATGGACATGCTCCATAAGGCCTTTCCAGAGGCCCGCCATTTTGGTTAATGCCCTCATGCAAGAGCTTGTGCCAGACTGCTACATTTAGCATTTTTGTTTATCTCCTGAGTCTTTGCCAATATAGCCCTTTCACCACTTTGTGGGGCTTTGACGTTTCACCCAAGGCTTAAATGTGATGGTAGATTCTGGAAAGGATCCAAATGGGGCAGGAGAAATGAAGCAGAAGATATTAGCTAATGAGGAGCCGCCAGGCACCATGTGTTAACTCTGAGCTTTCACTGCTTTCTCTTAGAAATTGTAATCCCAGGCTGAGTGAATATTGCTGGGCTGAAGGCTCTGAATTATTCAGCACCTCATGTCTCATCAGTGGGGGCTTTGTGCTCACTACTCTTTCATACATTCTCCATGGCTTTCCATGGCGACTCTTCATCCTTTATGTCTCAACTTGTTTAACTCTATTGCATTTAATACTTATACTATCTTTTAAAAAAAAATAAAGAAACTGGAGAAAGAATGGTTTGCTCTAAGAAGGGTCTTAGATTAATGTAGAAAGAAAATTAGTTCTTGGTGGCCAGTGACAGAATGAAGATGCCTTTGGAATGGGGATTAGTAGAGTTACCTTACGATTCCTTAAGGTACTAATTCTCTAGGTGAGTGTTGGAGGAGTGCCAGAAGAAGAGAAGACATTTAGCACAAAGGAATAGAAAGCCTGGCAGAGTGGCTTTGTGTTGGTAAAATGGCAGTAACTGTAGGGAACATAACTGCTTAGCATTACTGGAGGTTGTTTGTCATGAACGGAGCAATACAGAGCATAGATAAAGAATCTGATAGGAATATGTGTAATATGGCATCTGTTATCCTTCCTGTGGCTACGATAAACACTCTAACTAAAAGCAAATTAGGGAAGGGCTGCTTTTATTTCAACTTACGGGCTACTGTCCATCATGGAAGAAAGTCAGTATAGGAATTCAGGCAGGAACTTGAAGCAGAAACTATGAAGGAATGCAGCTTGTTGGCTCACTCAGTCTATGTTCAGCTACTTTTCTTTTAGAGCCCAGAAATACTTGCCTAAGGAATGGTGCTACCCACAGTGGACTTGGCCCACACACGTGAGTTAACAATTAACACAATTCTCACACAGACATCTCCATAAACTAATTTAATCTAGGCAGTTCTTTATTGGAGACTCCCTTCTTGGTAGAATCTATGTTGTGCCAAGCTAACAGTCAAAACTCACTAGGATGCTAAGTTTTCTTGCCAACAACCCAGGATACCCAGTGACTGTAGGTAGCAACTGTTCAAACTTGCCTTTTAGGAATTTTACTATGGCTGCCATGTGGAAGGTGGCTTGAAACTGGGCAAGGCTCGAAAGGCCCATTATGAATGTCTTTGTATGATCCCTGAGAAAAATAAGATATCAGGCAGTGTAGTACCTGAAATGCCCCCTTTCAATTCTCAAGGCTCTAGATAAGCCAAGGAAGAAATGAAAGAGATTAAAGGGCAAACATTCTGGTTTGCACTTTTGGGTGCATCAGGTTACCTGGAGAGTCATTGGCTCCTTTTCATGTGTACTTGACTGTGAGCCTACTTAGTGTTGCCTAAAGGAGAACCTCCTCGCTACATGCATACTCAATGAGCAGTTCCTTGGAATTCTGGCAGTGCATTCCAAGCACACAACCAATGACATCACTGCTTAGGTAGCCTAAGTTGTGAATCCCATCTACCTGTGGTAAGCTTTACAATAAAGGATCACCAATCACCGTGCAGAGAATTTAAGGTTTCTGTTTCTCCTAGGCCTCAGCAGTGTCATAGATTTGAGAGGCATGGTTAGACACCATGGTAGAAAGAGGTGCTACTGGGATAGCCTGGAACTTTTCTGGAGGTAAATACTCTGAGATAGGTGCTATTTGACTGGACTTCCTAGCTACTGAAAGAGGTATTTTTTGCTATCACTGGATATTTGACCTGGATGGTAAGTTTGTTTTCCTCTGGGCTTCCTTCTTACCTCATTTTCTGCCTCTGTTGTTTCATGTATCCTCAGGTAATTTAGCCAATGTTTGAATGCAGCTGGGTTGTGGACAGTACAATATTAGATACAGCATGAAGGAGGTATTGTGAGCCTGAAGCAAGATGGCAATGGGGAAGCCTGGGTTTGACTTAAAAAGTGCTAGAAGATAGGTCAATAAGACCTGGCCTGGGGAGACAGGGCATTTAAAAGGTGAGTTTAGGTTTACTTCCAAGTTTCTGATTCATGTTCCTGGATAGATAAAAGTGTCAATCTTGAAAAATTGAACCAGATGTAGTGAAGAATTCAAGAATCACCTTCTTAATTGAACTTGGTGTCTAAGTGTCTACCATGGCCTGGAACACAGGGTTCTGGAGAAATGGCAAGTGTGGGGAAATGATTTGGATTCGTAGGCTGATTAGAATTTGTTTAGACTGATACTTCAAGGAGAGGGGTAGAGGGAAAGTAGAGCCTTGGGCAGACATGCCTCTATGTCATCTGTGCAGGATATGCTTGAACCCTGAAGCAGGAGGTCACCTCCATAGCCAGAACCTTCCATGACTTCTGTGAATCACAGATCAACTTTTCACTGGGGAACAAGAGCTACTGCCCAAAGAATCTGTGACATCCTTATGCACACATCACCTTGGCTAGTGTCCACTTTTCTTTTTTTTTTTTTCTGAATGTTGTATCTTTAGTTGAGTCCAAGTGAAAGAGAGCATCAAAAAAATTGAAGGAGTGGAATGTGTAATATGCTTTTCTTAGGACAATCCATAGGTTTAGAAATTTATTTTAAATGACACTAATGTTTTGAATGTAGCAATTTATTTATTTTATTTTCATAAATCCAGCCTTACATTTCCATTAAAAATGGATCAGCCCCTAATTCTAGCACTACATCTACTGTAAAACAGAAAAGTCAAGAGGCAAAGGAGATTTTTGCTTTTTACCGTCAACATTCAAAGGCTTGGTTTATGTAACTATTTTATATCCAGGTTTCTTTGGGGCAGCCTTTCTCCTCCACAATGAGATATAATGACATTAGATGAATGTTTGCCATCTGCCTAGAGCTTTTCGAGGCACATTGATGGGTGATGTTCCCTGTAAGCCTCATAATGTGGCCAGAGCGAGTTCATAAGACTTTGGTCCATTGTATGGATTAAAATGTTAAGGCTTTAAGAGGTGAAGAGATTGTGTTTCTTGCGCCAATTAGAGGAAAAGTACTTGAACATATGTGCACACAGCACACATATTAAATTCCAAGTCTAACTGTTTTTTCTGCTAATACAATGGTTCTGTTTTTAATACTTAAATATGGTTCACATCTTGGTGATTTTTCAAATGGAATACATCTTTTCTCTTTAACTCCTGAGCTTCCCAACTTGGCTGAAGAAGCAGAAAAGAAATGAACAAATGAAATTATGACCTTTCTAATGTGGTCATTTCTAGGTCATGTGCACAGATGGTATAACCTGTGCATTTAATCTCACAGTAGCTTATGACTAGTAGGTACTTTGGGTTTCTAACCTGAGAAAAGCCAATGGGTAAAATTTAAAGTCAGTATTAGTGATGCTTCTCAGCAGCTTTTTAAAAATATTCTCAATTTTTACATACCATCGTTGAGGCTTAGAAGCAAGGCACCTGGGCACTAGTTTTTTTCAGGGAGGTAGGCATTTGTTCCTGCAAAAGCAGGCCTTGACTCACAGTGTTTGAATGTCTTCAGTATGTAAAGCAGTCCCCACACTTAGCTTACAAAAAAACAAATTATTGTTGTTTACTGTCCCTCTTTGTATTCATATTTTAGTAGACACTAGGTCCAAACATGGGAGGGAAATTGCTGTGTTATTTTTTTTTAAACCAGACTTGTCAGGACAGAAGAGCAAGAGATAGAAACAAACAAACAAACACACAAACAAAAACCAAAACAAATGAACGCCACAAAATAGAAGTGACATTGCTGTATGGCTACTACAATGACAAATTCTATGCAATGAAAGTTTTGACAAATGCAGTGATTTTTAGAAAACTCATCAGTGACAATCTAGGGAGGATTTGGCTTCTGAACTAAATCATTCACTACTGGTAGATACCTGTTCTAAGCTAGCCCCTTTTAGATATGGGAGGCATGAAAATGCACAAAATAGAAATGTCAATTCTGGTACTCACAAATATATAAGGCAAGTCACTCTGCATACCCACTAAGTAGCACACAGTGGCCATGCCTACAGCCTCACAGAAGAGGCCCCAAGGAGGATATCAAACCTGGGTTGGAAGTTCCCCTCTGCAGATTGTTCCTTAGGGCATAATTACTGGTGGAGAATCTCTGCTGTAAGACCTGGTAGGTGGAGAAGGTAAAGGAGATACAGTTGAAGGGTGTGTCTGAAGAACACATCCCCAGCAGATGCCTGAAATAAATTGTGCATAGTATAAGCCGTATATACATATATTCATGGACACACACACACACACACACACAATCTTTTCTTGTAAGATCTGAGTCTCTAGCATCATAACTTTGTGCTTTGTAACTTTTATACCATTTTTGTCTCTGTGACCAAATTACTATTACTGATAGGAAGAAACTTAAGCAAGGGAAGTTTGTTTTTTTTTTTTGTTTTTTTTTTGTTTTGTTTTGTTTTGTTTTGTTTTGTTTTTGTTTTTCGTTTGGATGGTTGGTTTTGTTTTTGTTTTTTTTACAATTTACAGAGATATAGTCCATTATAGCTAGGAAGGCATGGTGGCAGGAATGTGAGGCAGATGGTCACATTGTGTCCACAAGCAAGAAGCAGAGGAGGGGATCAAAAGTGAACCTGAACTATTAAATGTGAAGGCCTATTCTTCAGTGATTCACTTCCTGCAAGGCTCTACCTCCTAAAAGTTCCATAACATTCCAAAACAGAACTATTAATTGTGGAACAAGCATTTAAACACATGAAGTCCTATGTAGGGTATCTTATATTCAAACCATAACAGGGACACATATTAACAAGATATGTAAGAATATAAGTTCTGCTATATCATCATAACTGATTTGATAACCAAGACAGTTATGAAATCAATAACAAGTGGTGTTGAAATGTCAACTTGACACAATCTAGAATCACCTGAGAATTGTCTAAATCAGATTGATTGTGGTTATAGTTGTGGGGAATTATTTTATATTAGTAAAGGTAAGAAGACTTGCCCACTAAGGGTGGCACCATTCCCTAGGACTATATATGAATGGAGAAAAAAATATACCCAACATGTATACATTTATTGTTCTCTTTTCTTAATTATGTGATATAAATAACTTCCTCAAACTCTTTCTGGTGTGATTTCTCTGCTATGATGGACTATACATAATGTAGAACAATGAGCTAAAATAAACCCTTTTTTGTCCCTAAATTATTTGTGTCATGATGATATTATCATAGCAATAGGAAATAAAACTAAGATAGATCGGTACCATATACAGCAGAGATATCTGAGAAAAATGGCTGATTCATCTGCTGGGCAGGATAAGGTGAAGCAGCATGCAATTAGAAATGTATGAATTCTTTATATTTGGATTTTTATCCTTAATATTTGGGACTGTGGGTGATGATAACTGAAAAAAAAAAGAAAGAAAAGTGAGTCTGTGGTTAAGAAGGATCAATGGATCAGAAAACAGAGACCTTAGGATCATTTTAGAAGCTGGCTATTGTACTACATTCTTGTGGTAGCTGAGCTTCTTGGTCCTCTGTTAAAAATGGGGATAACATCCCTGCTGCTCTGCTGCTGTGAGAATTAAACAAGATAGACTACATTAAGCCTCTGCCATTTCCACACTGCCTGTGTGGATCTTGGCCTGAGTTAATCTATTCTGGATGGTCCCTCATTTGCTAAGATAATTTACTTAAAATAGTTCGGAAAGTATCCCCTATCCTTGAATTATGTGCAGAGGGAGAAGCAAGGTGGACACCTTTTTTAAAACTATAAATTCAAAGGAAGCCTTCACAGGGGACTTTTCATTGTTGGAATCTTTAGCTCTTCTCCTCTGACATTTTCATGTTAATGAGGCTCCCAGAGGGGTGATATAATTGATAGAATACTCCTGCAAGCATGCTCTGTGCTCTGCTGTCACCAGAGGTGCAGAGATTCATCTTCTCAGTGTCAGAAAGCTCCGAGTAAGCCCGAACTGAACTCTGCTTTGAGTTGCAGAAGTTTCCTTTGAAGAAGTAAGCCTACTGTGAAGGCTGACTCCAAAATCATGGGACTGGCCTGACAAATGAGCTGAAAATGCAGCCTTGGCCTTTCAGATGCCTGAATGCCATTGGGAGGGGAAAAATGGGAAGGAGATTGAGGGTTCTAAACACATGCTGCGTGTGAGCCATCTTCCAATCATGCATTTCAGCAAAACATAGATAGTAATGGAAAGACTGGAAAGACTGTGGGCTACAGAATCAGCCAGAACAAGATGACTGGACTTCCAGCCATGCGTCTCTCTAACTTAAAGAGGCCTGGAGCAGGAAACATCTTGAAGACTCTTAATGATGTCCAACATGAAACCAAGTAATAACCCCTGTATCAGAAGGTTGCATGGATGCCAGGGACCACACCAAAGACTCTTAATAAACTCTAAATCCCTTAGAGCTTGCTTTCAAGATGCTGATGGTAAAGAATTAACAACTGATTCTCCAAAGAGGACTAGGGAAGCCCTGGCTTGCAGTCTTCGCCTGTGCTTCTGTGTTGTAAAATCTACTTTGGTGCTGATGTTGAGTACTGAACCTGAACTAATTGAATGTGAGGTGGGAAGAGCTGTGATCAAGGTTGAGAAGTTCACGGTGTCACTTCACCTCTGCTCGGTCTTCTCTGCCTCTGATCCTTATTTATGCCTTTTAGTGGCAGCGCCTATAACTAATGAATAATAAAGCATGTTAAATGTATACTTGTTGTGTCCTGTCCCTCCGGCAATGAGTGGGTAAACAACATCCTCTCCGGGTTAAGGCTTGGGAATCAAGGATTTTTTTTTTTTTTTTTTGCTGTCAAAAAATAAAATAAAATAAAATAAAATAAAATGGAACTCCTTTTCCATTCTCTGAAAGAAAGTAGCCTTAGATCAGAACACATGTCTTGGACTGAGGATTAATGTAAAGACTTCACAGCCCTTTATTGCCATGGCTGGTGCCTGAATGCCATTGGGTGGGAAAAAAAATGGAAAGGAGACTGAAGGTAGTAAATGAATGCCGTGTGTGAGCTATCTTGCAATCACAGACTTTATATACCTAAAAGTCTGTGGGCTACAGAGCCAGCCAGAACAACGTGACTGAATTTCCCTTGAATTTCCCTTGAATTTCCCATGATTAGCTTTTTAACATTATTTGGTACCCTTGCCTTGTGCCCTGCCCCAGGGCTTCCTTGGACCCTGAGAAGTTCTGTGTACCGAGAGGCACCATATTCCCTAAGTGAACCAAGTAAACAGAAGAGTCACAAAAAGAATTCTGTGATGCTCAGAGGTGGTGCTTCTCTGACAGACATGGTAAAAAGAAACTAAGAATGTCATGGCCTCCATGGTGTTTGAAATTTAGGCTGCAGTGAATCTATGGCGAAAGGCAATGCCCAGCCTTTCGGAGACAGCATGGAAGATTGGCAGAGCCATCTCCCACGCTGGCATCTCGTGGGTGGCAGGGCGGGTGTCTCTGGCCACCTGAGCGGACTGCCTCAGCTGAGCAGAGGCAGAACGGCCGCAGGCCTAGGATAGTCAGGAACATGGTGGGTGAATAAGAAAATCCAGATTGAATGCCATCATTTTAAATATCTCTCACAATAATGTATGACATTGTCCTGATTGTTACAACATTTGCCTGGGAGTCAGCCATTGGATGGAGCTTTGAGCCGATTGCTAGCTACCTTAATGGATGATGCTCACATTTGTACTGTGCGGGACAGATTATAAACTACTTTTAGAAATGCTACCTCATTTAGAGGTCGCTTCATAAATCAGAAACATTGTGATCAGATTTCAGAGATGTGAAAATTGTCACAGAGAAGCTAATAACAGAAGGAAGATCCTGGGCCCAATATATATAACTTTAGGCTATATAGGACATTAGCCTTGAAAATAGCATCATCTTGGTTCTGAGCTGTTAACTCATCCTTCTAGATAACATGCCCTGACTATAGTTTCTCTCCTGAACCACAGAATACAGCATATAATTTAAATGCCCATGATCTGTGACCTGTGATGTATCTGGGGTGTTCTGAAGCCACTAGGGAAAGTTCATTCACTGCAGTGAACAATTTCAAGCAGTTACAGGAAAAGATACACAATGTATGACCAGATGCTCCCCTAAAACCCGTCAATGAAATAGAGTAGCTAGGAACCATTCAGGCCTATACTCAAGGACATGCTCCTGCTGGAGCCTCCACTGTTTCATCCCAGTCATCGGTACACAGTATCCCACTGTACACAAGGTATGAGTGTGTGTAGGTCAGAAGCTAACCTCAGGTGTCTTCCTTGTGTTGTCTTTCCTGATTAGGGGTTTCTTACTGAGCCTGAATCTCACTCACTCAGCTAGTATTTCTAGCTAGCTTGCCCTGGGGATACTGTCTCTACATCCTGACCACTAGGGTTACAATGGACTGCCACTAATACCAAGCTTTTAAGTGGGCTTTGGTGAGCTAAACTCCAGCCCTCAAGCTTGTAGAATAAGCACTTTATCCACTGAGTAATCTGAGTCGTTTTCTAAGAGCACAACTCTAGAGTGTGGCTACCCAGGCATCAGGAGACACAGCCTGGCTGTGTGAGTCACTCATGGTGGGGATAGTAAAATAGGGAAGAAAAGACTGAGCTGTGGAAGAGAGTATTGTGAGGAGGATCCTGTGAGTCTTAATAATGGAAAGTTCTTCAAGTTGAGTGGCCAAGGAGGAACAGGAATGTATCAGGAATGGGAGAGTACAGGAGGAAAATGGCTGCCTCAGCAAGTGAGCTCCATCGGGAGGCCCAGGACGAGTACTGTGGCTGTGGGGAATTGACAGCTCCATTGCTGCCTGCAGTACCAAGCTCAGGTGTAGGCCTGGGGGATTAAAGAAAGACTCAGACTCAGGTCATCCATTATGGGAGAATGCCAATGCCTTTATTGGGCAGGTTCAATATATACACCAAGCTAGGGAAGGAAAAACACAAACTCAGGAAAAAACAGGAACTCAACTGGGGGGCAACAGGATGTCAAGTGTAAATTCCCTTCCGGGGGCATCATCCTGCAACAGGATGTTTTGTTCTTAGAAAAACTGCAGAATGTTACTTTGCAGAGAGCAGCACATGAAAAGTCTCAGCCAGGGCATCGAAGCCCTTTGGGGTCCTACAGGAAAGAAGATAAGGGTGATGATGAAGGCTCTAGAAAGCAGACAAAGAAGATGGCCAAGAAAGGATGGTATTTGTCACTCAAGGTTTTATGTTCAGGAAGCTTGGTTGTCAATGTGGCCATACTGAGAGGTGGTAAATGTTTCAGAGTGGGGCCTTGTGGAAGTTAGTGGGTGTATTACCTCAGAGGGGATTGAGGACATCTCTTGGGGTAGGTTAGCTTTTCAAAGTTGGATTAGTTACCATTAGAGCAGGTTATGATAAAGTGAGGTCACTCTGTATGTTTGGTCCCTTCTGAACTGTTGATTGACACATACCATGTACTGTAGAATGTGATGCCATATACTATACAATGAAATAGTGGGAAGACACTCAGAAGACACTAAAGAGATGGGTCACCTATTCTTGGACTTTCAGACTCCAATACTGTGATTGAAATAATTTTTTTTAAAAAAGAAACTATGCAGCTTCTAGGAACTTTTAATAGTCATACAGAATGAATTTCATAGTACACCATATATCTAGTATATATTTATTAATACAACTAACAGGTTTTTTATCAGCTTCAAAAACATTATATGAATTAGAGGAAGCCAGTCATGTGACATGTCATGCAAGTATACACTGTAAATCTTGAGAAGGGAAGATTAGCAAGAAAAAAAAGAGTAATAACTTTCAGATGCAAAGACAGAGGAGTTGCCTGCACAACAAAGGAGGAAATTGTGGGGGACGGCTGAGGTGGATGTCGTATTAGCAATTTGTGTCTCTAAAAGCAATGTGTTTTTCTGAGTGTAAAAGAAAGCTGTAGTCAGTGAAGCTGATTTTCAAAAGCCCTTGGAATGGCATGCTTGTGAGGGAAGAAGAGTGGGCCTTCAGTGTAAGAATACAAAGAAGCAAATCAGGTGAAAGCTGACATGGGTTGGAGGAATAAAGTAAAAGATATGAGAAGCATTCCTTTGTCATGTTTTATTTTGAGAGAAGAATCTTTGCTATTTCCATATTAAGTGAGCGGTGGCTCCTCAACTCTTTTGTTGAAATTCTATATATTAATTATCTCTTATTCCATCCAGATTTTTAGTCATAAACACCAATCAGGGTCCCACTCTTCTCCTTCCTGCGTACTTACTGTCTTTTTCCCCTAGTAGTTTTTCACTTCCTCAGTTTTGTTTTGCATTTCTGCACTCTGTTTCTTGGCCTTTGAATGCATGGCCAGGAATTTGCACTGTTGGCTTTATCCTTACCCCTCTAAAAGTGACAACCCAGTCTGAGATTGCATTCTAATATCTCTGAGAATTTTCTCATTCTCTTGAGCTCTTGTTATTAAGCCTGATTTTAAACATGTCTAAGAAGTGAGTGAAAGGGACCATCTCTTCAATGGCCAGCTCATCTACCTTGTAGCGTGGGCAGCTTTGACTGGGATACAGTCCTCTCATCTTTCCTCTTCTGCATCATTGGCCTAGTTTCCCAGGAATTTCCCCTGAATTTAATTGACAGCACAAAGCAGACACGGTCCCTTTCTACTTAAAATACATTCAGTCTGAGATGTACGTTTTCCTTTGTCTCCTGCAGTGTGATATTACTCATGGCCGTGACTGAGCTTTTATTTCATCAGGAAGGTTCTCAGTTTACAATCATTCAACCTTGAAAATAGGTGAGTGGATGAACCCAGCTTCTCACTGACCCTCGATCACAGGTGAGCAGCTGACCCCTCTGTCCCCTCCCTGCTCACCTGTTTTCTCATGCTGTAGGCTCAAGGAGACTTTGTTACAGTTGTGCATTTCCATTTTCAATGGACTGATAAAGCAGCCAGAGGGGAGAAGAACAGGAGGGGAAGCCATGGGCTAAGTCACCATTGCTTACTCTCCATGTTTGTTTAAACCCTTGTCCCAAGGCTTGTCCTTTTGTATTTGAATTCCCGTTTGTCCTGTTCCTTGTTCAAGTACAAAGGGGAGCTCTAAACAAACACTGGAGTCTTGTGATAAAAATTTCACCCATAGAACCATTTCCCTATAAAAATATCATGTGTTTTCTCTTATCCGTGCTTCTGAGATTTAATATAGGCATACAGCCTTGCATGTATATGTGACACATAATTAGAAGCAAAACCATCTAGGAGAACAAAGGAGACTAAATGGAGGGTTGGGGAAAGAAAGAGTATAGAAAGAAATTCAGGAATATGGATAGTGTACAATATACACTCATATAGAAACATTCTCATGTAATATAGTGCCATATACAATGAATATATACTATGGATTTTAAAACAACAAATACATACACATAAAAGAAAGAATGATTGATAGTTTGCAGCATGTGGGCCCAGCAGCATGAGGGAGTGATTAAATTGAATGCTTTTTACATAATTTATGATAACTTGTCCTTGCAATTGAGAAATTCCATCTCTGCTCCTGAACATAGCCTACTGGAAAGGTAGCTGGGCTACAAGAGACCACAGCTTCTTGTGATGCCGTGGTAGACACCTTGACCAATGAAGACATTTCATACTGAGTGGTAACCAGCTACAGTCATTGACTCTCCTTTGTGGGAGTAGAATAGTTGACCCTCCCTTAACTCTGGCTACCACCACAAGAAAGCCAATCCAATCACCATCTACCCCAGCTTTGCAAGTTATGACCCTCAAGAGTTTTTTGACTGTGGCTCAGAACCCAAGTGTATAACTTTCCCAGTAGCAAGACTGAATGGAGCATAACTACCAAGCAGGCCAAGAGTTTTACAGGTTCTCAGAGAACTCTGCATGCTGCACAGACAAGACATTGCTGGTTGAACACATATTTCACTTCTTCTGCAGCATTCTCCAACAGAGATTCTGTTTTGCCTCCTTCAGTCTCTTACCATAGTACAAACACATATTGGGATCTAGCTGAATAGAATCCAGGCGAGTGTGCTGTTGGTCTTGTTTTACAGTGTTACCCGCCTCAGATACGGAAAGCTGCCCCTTGTTCAGATGAAGATAGTTTAGAAAGTTGGACATGGTTCCTGTTGACAGTATTAGCTTGGCGCTGGATGTCTTATTACACATCCAAGCTTTGGAAGATTGTTTTATGACTAACATTTGGGTTAAATCTATAAAGATTGTTTATCTTTGATATTACTTCCCTTCAAAAAAAAAAAAAAAAAGCAGTATCAGCCGTATTTGCCGCCTGCCACGTTGCCTGCACCGCAGTGAGGAGGATGATGGAAGGAAAGAATGATGAGAAGATGTAGAGATACTGTCATTTCCAGAGTCTTCCAGTTCTGTTGCTAGAAGGGAAAAATATTGACATGACACAGAAGGTCTTTCCTTGGGGAGTCCAGCAAGCAAAAACTGATGGATATTCACCACCAAATCCCTTTCCTTCGGGTATGTTATCATGTCACATTTCTGAAAATATAGAATGCGCTCTGGATAATATTTTCACATATGCTGTTGAATGCAGCTGCCAAGAATAGCATGCTTTAAAGCAAGAATCCAGGGGATGCCGAGGCTGCCTCTCAACAGAATTTATGTGCTTTTGGTCTTTGTCCATTCCTTCAGCGATGCTCTAAGTTTTACCTGCTTCCCTTTGCTGCACCCTTTCATCTGATGACTGCCAATAACTAAAAGCATGATTCTTAGTTTGTGATGATCAGAGATGACAGAGATAATAAACTTGCTCCAGTTTGAATGAACCTTTGTTAAAGACACACACCACACACACACAAACACACACCACACACAAACACACACACCATACACACACCACACACACACACACACACAGAGAGAGAGAGAGAGAGAGAGAGAGAGAGAGAGAGAGAGAGAGAGAGAGAGAGAGAATAGAGAGAGAATAGAGAGACAAGCCAAACTGAAAGACATTTTTAAATGTGGGAATCAAAGTCATTATACTCCATCCAAAATAAAAGAAAATAATTTCTAATCTTTAACTTATTTTACATGTCAGTAAAGTCCTTTTAGAATTCTACCTTCTAAGTTTCATCAGAGGAACTGAACCATTGTGGCAATGTGTTGTGCTAGTTTGGTTTTCTGTTGCTATGGTAAACATCACGATCCATAACAACTTTGGGGAGGGGGTGTGCCTTTAATCTGGCTTACACTTCCATGTCAAAACCCATCATTGAAGGAAGTCAGGGAAGGAACTCTAGCAGAAACTGAAGCATAAATCATAGATGCATGCTGTACATCCCATTCCCACCCTCACCTGACTCCTGCTCAGACAGTTTTTTAATATACCCCAGGCCTACCTGCCTAGAGACGGTATCACCCACTGTGGGCTGGGCCCTCCAGAATTAACCAGCAGTTAGGTGAATCCTTCTCAGACATGGTCACAGACCATCCTAATAGAGGGAATTCTTCAGTTGAGATTCCCTCTTCCCAGGTGACTTTGGATTGTGTCCAGTTGACAATAAACTCTAACTAGGGTAGTTGTGATCATTTATCAGGGCTCCAGAGCAAATAACAGAATATTTATCTCTCCCTTACTTCTTCCTGTATTCCTGCATACTCAGTTACACATAAATAAAATCAGGTACAATAGATACAATTGCAGATGCTCTTTGCTATTCTTTGACCTTTGTTTTTCTCTTGATCACTCTGTAAGGAACACACTTACGAATGTGGATATTGGTTGTTTATGTTTTTACAACTTTTGCAAAATTACCATCCCAAAGAGATTTAACAAGATATATTACAGAGACCAGTACTTGCCCCTTAATGTGTTGTCTGCTAATGCAATAACAAACCCATGTATTGAATACCCATGTGCCAAGCATCTCCAAGAACTATATTTGTACACACGAACATGTGCATATATACACTCTGAGGTCTGAAAAATCCACAATGAGAAAAAAGATTTCTTGTTTATCTTAAAAGTGTATAGAACTGAGTCCCAGAGATGTTAAGTGAATTGCTTATGACCATGAAATCAGTACGGAGGGAGAGTCAAGAGTAAGCACTGGGTACTTGGCCTGCACTGTTCATGGAATGTCTTTGCGTCTCTTTCTCAGAGACAGAGGTTCTTCAGTTAATGAGAATGTTTTTGGAAAGTCCACATGATTCTGCCTCCCTAGCAGAATGTCTCACAAACAATATATGTTTGTCAAACATATACATACACTGCTTTCAAAGTATTGCTGTGGGTCTATTTGCTTTCTCCTGCTGAGGTTCTTCTGAGACTGAAATGCTGGGTCCTACTTTTCCAAGTCATCTCTGTTCCACAGTGTATAACCTCATCTCAGGTCTCCCCAAGTATTTTTTACCTGTCACAGCTTTTAATGTTTCAGTCTTCTCAAATCTTCTGTAAAGAAGGAGCTCTAGGAGCCTAGTATTGGATTCTACACATTATAGAAAAACATTCTAAGTCTAGAAAACAAATATTCTCTGTTAAGTGGCAAACATAGCAATCACCTCGATCCTGTACTCTCTTTCTACCCCAAAACCCTGGAGCAGGACCCAGTGGCTTCCTGCTAAAGTGGGATCAATGACATTATGATGCTTCTTGTGATAAAAAAAGGGTCCAAAGAAAGTTTAGATAATGTTTCCATTAACATTTGTTATATTTATATTTAAAATAAAATTCCTTTATTATGTGTATATATACTATATATATGTGTGTATATGTACACACATATATATATACTATGTGTGTATATATATGTATGTATTTCAACTTTTGTTGAATGTATGTATGACTATTTCCCAGTAATCTCAGTCCCAAGTATGTACCTCAGAGAATGTGTACACATGTGTTCTAAGAAATTATGACACAGACACATTTAATAGTACTTGCACAAACAGCCTCAAGTTGGAAACAGTGCATGCTGATCAATGGTAGACATGGGTTGTCTACCCGATAGGACATAGACTATCATAAAGGAATTTTTACATATGTATATACACATACATAAGATATTTATATTTTCAGTGATTGTTGACTTTAATAATTTCACGGCAGGCTAGCCGGCAATGTCATGTGGACCAGGCTGGCCTCAAACTCGTAGGAATCTACCTGCCTCTGACTCCCAATTCCTGCAATTAAATGTGCCTGGCTGTTACAGTTTTATTTAACGTCAGAATCTGTCAATATGCTATATCTTTTATCTTCATACACTAAAAATGTGGAAGTTTGGTGATTTTTAATTCTTCACATTCTCAGACCAGGATATGACTCCTCAAAATGAAGCAAACCCAACATACTAAATCCAAGGTTGGAGACTGTCTACAAACTGCACCAGTGATTAAACCTTCAGCCATGCATTTTTGAGAGTTGTAGAGTCTCCCAAAAGGACAACCAAGCTCCCAGATGGAGCTAAGAAAAGTCACACCTTCCTGGAATCCTGAGACAGCTGCTGAGTACACAGGCCTGTTAAGTTCCAGCAGAGGAATCCAGAAGCCAGGGATGCTCCTCTATTTGCTTTGGCATACCAGTGAGTTCACAGATATCAACTGGGGCTGCATAACCAAAGCCAAAACAATATAAAGACTCAGGTGGACCAATGCCCTTCTATTTATTGTTCTGTCACTTTGTCCAGATAGGAGAACCCACCAGGCCTGCACCCTAAGTTTCCAGGAGTCTGTCTCCCCAAAGCCTACCCTGGATGGTAGAGGTGAGCAGCTGAGGTCCATAAGGAAATCTGAATGCATAACATCATAACACTGGGCAGAAGCTAGACTCAGACAACACAGACAACTTGAGTTCATTTATATAAAATGTATGTGTGCTTGTGCATGTGTGTGTATGCCTGTGTGCATGTGTGTGTGTGTGTGTGTGTGTGTGTGTGTGTGTGTGTGTGTGTGTGTTTAGGCTAGAGGACAACATCAGGTGTATTTTCTTGGGCACTATGAACCTTGTTTTTTGAGACAGAATCTCTTACTGAACCTAGAGATAACCAAACAGGCTAAGCTTGATGACCAGTGACCTCCAACTCTCTGCCTGTCTCTGCCTCCTCAACACTGGTGTTAAAAGCACTCACCACAGTGCTGTGCCCATCTTCGTTACATGAGTTGTGAGGATTGAACTTAAGACCTCATTCTTTCAAGGCAAGAAACCCAGACAGAGCATCTCCCCAGCTCAACGTATATAAAAGTGTAAAACCAGGTAAAGGATAGCTTGCTTCTGAAGGTATACAAGATAACACATATAAATGAAATTATGATTAAATGACCAGAAGGTGAGCCTTTGAAGTGGGAAATGTCATTATCTAGAAGGTACCTTTTTTAGGGAAGATGAGTGTCACATTATGTAAACAATCATACTAGATACCCTGTGGTACTTTAAGACCTATGTGTATAAGTTTAAACTTTTTTATTTAGATACATGTCATTTCACAATTTAAAAATGTCTCTAAAAGCTGAATAGTTGTTAACAGAAAAAAAAAAAAAGGTTGCCATGTGGCTATTGCCAAAAGCCACTGTTGAGAACACCTAACTGTATCTCTCTGTAGTCAAGACCATGTCCTTCCCCCACCCCGCATCTGTTTCATTCATGGCCTGTGTAAAGTACAATGGGGCAGCTGAGGGAGAGCTTTTGTTTGGTTACTGTTCGGGATTTTTCCCCATATTTGAATGAACCACATTGAATAAATAATGACTTGACGGAGCAATGTGTGTCTAATTAAGCTCCTGCTTCCCCGATGCCTTTCGGGGCTCTAACATTTACCAAGTTAAAGCTTCGCTCCTGTTGGTGGGGCCACGCACCTCTGTTCTCCAAGCATCTCCTCTGTTTCTGAGGTAGGTAGCAAGCCATCAGACTGCGGATTTTATTAGAAGCCAGGAAATCGTGTCGGGAATATTAAGCAGGCCCCGTGTTGATCCCTCCACATGCCTGTCAGCTCTCTTCTCCTCTGGCTGGAAGGCCTGGCCTTGCTTCTTCTCTGTTATATAAGCTGGGAGACTGGATTGGTATGCATGGACGGGCTGCGAAGGCCTTCAGCTGTCCTCTTGCCAAGTGTTTCAAGGCATGTAGCTGCTCGTTTAAATAAGTCCCCAGAGGAAAGCTGGATATCCGCTCTATGTTCCCTCACTGACCCCTGCGTGTGTCACAAAACATTTTGGGTACATTTGGACTAAAATGCCACCCTCGTGTTTATCCTTATTTTTCTAAGATGTGTGGAAACTGGATCAGACCGCATATGAAGCAAACCAGGCCTGTCTGATTCATCCGGAGTACTCATTAACATCCTCCCATGTTTCTCTATCTGTGAGCCATTTTGAGTCATTCTTCTGGTGACTAACAGGGACGACATACAGCAATAGCCAGCGGATCTCTCAAACTGCAAGTAGGTCCTTTTACCAAAGCAAGAGATCTTCCCACACTCTGAGTGACTGTAAGCTGCCTTCCCACGTCTGTCTTCCAGACCGTTCGGTTGCTCTCTTGAATTAGACAATGCTTCAATAGCACAAACACATTTGTGTCTGATTACATTTCACTCAGAACCACACTGAAACACCACCCACCATGCACCAGGCCCTGTCGTAGGTGTTGGAGCTCAGTGGGGGTTCAATTTCACAAATTCATCTTACTCAAGTGACACAAATGCAGTGTTGGGGATGTTTGTAGGACAGGAGGAGAGAATTTTTAATGATTGACACTAAGAATACGGGCTGGGGCTGGGGTCCAGTCTAGTATTTTCATGTCAGAAAGATTTGCTACATCATTGTCAATAAAAATTAAAAGAGCAAAACTAAATTATTTTGTTTCCAAAATAAGTAACTCACTTCAAGATGGTAAAATACTCCAAATACTCTTAATTAAAAATATAGATTGGAGTCTGGAGAGATGGCTGAACAGATAAGAATACTTGCTGCTCTTGCAGAGGACCCTTGCTAAGTTCTTAGCACCTACATCAGATAGTTTACAACCACCTGAAACTCCAGTTTGGGGGGAGCTGATGCCCTCTTCTGGCTTGCTCAGACACCTGCACACATGGGGTGCACATACACACTCTCAGGCACACTCACACATACAAATAAAATAAAGTCAGTAATTAAAATGAAGCCCAGAGGTGGCTGTGAGCCATGATCTCATCACAATAAAACAAACAAACAAACAAAACAAACAACAAACCCAACAACAAAGAAACAAGAACAAAAAACACCTGCAAGTTTCCTCAGAGTAGAGAAGCAGCATTCTAATCCCTCTACCACGGTGTGTTCCTCTGAATTCTAAGCACACTGTATCTCACTGAATGCTCATCAATGAACCAGGTGAGTTAATGACTTATTATATAAACCACGTGTGCACTTACGTACAAAGTGTGAAAGCTGATGTTTCGTATAGAACGTGTAGAAATGAGAGCACACATGGAAAACGGGCTTTAACTGGCCCCCAGTGAAACTCGATGGTGCTAATGACAGCTTAGTCTCATCACTACCTTTGTATAGTTTGCAGAGAGCATTCAACTCACCCTTGTTACTCTTTCATCATTGCTTGAGATAGAGACTGTGGGAAAGAAGAGACATACTGATGTGTTTCATTCTCTTTGTTCCATATTGGGCTGTAGCTTAAGGTCCCAGGACCCATAGGAAGAAAACCAAATTACAGCTGAGGCTGAAAGATGCAGGGTATAGAAATACCCACTGACCACAGAGCTGGGGCAATTTTGAAGTGTCTGCCTCTTTCTGACAGGCATAGGACATCTTCCCTAGCACAGAGTGGACTCTGCCACTATACAAATAGCTGGCTTCCAGGTCCTGATCCTACATTGACTACAGATGCGGTAAAGGCAGTTTCTTTCTTGTCCCCCATCTTCAGTTTCCACTTACAAACTGACTGGTTTTATATGTTATGGTACTTCTGTTTGTTATCATCTATTAAATTTCAGTATGCTCATAAAGATGTTGGAGAAGGGGGAAGAGTATGAAAATAGGGGATATCTCACTCAATAGAAATATTCACCCTTATCACCTTTCAGGATGGTGCCTCATTCAAAGGACTCGAATAATAACATGGTCACCAATAAGTAAGCCAATTGTAAACACTGAGAAACTCATGCTCTGAAGAAAATAAATGGAGCTTTGTCATTGAATGTAGAATACAGTTAGTGATTGCTCAGAAGTGGTGCTCACCAAGGCCTGGATGATGAGCCAGCTCTGCAAAGATCCAGAGAGATGAGAAAGAGAGAAGGAGGCAGGGAGGGGGAGTGGAGGGAGATGGAGGGAGGATGGGGAGAAAGAGAGAGACAAAGAAACAGAGAGACAGAGAGAGAAAAAGGAAGAAACAAAGAAAGAGAAAGAAGAAAAAGAGAAACACATAGAGACAGACAGACAGACAGACAGACAGACAGACAGACAGACAGACAGACAAAGTGACTGCAGGATTGCAGGGCTATTGGGCGGGAGTTCCAGTGTTTGGAGACAGAAAGCAAAGCTCAGTGTAGCTGGGTACAACAAGCCTCATGAAAAA
Organism: Arvicanthis niloticus; assembly: GCF_011762505.2. Classification (NCBI taxonomy): domain Eukaryota; kingdom Metazoa; phylum Chordata; class Mammalia; order Rodentia; family Muridae; genus Arvicanthis; species Arvicanthis niloticus. The sequence goes on from NC_047662.1 coordinate 88,852,624, forward strand.
GAGGACAGTGAAACTGAGTGAGGGATTTCCGTGTCTAGGGTAAGGATTCCAGACTTGTTCTCAAAGTCACTGAAAAGTACTAAGAAGTAAATGTCAAAAATACAGTTTAATTTTACAGCACTCAGTCAAGTGTTGTGCAGAAAATGGATCAAAAACTAAACGACCCCAGAAAGGACTTAGAAATGAAGATTAGTTGAGAAAATCTATGTAAAGGACTAGAGCCATAAAATGGAAGAGCTGGGATATCCACGGATTTTTTAAAAAGTTGTTTATGGAGTGGAGAGTATGTGTGTGTGTGTATGTGTGTGTGTGTGTGTGTGTGTGTGCACATCTGCACGAAGAAACTCGAGAATGAATACACATTTATAAGTGAATGTGTAAGCTATGATAAATGCCAGAAATCAAGGCCATCATCTTCATCTCATGTCTTGGCAAGCCCATAGCTCTAAATGTATTGGATGCATTGAAGGCGTGTTGTTTCTCCTTATTTAAAAATGATCACTCTTTGAATAATGGCCTCATAACTATGCAGCCCGTGCATCATGCAGGCTTAATGAAAGTGCTTTGAGAGGTTTTTCAACAAAATCACATTTAGAAGTAAATATTTACTTCAGTACAACTCATTTGTAGAATTGAGTCATCTCTCTGAGCCATACTCAATTATTTTTGTAACTAGCCAGCAGCATAGTATCTATGAAATTATACCATGAGTTTCTGACTAATTATCTTACTTAGAAAACATAAATATGGGCTTCTTTTAAGAGTATTTAAGAGTAGCTTTAAGCAAAACAGGTTCCTTGGTACTTCTACAGTATCTAGCATGAGCGTGTGCTGTGGCCAATGGGGTGACAGCAGCCATCTTTGAAAAGTGGAGAACTATGACCTCTTTGCTGTCCTTTTTTGGTTATAAAGCAAAATTATGAGGTTTTTTGGAACAAAACCATACAGTATCATCAACAGCAATAATTGATTTGTTGAATGAATAAATAATTTCTATTAACCAAAACCGATGTATTCATATCTAAAGCAATGGAATGGGAGGTAAACTGTGAAAGCTAGGGTGGGGGTGGGGCAGGCCTGACCATCATTGGCACCAGTCGTGAGCATCTCTTGAGGTGCATTAACTCCCACAATGCCAATCACTGTCAACTTGCGCAGAGTCCTCTGCTTAGTCTGAGGACTGTTTGGTGAGCCAAATCTCTGTTTTCCTATCTCTCTATCTTCTTTGGTACCACCCTCATTCCAGCCTCCACATTTCACACCCTGGCTTGTTTACACTGTCTCTAACGCATCAGTAGGTGTTTCCATCACCTGATCACATCCGAACTGATGCTTAAGGATGCAAAGCTGATGTTGGCTCACGTCTTCCTTGAAAATGCTCTCTCACTCCTCTTGAAAACAAAACAGAAATTCAGTCTGCTTCTCTGCAAAGCACAGCTTCAAGGTTCTCAATTCTGTCTCCAGACTAGTCATCAAGGAGGCTTTTACCGTCTTTTTACTCAAATCCTACTTTAGCACAATTCTTCTAGTCCCTACCTAGAAGGACCTGGGCATATGTGTTTTTATCACACATCTTGTCAGTAATTCTTGGGTGAAGTCAGGATGAGGAACAGCAAGAGGATTTCAATACAACACTTTCTCTCATCTCTAACTACTTTCCCTTTTAAAACAAAACAAAATCAAAAACCTCTGCTCAGTCTATGGTCTTGTGTTTTAGTGTTTAACAGATATAGACCCTAGAATGTCTCAGTTTGGGTATGAGTATATTTGGCTGACACATTAAGTCTCTAACTCTGTGCCCCTTTATAAGAAGTACCTTGGTATCCACTCTCCTCACTCTCTTTACTTTTACCTTCTCAGAACTTGGTTATTAATCTCATTGTGCCTTTATTTACTAAATTTAATTGAATAATTTATTACAGGGCCATTTTATTTGATGCTTCTCTTTCTCTATAGAATGTGGGATCCTTGAAGGCAGACACCATATCTGGTTGACCAGCCTCACTTTCTTAACACATACCTAGAGGTAGGTCATCTGTAGACACTGGAGTCAATAAGGACTGTGATTGGCTTAAAATTTGTCTATGTCTTGCTTGCCAAATATAAACTATCTTTCATATCTAGGAAATTGTTTGTGGAATTGATGGATGCTCAAGACCCTTATACAAATGTCTTAATATTTGGATACAGCTTATAAGCACCCTCCTTTCCATGTTACATAATTCTGCACTTCTTAATGGAGCATAAATGTTATGTGAACAGTTATTCTACATTACTTAAGAAATAATGACAATAAAACCTGTATATGTACAAAAAGTTGTTATAAAAAGTTGACTCATAGCTGGTCAAATCTGCAGACATGGAACCTTTGAATAGGGAAGACTGACTCTACTGGGAAAACTTGATCAACTTGAATGTCAGTTTAAAATACAAAAATTAATTGTTTCACTGATAACTTCAGAGCCACTCAAGATTCGATAAAGACGTTACCATAATTACTATAAAGTATTACATAAATATTATCAAATGTTCCATATTTTCTGCTCATTTGTGAAATCCTTTTGAAAATGGAGTCTTTCTTTTTATATATCAAGGAAGTACTTCAGGGAGCAAAAGTGATGTGTTTCAGGCCCCAAAGGTACCAATTTCCAAGAAGAGAGTAACTCCCTAAATGGTCTGCTTCTTATCTTTCTTGCTTCTCTTTCTCTGCTCCCTTCTCTTTCTCTTTCTTGGCTCCCCATGTCTCAACTCTCACTTCTAACTCTCCACATAATTATTTTTAACATGCATAATTCTTACTTGACTTCATTCTCAAAGAGATCATGCAGGAAGGGACTGCCTCAGACATCACCTTGCTCTAGGAAAGGATTTGAGTGCCCCATATGTGTGCCTCTAAGAGTCTGAGCACTTGCCCCAGAAGATGGGGGAGACCAGATACTGAAAGCATCCCCTGAATGATCTCAAATTACCCAATGATCCTGCTCTCCAACTAGAGGAACAAGGAATCACAACACATCAGAAGACTTGATTCACAAAAGGGACTTACAGTATTGACATTTTTGATGAGGACAGGAAAGACAGAAAACAGCTTAAACTTGAGCTGGCCTTTCTAATGTATTTTCCAGAGTGATTCTTATCTGATTTGCTCAATGGCTGTATCCATCCTGCTTCATAGAGAGGAAAACTGAATTTGAAATAATTTGTAAACATGTTCAAGTTACAAAGCTATGTCAGGGGACTAGCGTGACTTAAAACGATCATGCCAAATCTTGGTGTTCTATTTTGCTGTTACTGCAAGCTACCCAATCCCACCACAGCTATTGTGATCTCTACCTAAACAAACAGGTGAGAGGAATTTGATTTGGTGTTGTCCTACTTGCCAGCAGTGTCTGCCATCGCTATGCCATTGCCCTCGTGACCACTTCTTGAGAGATCTCTTCTTCTCTACAGGCAGGGTCCCTGAAGAGTTCTCCTCTTCTTCTCTGGGTGTGTTCTAAAGCTGCATTCATCATTCCTTCTGGAACTGTTCTTGTGTAAGGACAATGGTCCTTCTGACCCAGTAGGGTCTGTGTAGTCTCATGGTGTACGACGCTCTCTCTCTCCTTTGTCCTCTATCTAACTCTGGCTTCTTGAACTATTTCTCTAGACTTTGAATGCAAAAAAAAAAAAAAAAAAAAAAAAAAAAAAAAAAAAAAAAAAAAAAAAAAAAAAAGGAACCAAAGGGTTGCAGCTCTTCACTCTCAACCCATGCCCATTTAGCTTAAAGCTTAAAAATCTTCCCCAAAGCCCACCTTGCTGAGTGGAACCATCCCCAACAGAGCTTTCAAATAAAATATAGATTCAGGTAAATTCTCTAGAGAAAGATCATTCACTGTGTACATGAAATACAAATTTAACTGAATATATTTTATTTGCTTAAGAAAAAAATATATAAATCTATATTGTTTACCTGAAATTTTACATAATATATACTAATATAATATAAATATGATTACATAGATTGTTTAGTTGAAGCTATATATGATATAATATAATATAGTATATAAACATATTGTTTACCTGAAATGCATGTTGACTTCACTATCCTCTTTGGTTTTTACTAAATCTGGCAACCTGAATCCCAGCTCAGTGGAAAGAGGCTGTGGGAAGAGCTTCTGTGGGTTGAGGAGCACAGGAATGGGCTTTGTTTTCTTCCCACTCCTCTGTATAATTACTGTGAGAGTGTCTTTTTAAGTGACTCACTTTCTCCATCTGTCCCGAGAAGCAGGTACTCTTCAAGGATGTCACTGGTCTTCCTGCTAGCACTGGATACTTACCTTCTGTGTCTCACCTTCCTATCCGCCTGTTCTGTCTGTAGGAAGTATACTTATCCCCATCCTGCAAGCTCCCGCTGCAATGAACCTTTTGAGAATTGGTATTGTTTCCATTCACAGGTGTAGAAGAACAAGGGGAAATAAGACTGACAACTTGAGCTGAAGAGTTGGCAACATTTTTTTAAAGGATTACATGATACATGTAACCTTCACTTTCTGAACTGATACCAACTGAAAGGTTGGTACTAGCTCTCTTCCTAGCACATAAAGACCTAGCACATAAGGCGGTAATAAGCATGATCTATTACCACTGACTTTGCATTTCTAGAGAGACCAAGGTTAGTGGTCCAGTATTGTATCTGTAAAGTATGAGATACAAAAATAAATGTTAAGTGGTGGTAAGAGAGATAAAGATCACAGATGAACTGGCCACCAACACTGAGGAGAGTCTGAACCTATATTACCTCTTTGTATGATCCTCAAGACTGAATCTACTTGGCTATCTAAGAAGGCTGTTGCCTTAACCTGTGTAAGTTCACAGTCAGCTTGTGCAAATGTGTGCATTGACATGGATGGTGACATGTTGATGTAGATATGGATGTGGAAAGTATCACTAAAGATCAGCCAATAAACTCAGAGCAATTGATTCTCCATCAGGTAACTCTTTGCTGCTTTCAGAACCTGACTCTGGGGGACACAACTCAGGATGTTTGTAGCATATCACAGACAATGAGAAGCCTCCATAACATTCATTTTCTTTAATTTTTATAAAAAATTCTTTCCACCTACTATACTTTGATGATATTCTTTTCCCTTCCCACCTCCTCTAACTTCTAACTCTTCCCAGACCCTACTGGCAACCTGATTCATTGTCTCCTGCCTTCTCTCCTCTCTCTCTTCCAGGGAGATAAAACTTAAAATCAAAATAGACAAACAAAATAAGAAATCAGACAGAAAAATACTTAAAATAAAAAGCACATCTAAGAACCATAGTGTACAATTTGTGTTGGCCAACTACTTCTGGGTATGGGGCTTGCCTGCCATCCAGGACATTCTTGACCACAGAGTATCATGTACATGATAAGGTAGGAGGGTCGATCTATTCTTTGGGAAAACTTGCTGGCTGATGATATATTAACAGAGCTTTCTGATTCCAGTGTCTTCTGGAGAAAAGAGCTGTGATACTAAATCCAGGAAAGGCATAAGTGAGACCACATTCAGGAAGAAATGTGAAGGAAATTCAAATAATGCAGCAGATTGGGACTCAAGAGGAAAACGACAGAGTTACTCTAGTACAATGATGCCTGGAGGAAGAACAGGGAAGCAACTTGAAGGGATGGAAACCCTCCTCTTTGCTGGAACCAGTTTACAGAGAACAGCCTTTAGGTCTTTGCAAAACACTGTTTCATAATTGGTAAATGTTAATAGGCACCATTTGAGCTCTTCTTTTATGCCAGGCATTGCACTCAGAATTCTTAAATCCAGTTGGGCATTCTTCCCTCAGGTGTTTACTAATAGTAGGTTTCATATTTAGCTAGCACAATGCTGGGAATCCTAACGCAGGTTCTCAAGATTGCACTGTAAAAGCTTTACCAACTTAGCCCTCTCCAGAGCCCAAATCACAAGTCTTTATCAGAAGAAGTCAAAGGCATACACACACACACACACACACACACACACACACACACACACACACGAATGAAACAAAAGGCTAAAGTTCATATGAAATTTGAAGGTGTGGTTCCATTATGCTCTTGCTTTGAAGATAGACCAAGTGGACAGAATATTGGAAATGCAACTCTGAAAAATACTTTCCCCTGGAAATGGATTTTTCCCCTTTAGCTGCCAGAAGGAATATGGGACCCATGAAACCTCCATTTTAGCATAATAAAACTGAACTCCACTGGAAACCAAATTAAGCAAATCAATCTGTGTGATCAAGTCACTGGGTTTGTGGTGATTTGTAAGACTAGCTCAAGAAAATGAAATGGTTAACTTTACCAAGAGCAGTCCGATGTGGGAAATGAGATGAGGGGAGTCACGTGATATTTCTTTTTTACTTCTAAGGTGTTGGTCTGAGTTTGATTTAGGCTGCCTGACTCCAGGCTGCCCATTATCAACCACAGTTGCTTTCCAGTATTGCTGCGAGCAATTCGCCACAAAAACCTACTGCCAGCATTTATCCCAGAGATTGAAAGAATCCTATGCCTTTGAGGGCAAAGCCTAAAGGATAGAGCTATGTTTTCCAACACATCATTCTGATGCATTCTAAATATCATCTTCCTGCCCTGTGGCCTGGACTGGATCTCAGAAGCTGTCTGAGTGTGCAGAACTCACCCCAAGTCACCTAGGGCCAAACTCCAAAGAAACAGACTCTCAAACATCCTTCTGTCTCAATGGCATGTTGCAAGTATCTGTTTTGGCCTGGTGGTATGGCTTGTAAATGTAGGTGGAGAACCTTCCAGTTAGGTTGCTGTATGGATCCATAAATACCAGCATATGAACAAAGAGGAGATTGGACAGAAGCAACTTTTGTCTCTGTAGGTGTTTTGCTGTTGTTGCTGTTGTAGGAATTTAACAGCAACCTCAGAAGTTATTGGTCCACCAAGCCCTCAAGACACCCACCATTAAGGGCACATGGGACTTTCTTGGCCAGAGTGTTGAGCTTCTGCCCTATCTAATCCTGAATTCTGACAGAGATGTCCTAAATCCAGATTACTTTAAAGAGCAAGGCCAAAGAATCCATTTGGAACTGAGTGGGTGAAAGGCTCAGAGTGGGATCAAGGAGACCAAATGAACATTCTTGAGTTGCCCACTTCTCTTGCTCATTTTCTCTTGACTACAACATTGATGAGGAAGAATAATAGACATGGAGAACAATTTGGGGGCATGTAGAAGAAGAAGTGGCTCTACCTAGTTGGACCAACATAGATCATTCTCCAAGGATGTTATTAAAAGTGAATGTAGTCACTTATTGACTGAGTTGGACTGTTCACAAAGAGGAAAGCTTAAATCTCAATGCTTTATATTTGTGACTGTGACTATATTTGAAAACAAAGTCTTTGCCTATGAAATAAACTGAGATGAGATCAATATATTAGGGGGATTTTAAATTGTTTTAATTTATTTTTTTATTATTATTGTTCATGATAATTATTGTTTGCAGTTTGGAGATAATACCCAAGGCCTCTTTCATGCTAAGCAAGTATTCCATCACCAAACTACATTCCCATTTAGTGTTTTTATTTTGAGATAGGGTTTCACTAAACTGTGTACATTGCCTTGAGCTCACCAGGTACCCTAGACAGGCCTCTAGAACATTCAGTCACTCTGCTTCAGTTTCAGAGTAGCTGGGATCACATGCTTGCATCACTGGGGCCAGAGATCTGTTTAATTTTTGCTGTATATATGTTTTTATTTTGAGATAGAGTCTTGCATAGGCTGGACTGGCTTTGAACTTGCTATGTAGCCAGCCATGACTTTGAACTCCCAAGTCTCCTGTCTTTACTTCTCTGAGTTCTGAGTTTACAGGTGTGTTCCACCATGCCAGATCTGCCTAGTGTTGTTATCAGAAGGCTCTCTTGCATCTCCAGAAGCTCTAAGGAGGACAGGCATTATGCTAGGGCATGTCTAACACTATCAATATCCAGGTTTCAGACTTCTGAGTGCCAGAACGTGAAGGGCACATTTCCATTGTTTTTAACCTCCAAACTGTAGCTCTTTGTCCCGGCAGCCCTAGACTATTAACATGGGCTCAGGGAGTTTGTGAAATGAGGAACCCTGTTCTTCTTCAAGTCTCCTTCAGACCTGGATCAAGTTCTTCACACCCTTGCTTAGGTTAAGATGAAGAAGGAAGCCTTGAGAGAAGATCTGTCTGAGCAAAGTCCTGATGGCTAGAATGTTTGGATCACGTCCATGGGAAACATGAATTTGGCTGTAGAGCAGGTAGTCATGGTGAGGAAAGACAGAGAGGCAGGAGGATGCCAGGCTGACAGCTCCATTCCTTCAGCTAAACACAATCCTCTAAGCTTTGGACTTGACTTTCTCTTTCTCAGAGGGAAAAAGACACCTGAGTATCACATAAATAACCCACATGAACCGTACCAGAGCCAACTTCTCTCCTCTCTAAGTCTTACACAGAGATACTGCCAATTTCTGTTTTGGAAATTGCTTCGTCCCTGTTTGTTCTGAAGAGTGGATAACCTCCCTGATCCCCACCTACACTTGGAACAAATAGAATGGCAGGTATCAGCAAGATGCTATCGAGAGATGACTTTCAATGTGATAAAATCTTGCTGGAGTGCATGGGTTTGCAAGAGATCCACATGTACTCAACACTGGCCCAGTTCAGCTAGGAGAAGGCTGCACTTCACAGAGCAGATGTGCCAAGGTAGAATCACTGCCTTGCTCCACTTCGGTATCAGAGAGAATACCCCCAGGCCTGGGGTTTGGATGGGGATGTCCATGTTGATCCACAGAACCACATCTATCCACATCATCTCGAATTCAAAGCACTTCAGAAGACAGGAGTGAGAGTAGGCAAGAGGCCAAAGTGCTTAAGGGAAGCTATCTGCTACTTGCAAATGTAACACCATTCTTTCATGTGTGCCTGAATGAAACCATCCTGGGCCAGGGAGGTCTTTAGCACATGATATGGAAGAAGGAAAGTGACAATCTTCAAAAGCCATATCACGACAGTAGATATTTATGGTTTGATCATCCAAACTGTGGTTTGAAGAATTAGAGTTAGAAAGAGCTTTAGGGCTAGAGTGTAGAGACAAGACATCGTTAGCTTTGCCATAAACTCTTTCTGCTTCTTAACAGCTCCTTCTCCTTTGGAACATGAACTTCTAAGTTAGAACAAACCACTAAATATATTTGTTACATGTTGCATATTGTATGATATATATTATAGCTGTTTACATGTGTCACATGCTTCATATACAGGAATATAGGTCTCATGTGTGTGACTTATCTAGGCCCCATGTATTTCCTTAGCTTGGTATCTGTGAAGAAGAAAAGAAGCCCACGAGTAACAATTTGCTTGGATGTAAAGAGAGAAATTCTGGCTCTCACAGTAGTTTCTCACTCTCTCAGCATCCTCTTTCATTCTGTATGTGGTATTACTCATAGACTGACTGTGTGGTGGACTGGAGTATTACTCAGGCCGATGATACACAGGAAAACCAATCAGGTCTCCAGTTGGGGCCATTTTGTAGTAAAAACAATATTGTCCTTAAATCTGGAACAGAGTAGGTTGCTTCTAGTCTTCAGCTATGGACTATTGTGTGTATAAGACAGACTTCCCCAGGACCCTAGGCCTTTCTGGCTTCTGTGTGTCTCTATTGGACACGGAGAGTTCCCAGAGCCCTATTCTCTGCACACAGCTCTTCTCTCCTGCTTTTATACCTCCTGTACAAAATCAAGGACTCCAAGACCTGAATCTCTAGGATGATTCAGGCTTACCTGTCCTACTGCCTTGGAGATATTATTATCTAGATGTCCCCAAGAAGCCTCACAACAGTTTGAAAATAGAAGTTTCTATTGGCTTTCCACATACCTAAACTTGCAACAGTGCAGCTGTTACAGGAACACATGGGTAGGATTTGTTTCAACAAAACTTTTCCTTTCAAGAACCTATAAAGGGTGATGGCCTCCCATGTGCTTGCTGGCCCCTGCTCCACATTGGCATGGTAGTGAATGAAATTTTATCTGTTTTGTTTGTTTGTTTGTTTCAAGGCCGTCAGTACTTCTCCACATTCTTCCCCAGCTCTCTGGGACCTGGCCCTGTGCCACCTCTCACACTCCGTCCCCTGCATTATCTGTACTTTGATCTTGATTTGGTTCCCAGAACACTTGGTTCTACTTGTCAATTCCATACCTTGACACACCTGTCTGCTTAGCTGGAAAACTGTTCATCTTCCCACAATCCAGCTTCTGTTGTGACGTTCCTATCTGCAGACTGATCTGTGCCCTTCTGTGTTCCCAACTTCATCCAGTTCTTCATTTGTGTCGTCACCTAAACATTTGCGAATTAGTCTTTTGGTGAGCCATTGTGATGTCTCAGGAGGTTTGTGAAGAACATGGTAAGGTATAAACTGGGCATGGATGACTGCTCAGTCTGAACATCATATGGGTAAATTAGGACCGAAGACATGTTTTTTTTTTTCTAAGTGAGATTACCTAAAAGAAGACAAGTCATTTATTGTGCAATTTTAAATTGAAACCCTGTTGCTAGAACATACTGTCCAGGCACACTATAACAGTTGTTTTAAAATACTAGAATTATCCTGTGACTAACAGGATAACTCCAGCAATCTGTCTTGGAGATACTGATTTGTTGTATGAAGATATTTAAAGCATGGTTTTTGTAATCTCGTCATAATATTACATCATTTTAAAAATCATATTAGAAGTTTGGAAAGTAAATCAAGTCCCATCTCCACATTCAAGGTACCATGGGACAGTGTGTCATGGTAGAATAGACATTTAGTTGATTTTTTATGATTTCTGAAAGTCTCCCTACCAAACCTTGACCAGGAAACTGTGTGCTCAAAGACACAAAAACATGGAGTTTGGTATGGACCTAGAGATTTGATCAATTTCCCATTCTATTGCAGGCAGCTGTCCACAGGCAGCTCTGAGATAGAAATACTGGAGGTAGCATGATGCTCCAGGCTGCCCAGGGTCAAGCTTGGCTTTGAATGGTAGACACACAACAGGGATGAAAAAAGACAAAATGTCCACATTCCCACAGCTTCCATTATAGTATTATCCAACCAATAAATATGATGACAGGAGCTTCAACAAAGAAGGATATTGTGTACAATGATGTGACAGAGAAGGACAGATGGTGAAGGGGGAGAGGACTGGCTACCAGGGATTTCTACTGTCTATAGGGTAGCCATAGAAATTCTTCCTTCATTGTTCTGACTCTGGCTGTGGACTTAGGATGCTTCTCTAACTTTCTGGTTAAGACTACCATATGCCATTTTATTTGTTTACTTGTGTTTCCTGGTGAACTGAAAGCTACTAATCAGCAGAAACCTACATGAAAGCTCCATGTCTCCCTTGTGCCTGGGACAAAATTACTTCTTCATTGAAAGTTGCTGACTGAGTACATTTCCTTGCACCCTCCAAATGCTGCCTGTGTCTCAACCACCAACCAACCACAGCAATTGATTTAGGGGGAATGAGTCCAAGTTTGGGGAGAACCTTGACATTCAGCTCACTAGATAGCCCACTTCAAAGGAAAATAACTGAAGAGACATGGCTACTACATGTGCATCCCATTTACCTTAGAAGTCAGGTTTTCCCACTCATCAAAACAACCGAAAAAGAGCTTTAAGACACTGACCCCACTTGTGTGTGTGCCCGCACACGCACATATATGCACGTACACAAGGGGGGAGGGGTTGTGGTGATTCCTTGATGCTTTTAGATCAAGGAATAGCCACAGTGTGGTCTTATTCCTTATGGAAAAATGTTTCATTATAATCTTCATCCTGAAACCACGAAAGAAATATACTGGCTTACTAGAGAACATTTGGAAACTACAGAAAATTGTGAAGACCCTCATTGGGTTCCTCAGCACCCACCTTCTGCTCTCCAACCCAACCTGTGCTGACAACCCTCAGCGGACTTATCAGGTGGAAGGAGGAAGCTTGCTGCTCTGTTTTATCCCCTGACTCCTGAAAGATTATCTCTGCTTTTCTGGAGTCACTTTTATTTTTATCTGCTTAGAGTAGTAATATATTCTCATTTTGGAACTGATAAGGAGCAAGTGTTTGCCATCAATTTCCCACCAAGAGTTAAAGGCTAGCTATATTCTCCTCTGACACACTTTTTCAAAGTCTGTGTTCTGGGAAAACAATACAGGTCAGAGCTCAGTGGGTGGGCAAAACTCTAGCCTATGCACCTATTTTCTTAGTCATTTTAAAATGTTTTCTCATCCTGAAAACCATTTAAGCGGATGCTGACAACAATGGAGCAGTCAAATTTGATAGATGATCATGTAGTTCATAATTTTAAAAATATGATAACCTTTCTAAATTTTTACAAATGGGTGTGTTTCCATGTGAGTATACTCAGGTGTGTGTAAATGTTGTTCTGTTGTGACCAATACTTTTAGGTAGGTTATGTGAATCTCAGGTTATCTCTTTAGCAAAGTGAAAATCTGTTTTCAATCTTCATTGAAAGATACTTTGCTGAAATCTAACTGGTACAAGACTCTAGGCATGGGCTGGGTGCACTCTTAGAAATGTCCCGTCATCATTGCAAAAGCACAGGACTAAGCACCTGTTTAGATGTTCATGATCAAAGCCAGAAAACAAGTGTAACTGAGAGTGCCTTACAGAGAACCCTTGAACTCTGATTACCGTTGTTGGAAATGTAAAATGGATCAGGTGTTCTGGAAAATAGCATTGAGATTCCTCAAAAATGGAATTACCAGGTGATCTACCAAGCCCAGTTTTGAAAATAGATGCAAGAGATTTGAAAACAGACCCATGAAGAGATATCTGGGCACCCAAGAAAATGCTATGGTGTTGTTTGCAATAGTTCAGAATTAGGAGCATCCTGCATGCTCACTGAGGGACAGATGAGTAAGAAGGTGGCCTTTGCCCGTGCCCATCTTTTTCACTGCCTCCCTGAGCTGCATCTCTTCAGAACACACTCTGAAACTGGTTTCAGCCAGAAGCCATTCTTTACATGAAAGGTTATTCCGTTATCCAGATTTTTATTCTAGACATTTATTCAACGAACACACACACACACACACACACACACACACACACACACAAATCTCCCTTCCTTTCAGACATTTCTCAAATATGGGACTTCTGCTTCTTAGATTTAAAGTGAATAACAGACTTTTATTTAATTTAAAAACTGTGATGCACTGATGTGTTTGTAAGTCATAATAAAAATTGACTCTGAGAAAAATAAAAGGGAAAAATGTTTACTATAAACCCCAATTTTTTGTTATTAGTGCATGATAGAAGTTGCTCTGACAACAGCTGTCAACATTTATGTACTTTCAACTTCTGTACTTACTTTGCAATGTAGTCATTGTGCCATTTGCAAGTCACATGTTGAAGAGCAGGAACCTAAAAGAGAGACATGCCTTGAATTTTAATGAGACAGTGTGACTGGGCATTGTTCATTTGTAATACAAGGTTTCTATTGATTTCTTTTGGTGAGACAGTTGAACCTAGAGCACATGGCACATCCCAAACACATGAAATGTGACTTCTAGGAATTGTAAAAGAATTATAATAAGCACTGGAGCCAGACATATCTGGAATTAGACTCTAAAACTTGCTGCTCTGAAGCTTGGGGTCTTTAATAATTCAGTTTTCTCATTTCTACCTCATTTCCATCATCATCCTAAAAATAAATATCAGACTAAGGGCTAGGGAGACCACTCAGTAAAATGTTTTCTTTGTGAACATGAAAATTTGAGTTTGATCACTCGAACCTATGTTAAGACACCAGGTATAATAGTGAATGCTGCAATCCATGCAATTTCACTGCTCTTTTCCCAACAGGGAAATGTCAGAGACAGGATGATGCTCTGGGCCTTGTTAGACAGCCAGTGTAGCCTAATAGTGAGCTCTGGACCAAATGAAACACCCTTCTTCAAAGAAGGTAGACTGTGTTCCTAATGATGGCATTCAAGGTTGTCACTTGGCCACAATGCATGCAAAAACAAGTACCATATACTATGTATCTGGACACATCCTAACACACACACACACACACACACGAAAAAATGTGAAGAATCTCATCTCATAGGCATACTATTGAAATGTATTATCACTAACTTTGTGCCTTTGTTGCTCAGTACCCACTCATTCAGAGTCGTTCAAAAAGATATAGTTACACCTTCACTTTATTTTTGACAGTGTTCAGAAGCTTCAGACCATAGCTTACTAAAATTATCCCCTTCTCAGTCACCATTTTGTTTGGAGAAAGACCGGCTCTTTTAAAGCCTCAGCAGCAATAGGTCCTGGTCTGGACAAAGGCAACTCTGGGTCACTGAGCATTCTGTGGGTCTCTGAATTTTCCCAGCATGCTCTGTACTGTTGCTGTTGCAAGAGGGTCATTCAGAATCAGCAAAGTCCTAGTCTTGCAAATTGACCATTTTATTTGAAAAAGCTGCATGTTAGGAGAGCCAAATAACAAGTAATTTATAAAACAAAGCCAGAGCTTCCCATTGGCTCAGCTTCACTTCAAAAGAATCAAGTGCTGTCCCAAAGAGTATCATTGAAAACCTGCTGAAGTCCCAAGATCCCCGATGTTAACTAAGCCTAGAAGAATAACCTCCACTCCTCACCCTCCATTTGCTGCTGTTGGCAGGCAGGTTTGGACACAGGACATGGTAGGTATATGTCTGTTGGACCTGAATTTAGGTTCATCGGAGCAGCATCTGAATGGCCTTGAAAGAATACTGTGTAAAGAAGAGTTAGTCCTATCATTTTAGTACTCCAAACAGTGCAAAAAACCCCAAGTCCATGTGATATGATGTTCTCTGTTGGGAGCCGCATTGCCAAGATGGCGCGGACATCCTGTCCTCCCACTTGTAAACAACTGACTGCGCAGGTGCAAAAGGCAAAAGGCGCGCCAAAGTCACTGCCCATCCCAGGGCGTAATATGGGGTGATGAGTGAACAGCCAATCAGAAGTGAACACGCCACTCTAGGGTATATATAGCAGTGCCTTTCCCAGGCTTGGGGTCGTTCCGCTTTTGCCGTTACAAGAAGTAAAGCCTCGTCTGTAGAGACAAAAGAGGTGTGCGCAATGGTTCTCATCTCTCCACTCCATTTCATTTCCAAGAGGCAAGTGATTCTGATGTCCAGTGGAACGTTCTGGAGCATGTGGCTGTGCACAGGGCACCAAGGCTGTTCTACTCCCATGCAAGATCCCAGGAGTACCTCTGGGCATGTGTAGTATAAACCACTACTGTATAGAAGGCAAACATCAAAGCCTAGAGTGACTACGTGCACACCATGTAGCTTTCCATCCTGAAATGTGAGCAAAGGCAGGGAGTTCTCTATAGCAGAACAAGGAAAAGATTTGTTCATCATTCTTTAAAGGGACTCTGAACTCTCACCAAACACCAGGGTATGTTTATCTGGAATCCCTTTCTAAAACATTTACAGCCTAGCACAAGCCTGGAGGAGAGGGATGATGAGTGATAGAGACCACATGGTTTTAGGAATGCAAATGACTTTTGGTCAAGTAACTGCATGTAAAATGTTTTATTCTTGTTTCTTCAGTGGCGAGTTGGTTTGGCAAAAAAATAAGCCCTATGGTGAAGCTCCTGAAGGTTGTTCATGCTGCTGTGTTCAGCAGGTCTAGCTTTGGACCAGTGCTCTGTTGATCTCAGGAAAGTGCTTTACCTAGTTGCCACCCAACATACACAATCTACAATATTTTGCTATTGTTTTCTTTTAAAATCCATGAATCATTTTTTAAAGAATTTTATGAATACAGTTTTTACATTCTTTAGGTCCTTCTTTTTTCCCCTCCAATTTCTTCCATGTTCCCTACCACAGTTTTCTCTCCTCTTTTAACTGTCCTCTTCTGTCTATAATTATTTTTGCTGACTTGTGCGGGCATGCACTTGTGCGTGCGTGCGTGCGTGCGTGCGTGCGTGTGTGTGTGTGTGTGTGTGTGTGTGTGTGCGCGTGCACACACACCCACACACACACACACACACACACACCCTACTGAGTCCAATAAGTATTTAGGGATGACAGTTTAGATTTTGTCATCCTATCAGGGTCCTCAGCTTAATGAAAATTCAGTAGCCATTGACTACATGATAAGGACCTTTAATGAGGGCTAGGGATTTGTGAACCATGATTGCATTTTGGCACATTGACCAGGGTAGTCTTCTGTAGTAATTTTACTATCTGCTCTCCTATTTTAAACAAATGAACTTTTAGTTCCTTAGGAAAAGCCCTGACAATGTGGCTAAATTGCCATGGACTGCTTTGTGCAACATTCCTCAGCTTTGATCTTGGCTGTAAGACTCTTCTTCTTGTGTTACACTTAAAGCCTACATCCATCTGGTCTACCTCATTCAGGGGAATGTAGCTGGGCCACAAGTAGCATCATCTTGAAATTTAATTAATGAGCAGATTTCAGTTGCCTTCACAGGATGAAAAGCTGTATACGGGGGAAAACACGTTTCCTGTTTTAAAATTAACCATAGAATAAAGTGTAAGAGTCACTTGAGCTCTCTGTAGTTTGCTGATCTTTAGTGAGTAAGAGAGAGTGGTAACTGAGGACTCTAAGAAGTGCCACCTTCCCATTTTATATGCTAGGAAAAGAAATGTGGTATAACTATAAGCCCAATGTTTGCTCTCTATAACTTTGTTTCATAGTCATAACAGTATAATGGGTAGAATTGAATCACTGAAAAGATACAACTAGTTGTGTAGGTTTCAGGGCCTTATCATCTTCAATGTGGAACTACAGGCAAACTTGCTTCCCATAATCCACGTGGCTTTTATCACCTAGGAACCCAGCTGGACCAACCAAAACAGGCAACCCAAGCAGTGAAGATGATTAAAGGTTTCTACAGAAAACCAACGTTCATAGCTTCATGACAGTGTGGTCCAGGGTCAGGAGTGTCAAATTTTGAATTTTTTTTTCCATACAACAGTACTGAAAAAGGAAGCAGTTTGTTTTAAGAACTTGAACCTGCTTGTAATCCTTTAGGACAGTTCATTGTTAGAGGAATTAGTTGCTGTTTGGTGTTTAAAAACATATTCATGGAATTTTGGTTATTCAAATTATACAAGGTCCTGGGCCTTGTATAAAGAAGATATGTTAAGACAATGGGAAGATTTGTTTCTGCACATTGAAAGCAAAGGGAGTCCCCATTAGGGGAAAGAAGAGTCAGTGGACAAATGCAATTGCTATCAAAGCTGACATCCTATGTTTAGTTAGGAGACCCACATAGTGAGAAGAGAGAAATAACTCGGTCAGACTGCCTTATGTCTTACAAATATGCACAGACACACTTACAGACATACATTTATAAACACATAAATAAATTAAATAAATAAATAAATAAATTGTATTTTTTAAAAGAAGAGAAATTGGCTATCTTCTACGTCTTTTGAAGGTAGAGAATTTAGAAACTGAGTTTCTGAATCTGGGAAACAGAGTGAAGAAGAGACTCAGGAAGAACTTGGGCATGACGGGAGTGGGTTTGCATCATGAAAACAGGCAGGTGGTGAAAGGGGAACAGGCTTTGTTGTTGCTCAGACTTAGTCTCATCCCAGTGCTAGGCAACATGCTAGCCCATTTCCACCTGTAACGTTTAATACTGAATTTATTTTTAAGTGATCTAGAATTACCCAGGAAATAAATATCTGGGTATTCCTATGAGACTTTTTTTGATTGGACTGAATAGGCAGGAGGAGTCTTCTTAAGTATTTCTGGCAGCATTCTGTAGGGTGGGGTTCTGGACTGAGCAGACATGCGGAAGTGGAGCTGAGTGGCAGCCTTCATCTCTCCCTGCTCCCTGCTTGCAGATATTACTTGACTATCAGTCTCAAGCCCCGTGGCTATGACTTTCTCAACACTATGGGCTGAGCCAAAATAAACCTTTTCTTCCTTAAGTTGCTTTTACCAGGCATTTTGTTGCAGCTACAAGAAGAGTAACAAGTCCAAATGCATCTTTTGTACTGGATCTTAGATTATTCCTCTAGAAGAGGGAGACTGAATACCAGAAGAAAGCAACTGAGTGAGCTGAATTCATACCTTAAACTGGGTAAATTTACATAATGAAGCGATTGCAGTTGCCCTGATTTTAATGAAATTTTACTAAAGCAAAGTCACAGCTTCTTCCCTCATTAAGTCAAATGATTCTGAGACTCAATCACATTGATAGTATCTGCTGAAGCTGCATCTAACCTTGGTGAAGGCTCTGGTCCTTTGTCCCTGGGCCTTAACAAGTTAGAATGGCTGTATGCTGCCAACTGCTTGTTTCCCCATCCTAGCCTCTTCAATGGTGCCTTACTTTTTTCTTGGGCTCCTTAGGGCAGAAATCCCAGAAAACACTTTCATTGTTGTGCCCCAAGATCTTAACATAGTAAGTTAATATAGAATGGGTACTAAATAATTCCCTGCAGTGCTCTCTGTATCATTGCAGACTCCCTTTTAGCACAACGGCCCTCTGTTTAAAACCCTAAAATACACCTTCTGGTTGGTGATTCTAACATCTGCAACAGCGTTTTCTTGCTTCTGAGCTGTCTTTTAAGGTAATGGGGGCTCTTTGGAGGATTCACATACTACTGTATGCTTGGAGATGTATTTGAAGTTCTTCTAAAAGAATAAACCTTCCCTGAGTGGGTCAAGTTTCTCTTCCGTATGGATTTTGATACTAAAGAAACACAAGTAAAAGCACTAAGAAAAAACTGTAAGTGGTGGAGAAACAGCAGGTGAGCATCACAAGGCCGAGACGTGGGCAGACACGGATGTGCTAAGAGAGGGTTGTGATGAGAGCTAAAGGCACTGCTCCTGGTGGGGATTTGTCCTCCTTCCCCATCCTCTCTAGCTGGATCATCTGTGTCTATCTGTGAGTTAATAACTACAGAAATAATCCCCCAAGAGGTGACAGGGTCAGAAGTGGCACTAGACAAATGATAGCTGGTGTTGCATAATATTAGTTCTATTTTATTCTATCCTAACCCCTTCAATTCCATTCGTTCTTCCTGCTCCTTGCTCTTCAGGCTTTCCCACCTTTAGCTCAGTTCAAGTAGTGTACATGATGTTCAGAGTCGGTGCTATAATGGGGCTGCAGACCCAGAAATAAACCCACACACCTATGGACACTTGATTTTGATAAAGAAGCCCAAACCAGACAGTGGAAAAAAGAGAGTGCCTTCATATATTAGTTTAGGAGACAACTTCCTGAACAGAACTCCAATGGCTCAGGCACTAAGATCAAAAACTAATGAATGGGACCTCATGAAACTGAAAAGCTTTTGTAAGGAAAGGACACAGTCAGAGAAAGCTATGTCAAAGGTGACTTTTTTCCTTCAGAGAAGCATCAGAGAAGTAATTCTGTGAACACGCTGTTTTAAAACTGCAAACCAAATGGAGAAAAATGCCCCAAAGTATGGGTAAGGCATTGGAGGACTTTGACTTCCAGCTATTAAAAAAAAAAAAAAAAAAAAAAAAAAAAAGCTTTACCCAGGCCGTGGGACTTAAGCACATTCTCATGAAAGTCAGATGTGTGCCATACCACCAGGTGGGTGGTCCTCGTGCTCGGAGACACTAGGCCCACCCAGCAATACTGGGAGAGGGCTGTGCTTGGCTCCTCAAGATGCTCGTGGACTCTGCTGAGTCACCTCCATTTGTTCCAAAGCCACATTCTTAGACAGAATTTGTGTAGTGCACTGCCCAGCTGCACTGGCTGTTCTGCCTAGAAAGATGTCCTACAATACCTTCAATTTAAGTCTGGTCTTTGCACACCTCACACCACACACACACACACACACACACACACACACACACACACATGCTGGAGTGACATAGATGCTGGAGACCACCCAAGCACACAGCTCTCGTCTCTGCATCCATAGCATTCCTGCTTGTATTTCTTTTTCCCATTTTATAAATGTGCACAACTCCTACCCAATCCTCAAAGCCCCTACCCAAACATCTTTCATTTCAGTACACTTTTTGAAAATACTACAGAGTCCAGCAGCAACAAATAAAAGCACAATTATTTTTACCCCATTGGTTTAACTCCTGTTAATACAACCTTATGGTAGCAGTAAAACAATGTGCACTTATTAATGTTTTACCATATTTTGCAAGAGCACTGTCTCATTCAACATTTATTAAATAACCTCTGTTGGGTGCTCAGGATAAAAAGTATGCATATTCCTCACCAATAGTGTTCATTACAACATCTGTTTTCCTAGAAGTTGTACAAACTTGTTCTCTGGGCACATAGAATGAACAAATGCATGAAAGAAGGAAGGAACAAACAAATGAAGAAATGAACAAATGAATGAGTGAAAGAAAAAGAGTCATTTTCTTGGTCTTCAATAGCTTCAATAGGTCATCTCCAACATGGTCTGAAATAATATGAAAATGTTTTGAGCCCCTGGGTGAGATGTGACTGACACCTTTCCCAGGGATTATCCAGCTTCCTGTAATTAGATATCACCCAGAGTTTATGTTTATCTTGTTCAAAGAGCTCTATCTCTCTGTTTTTCTCTGTTTCTCTGTTTCTCTTTCTCTATTTCTCTGTTTCTGTTTCTCTTTGTGTTTGTCTCTGTGTCTATATGCGTGTTTGTGTGTGTGTTTGTCTGTCTCTCTGTGTCTGTCTCCCTCTTGCTCTCCCTCTCTCCCTCTCCCTCTCCCTCTTTTCTACCCTCCCTTCCTCTTTTCCACCCCCCCCACCCCCAACTTGCTGGTCTCTAGGCCTTTTCTATTCTGAAACCATGTGTTCCTGTGGTTCCCGCAGTTGAAATAATGCAATTACATCATGAGTCACTGTTCCTTCAGCAGACCACGAATGGACTGCTTGGCACAAGCCTTGCCAGTGAGAAGGCTGCCCATGGACCTGTCCTGATGCCTGTCTGTACCCTGCTGGAAACCTCAGCGGAGGCTGCGGCACTTTGGGGTTTTTCTAAAAGTACTCTGCAAGCCAATTTCAAATACAATTTTCAGAATGGGGTTTGAGGACTAAATAGGCAGCCATATAATCACACTCTCTGCTTCTTGGGAGAGACATAATAAGCTCCTGGTTTTGATTTGATGATTGGTACGTGGTCCACGTGATTCCCAGGCCGTTGGCTATAATGAGGACATTTCTATACTGGGTAACTACAAATCAGGATGACAGATTGTTTCTCAAAAGCACACCTGAATGCAGACATCAAAATAAGCGTCAGATCCCCAGACATGGTATTCGATCGAACCACTTGGTTGGGAGTAAGGATACTGGTGTCCTTTCTACATGCTGTCATTTATTGAAGGTGGCCTTATGTGAGTCACCCATCTTATTTGTTAAGGAGAGAGAATGCCTGATTTGTGGATGTATTTTAAGGATCTCATGACATAATAGATGTAAGATACACATTAATGAATGTGAGTCTTTTCTGTTTCTAAGTAAATCGTGTGTTCTTCCTAGTATTGGCATTTTTAGAGTCTGGGGTTTTAAGCATGCACCATTGCTCCCAGTATGAACCATTATTAATGGTACCATTATGTACCGTTATTGTACCATTATGAGGCACTGAGTAGCAAACCTAGGGGCTCAAAATGAAAAGTAAGTAATCTATGCCCACAGACTGAACAGTACATAAAGTGACAATCTGTCCCTTTGGGCAGAAAGACAGGCAACGTTTTAGGACAACCCACTCTGGCTGGATGCACCAGCTTGGTGCTTTTTAAAGTGATTTTTTTTTCTGTTTTTTTTTTTTCCAGTATGTCTTATTGTTTTGTTTTTGTTTTTTATGATTTCATTAGTTAATTAATTCACTTTGGCTTTGTGAGAGGTTTTGTGTAGTCCAGGCTACCCTCTAAATTATTAGCCAAAGATGGCTGTCAACTCCTAGTGCTCTTGAATCTCCATTCCATGTTCTGGAATCACAGGTGTGACCCAACACCACACCCAGCTTGAGTTTTGTTCTTTAACTGAACTCTTGAGTGTTTCTTGGCTTCACATTTTTTGCAGAGGGACCATTTCAACCTACCCTTTTTCCAGATGCCAACAGCTCAGAAGACTCAGGTCCCAGCTGGTGGAATCCTCACCAAGAATATTATTAGACTTTAGAGCCATCTGGTCTAAGAATTTTGCCTGGAGCCCTCTTAAGAACAAAGGAGTCCCTTGCCTCACATTGGATTCTCACCCACAATTCTTTTCTTTGCTTCCTCCTGGACAGTGGCTGTGAAGGCTGTCCTTAGGAGGATTAGCTTGGTCCCTGCTTTAAAAACAAAGGAAAAGGTATCAAGTCTCTGGAGTGTCTAACTGTTGAGAGCAGCTATTTTCTCTAACATTCAGAATTATCACATTCCAGGAAGAAGAATCTACATTAGCAAGACCACTGTCACCTTGTCCAGCCATGTCACAGCAGGGACCCCTTGGCATGACTGTTATCAGAGTGATCATGCCCTTAACATTTTCCCTCATCTCCAAGTTGACAGACAGAGGTTCCAATTTATTTCTTGCCTTATCACATCTTTTACTGATAAATAGAAGTTTCTAGTGGATCACAACTCTTTGGGTTGTTGTTTTGACTCTTGCTAAAGCCTTAATAAAGGTAGTCCTTGGTAGAGGGAGGAGATGGAAGATGAGGACTAAAAGTAGATGCAACACCTCAGATGGATGGAGGATGGTAAGACCAGTGATGAACACAGATTTGGGATCTGTTCCCTAGGGAAAGGACCACATCTGAGAGAATTTGGCTGCATGGTCCAGTAAGGAAGGTACAGTAAGGACCATCCTTTGAAAACTAAGAATAGGACTACCATATGATCCAGTATACCATGCTTGGGTATAAACCCAAAAAGACTCCTAGTACAACAGAGATACTTGTGCATCTATACTTAGTGCTTCACTGTTCCCAGCAGACAAGACATGGAAGCAGCCTAGATGCCCATTAACAGATGCAATGATAGAAAAAAATAATGTGGTGTATATACACAATGTTCAGATATACAGAAAAAGAAAATTATGACATTTGTGGAAAAAGCTCCGTAGAACTGGGGATCATTATGTTAAGCAAAACAAGTCAGAAACAGACAAATACCATGTGTGGATTTAATTTTTAACTGCATCTGTAGAATCTAGATTTAAATATATGTTTAAATGAAATGGAAGTAGAAAGGAGACTTGAGGGAGGGGCATTTGAGGGGATGGAGGATAGAAAGAGAGAGTCATGAAAGCAGAAGTGGAGGCTATTTGAGGAAGAAGGAGAACCAGCAAGGAGAAGAAAGGAAGTAAAGAATGAGGAGAAAGGACTGTGGGATTCCGGGAGCTGAAGTAGAGAGTTCTGTGTTCCCATGAATGTCATGAAAACAGCTGGAATTTGGCTACTTCCGGCTTGGTGACCATGCTCATGCTGACAGTGAGGGATGGGAGATCAGAGCGACCAGCCTCTCTGGGCAGCACACAGGAAAGCATCTGGATCTTAATGTGGTCTTGAGGAGAGAGCACACCCTTTCACTACTGAGAATGGGCATCTTGTCAGATGACAGATCTTAGTCATCTTTAATTCGATTAAAAGAGAATACAGAAATGTGTTCTTTCTTGGAATTTGGAGAGGCACGTGGTGACTCACAGTGTCCTATCTGAAGTGACTGCTGAGAAAGAGTAGCTACTTGTAGAAAGGTTTTGTAGCTATAGCTATACTGTTGTAGGTTGTACTGTTACAGATCGTAAGAAATGTTATCATAAAAACATGAGTCTGGATTTCAGAGCCATCTTCGGAAGGATTTCTATGCAGCACACCACTGTATGCGGAGTGGATGCCACTTGGAATTGACAACACCAAGAGAAAGATATTTGACTTCTCCCTCACACTGACTGACTCCTAAGTGACATTTGTGATGTCCCATAATTCTTAGGGCAAGTCTGAGACTGTGCCACATGTATAGGTAAATGACACTTTCATAGGGTCCTTCTCTATGTGGCTGTTCCTCTGTTGGTCTAATCCTTCTGTTATGTCTCATGTTTGCCTCCTGTTCTGAGGGATCACTCTCCTGTCAGCCTCAGAAACTGCTATACTGTAGGTCTGGTGCAAAGGCCAATCGATGCATACTTATCACATGACGGAAACTCACTTATTGCTCAAAAGTGGTAGAGAAAGACAATGAAACTTTCGACAAGAAAGTGAGGTGGCTTGTATTTGTTTGTTGTTTGATTGGTTTGGGATGTTGCCAACATAATCAGACTTTAACCCATTACAACTACTGTATCTCTCTCTCTCTCTCTCTCTCTCTCTCTCTCTCTCTCTCTCTCTCTCTCCCTCTCTCTTTCTCTCTTAATATGAGGACATATATTTAACCCCAACATCTTTCCAAGCATACATCTTCCGGAAAAATGGCTGATACCCATGTTATGAGGCATGTCATAAGACAAGGCTCTGTTGTAGTAGGGCATCTTGGGATATCTTGTTGTTTACATACATAATTTACATATAGATTCCCTCACCTCCCCCCTCTCTTTCTCTGATTCATAACTACCCTCATGTCATTAAAATGTGTAGAACTGGCTGGGTTTTTTTTTTTTTTTTGAATTCTCAATTTTTTTCTTTTATTAGTAACTATTTTTTTAAAATGTTAGTCAAAGGCTTTATAAGTTTGATAATGCTCAATAACAAGATGTCCATACAATCAGAAATGTAACCCAGTACCCAACCTAGATATACCAACTATCTTTGACTGGCAGAGACATGTGAACATCTGCCTCATGTCCCCCCATCTCTCTCTCATCTCCTCTCTTCTTCTCCTCCTCCTCTCCTTACTCCTCCTCTTCCTCTCCTTACTCCTCCCACCTTAGCTCCTCCTACATATCACCCTTCCTGTTAAAATAAAACTTTTCTCTCAAAATACAGTTAGAGCATAACTATACCAATTTGTGTCAGTAAGGTACAAGACAGACCTAATACCCAGTCCATCATTTTGTTGACTAACCAGAACCTCTGTCATCCCTCCTAACTAAGAGACTTAGTTCTGAACCTGGCTTGTTTCTTGGCTTTAGAATGAATGTCAGCTGAAAGCCATCCTCTCAAATCTCATAGCCAATCCTGGCTATTTACTTTGAAAGAAAAGATTTGAGAGGATGGTTTTCTACTGTATCTCTTTTAAACCTCTGCAGTGGGCATGTATGCATACATATACATGTGCATCCTGTTTGATATTTGCTGAATCAAAGATGGGCACAGCAAAATAGTAATTCTAGGAATACTGCATGTGGCTTATACTGGCTTCCTCCTTTGGGTTCCTCGATCTAGACTTTGGATGAGCTGTTTTACCACAGTGAATTGGTTAGCTGACACAGAAAGCCTGGTTAATTAATGGCAACCACACCTCACCTGAAAGGCCTGAGTAAAACTGAAGACTTAGGTCTCCAAGTAAACCTACCTTTTGGCTCTGACACAGGTATACTTTCACTTGTAAGAAGATGCAAACATGCTGTCTATCTCTTTCATAAAACTGGAGACTACTTAAAGAAACCTTGGTACAGCCTCTCAGAGGACAGTCATGCTAGGCTCCTGTCTGCAAGCACAACATAGCATCATCAATAATAGTTTCAGGGTTTGGTGCCCCATGGGATTAATCCCAAGCGGCCATTCCTTCTGTCTAGCTCCATTTTGTCCTTGCATTTCTTTTAGACAAGAATGATTCGGGGCTGAAATTTTTGAAGGCGGGTTGGTGTTTCCATCACCCCACTGGAAGCCCTGTCTAACCACTGGAGGAGGGCTCTTTAGGTTCCATGTCCCCACTTTTGGGCATTTTGGCTAAGGCCATGCTCATTGACCTGGAAGTGTCTCTCATCCCAGGTTTCTGGAACTTTCTAGAGGTTCCCCCAGCCTCTTACCTTGTACCCCTAACACCCAGCAGCTGCATATTTCCATTCATTCTCCTGGCCATCTGGGCTTTTCTCCTCTCTCCCTCCATATTTGATCTTGCTCCTCTTTTCCTGTGTTTTTCCTCTCCAACCCAGGTCCCTGACCCTTTGCCTCCCATGATTATTTTGTTCCCCCTTCTAAGTAGGACAGAAGCATCCTCATTTGGGCCTTACTTCTCATTTAACTTCTTATGGTCTGTGGGGTATATCAAGAGTATCCTGTATTTTTTGGCTAATATCCTCTTGTAAGTGAATACATACCATGCATGTCCTTTTGGGTCTGGGTTACCTCACTCGGGATATTTCCTAGTTCTATCCATTTGCTTGCAAAATTCATAATGTCTTCATTTTAAATAGGTGAATAGTATTCCATTGTGTAAATGAACCACATTTTCTATATCCACTTTTTGGTTTTGAGGAACATTTGGGATGTTTTTGTTTCTGGCTATTACTCATAAAGTTACTGTGAGCACATTAGAGCACTGGCACTATTACTGATGCTATGTTATGCTTGCAGACAGGAGTCTAGCATGGCTGTCCTCTGAGAGGCTCTATCAGCGGCTGACTGAGACAAATGCAGATACTTACAGCTAAACCACTGAACTGAGGTCTGGGAACCCTATGGAAGAGTTAGGGGGAAAAATGAAAGGAACCAAAGGCGGGATGGCAACCCCATAAAAATCCAACAGTTTCAATAAAACTGGACCCCGGGGAGCTCCCAGAGGCTAAGCTACCAACCAAAGAGCATACATGGCTGATCCAAAGCCCCTGGTACATTTGTAGTAGAGGATTGACTGCCTTGTCTTACCCCAGTGGGAGGGGATGAGCCTAATCCTGTAGAGACTTGATGGATTCCTGGGGTAGTAGGGGTGAAGGTAGGGGGTAATGGACTCTGGGAGGGGAGACTGAGGGGAGATTCATTTTGGGATGTAAATAAATAAAATAATTAATTAAAAAAGAAACCTTGTCTATCCACTGAAGCCCGAGTTAAGAGGCAGTGTAGAACTGCATATTATG
The DNA here is from genome assembly GCF_011762505.2 of Arvicanthis niloticus. NCBI lineage: Eukaryota > Metazoa > Chordata > Mammalia > Rodentia > Muridae > Arvicanthis > Arvicanthis niloticus. The sequence goes on from NC_047662.1 coordinate 88,879,563, forward strand.
TAATCCTTTACACTTGGAATGAGTGAATGACATTTCCCAAGTGACAGAAACGGGGACAAAACTCAGAAACAAGTGTCTCTGTATTAAACACGACATTGCTAGAAAGTTCTGCGTGGATCTCCATGCCACTCAGAGAGTTTGAACTGTGGATTTTGTATATTTACCAGGAAAAGTTTGCAGTTCATTTCTGGCAGGGTGACCATACTCAGTGGGTACCACATGATAGTTGAATTTGGAAAAAATATTAAACAAAACTATCTCCAAACCCATAAGAGCTACTTCTACAAGTGAATGATAAAGTTATGTACCAAATGCCCTAGAAGAAATTGGCAATGGTTCTAACATGAAAAATAAATACTGGCATACATTAGACATGATGTGTACAAGTACAAATTAGGAACCATACGCATATGCACAGGACAAAGCACAGCAAGGCCAGTGATGAGGCCAGGGTCTTCAGAAAGCCTAAACACTGTTAAACACCAATATATAAAATCCATCATTGAAATTCTTTATACTTTGTATTTATTTAAGTGTATATGTGTGTATGTGTATTACATGGCACTGCAAACATATAGAGGTCAGAAAACAGTTTGCAGGAGTCAGTTCTCTCCTTATACCCTGTGGTTCCCAGGGATCAAGCCCAAATCAGGCTTGGCAGCAAATACCTTTACCAACATCTTCCTTACCCTGAAATTTACATCATTCTGTCTCCAACCCTCCCTATGCAAGGTCCTGAATGTTTGGTCTTTAAGAACAAGCATCGATGATGATTAAAATGTTAAAAATGTTATATCCAGGTGTAGATTTTAACACACACACACACACACACACACACACACACACACACACACACACACCACTGTAATTCAAATGTAAATCAACAAAGAGTGAAGACACAGAGCATTAGAAATGCCCCACCGAAAGAAAAGTGATATGCCAGCCAGCCTTCTTGGTTGTAAGTAACAGTATTGAGTGAATTAAGGAAAGTAAAGAAAAATTCCAGAACTCACGAAAGCCTGAAGAAGTAAGTTTAAAGAATAGATAAAATTTAATAAGATTGGAAAAACAGACAAGAGGTACTTTTACTTTGGGGATGGGCAAATGGCACACACCTTTAATCCCAGCTCTTGGAAGGCAAGCAGAGGGGATCTCTATTAGTTCAAGTGTCCAGGACTACAAAGTAAGACCTCATCAAAAAAGAGAGAGGGAGGGAAGGAGGAGAGAGAGAGAGAGAGAGAGAGAGAGAGAGAGAGAGAGAGAGAGAGAGAGCCACATAGCACCATAGCTGGATATTACTGCAATGAGCTTTGCCTTCCACTGCTGTTAGACATTGTGTTTTGCAGATATGTTCTAACATTACATTAGAAATTAAATCACTGGAAACATGGGGGAGAAAAATCCGAACGGATCAATCTTGTAACTGACATTTTTTTTCATCCCCTGAGCCAGTTCTCACATTAAGAGGCAGATTGCAATGGCTGACTGAAACACTTGAGATGATAATAATAGATAGTATTTACTGAATGTCTGCTATGTATCAGTTACTTTGCATAAGTTAGCTCGCTCAGTAATTTGACAACTTGGCTGAAAGGAGGTTCTTTATTATCCTTTGATGAAAGAGGAAATCAAGTCTTGGAGACCATCAGTGACTTTCACCAAGTTTTCAAACCAAACCATGGGCAAAACTAAGACCGTCACACCTGCTCTCTGACTCAGAAGGTTTCTTCCAGCAGACCACAATCTCCTCATTTGTGTAGTCCTGAGATGTTGTTGTCCCAATGGATGCAAGCTTCTAGTAGGAGCATGTTTCTTCAAAGATCAAAGCAAGGTTGTCTCTGCCTTCTCAAACTGCCTTCCATCAAACCATCAGGTCTCGGGTTTATCAAGCCAAGTCAGCAGTTCATAAAGGACTCAATTCATCTGATTAAATGAGTCACCAAACCCAAAAGAGAAGAACTCTAGGAGATTTCCATGGCCGAAAAATAGGATTTGCTGTCATGTTTAATTTTCTTTTTGTAAAAATAATCCATAACCCTATTGATAATGGTAATGTGGATGGCTGAGTACTTTCTCATCATGGGAGCTAGTGAAAAAATGAGTAGGTGAGAAGCCATGAAGTATAAGTCTGTCTGCATACTTTGTACTTTTAATTCCCCTTTCCTCTTGCTAAAAGGTTTTCTAATTCTAAATTAAAATCATTTTAAAATAAGCACTTTTCATAACAAAACAAAAAGCAAAGTTCTAGTAGCCTTTTTGCCAGTGAGGATGGAAATCCTTGCATCAGACTGGGATAAGGCAGAATGTGAGAAATGGCAGAAAACAGGAAGAGGGGACCTTGAATTGAAGAGATAATCACTAGCTTGAGCAAGCCTGGGAGGATGTCATGGCCTTAGTCTGTGAAGTTGCTTTAGGACACAATGGCCACCATGATGGAGACTCCAGGATAATATGGCCCAGCTTGTCGTTTTCTGTTGGCTCTGCTTGTAAGATATTTCCCAGACTTCTTGTGCAAGTGTTAACTTCAGTGGCAAAAATTAAAAGGAAAAAAAAAAAAAACAATGCTCCATACTTTGCAAAGAATATTCACTTGCCTTGTCAAACTACTCAAAGTCCATTGAGGAATAAATAAATTCATGACATTGGTGCCTGATCTCAGCCAAAAACACCACATACATTAAAAATTCCAAAAAATAAAAATAAAAATAAAAATAAAAAATAAAAAAAATTCCAAAAGGTCTATATGATTCTATACATTAAGCAAAAATTCTTTTTCCTCCAGAAAGAATATATAATGTAGACCTGTGAATGATAAAAATAAAAGTAAAACAAAATCTGAATGTAAGAATATAGCAATGTGACCTCCTTTCAGAAGTTTTCTCCTATAAAATTATTTTTGAAATCTCAATAGTGTTATTGACAGAAATTATTCAATGAAGAAAGTAGATTATTTTTACCATTTTAATAAATTGTCTTCTATACATTTTCATGATAGACATTCTTCTATGGATATGTTATGTTTTAATTCATAAGGAACTAGGCACAATTTATTAAACTTATTTTAAACTTGTCTCTATCTTTTTCTCCTATTGTGAAAGATGATAAATGTATTTGCTTCCACCTAATCCTTAAACCTCTTAAAGAAATATTTTCTCAAAATAATCCTGAGGTTTGTTCCAATGGATGGATTATTTTTTGTTGTTGGTAGATTTACCAAGCTGCGTTCCTAAGTCATTATTAATCTATGCTAATGTAAGTATTGTTTTTTTTTTCCTGAGCAATTTTTTTTCACTATACATTTGGCAACGTGCTGTGTTTATTTCTTTTAAGTCGAAATTCTTAAATGGAGGAATCCTCTAATTGAGAGGACGTGTGGCTCCAAATTACCAGCCAGCCATTGTGTAGCCTCTTAGGGGCTGCCTACAAAGTCAGGGATAAAATTAGGGACGTCAGGGGTCTTTTCAGCTTGATCTGTCCTCTGTGGCAGGTGTTGGACTGTTACCCAGACACCAGTGCTCTTGGGACACAAATGAGTGGAATATGTTTGTCAAACATGTCATTCAGAGTTCCCAAAAGACTTAGCCACAGATTGTGGACCAAGCTGGAATTCAAAGGCCTGGCCTGTTGCCTGCCATCTCCTGCCAGGCCTGGGAGCTCGTGAGAGAAGGACATCTCCTGGGTATTCTACAGAGCCCTTCTGGGTTCCAGAACTTTGCTTGGACACCTGGAATTCAAATTTTTCCCACTGCTGGAACAGAATAAATAAATGCACTCCCAGGCAGCCTTCTACTGTTTCATTCTTTTGAATGTATCACTTGTAAAGCTGAAATCTATTCCACTAGAATGACGTTGATGTACAAATTGCCAAAGCATCAAAATTCATCTAGTGTAACACTCATCTGTAAAGACATGGAAACTGAAGCATGCTGGGTGCTGGTAGGCACTGATACCTCAGTGTCCTTACTCCCAGTATGCTGGAGTGCCTCTCCCTTCTGCATGTTATTTTAGGGATTAGATATATTTCATAGAAGCTGGTTGAAACTCTTTGGTATGCTGTTCCTCGTTGTTGATAAGGGTTACTCTTCTGTCAGTCAATAATCAAAACACGTGTACTGAGCAATTGTGAGCACTGATTTCTTAATTTCTGCCTAGTTCAGTTATTAAGAAATGTTCATTTAAGACTAACCTTGGGCCAAACTTTAACAGTTTTCTTTTCTTTTTTCTTCTTCTCCTTTTTTGGGACATTTTATTTACATTTAAGATGTTATCCCCTTTCCCCATTTTCCACACACACAGAAACCCCTTTCCCATCCCCCCTCCTCTTGCTTCTATATGGATGTGCCCCCACCCACCCACCCACTCCCACCTCTTCACCCTCAAATTCCCCCACACTGGAGCATCTAGCCTTCATGGGACCAAGGACTTCCTCTCCCACCTATGCCTGACAAGGCCATCCTCCTCTACATATACAGCTGGAGCCATGGGTCCCTCCCTATGTTCTCCCTAACAGTTTTCTAAAACATATTTTCTCCTTATTCTTATATTGCAAGACGTAAACCAAACACCGCTTCATAATCAATGTATAAAACAATATAGGATAAGCTATGCTGACGAAACAAACAAGCCCAAGTATGTCTGACTCATTATAGTAAAGCTTCATCTCCCTCTCATGTGATGTATCACAGGTGGAGGTTGATTCATTAATTGTTGTGATGAGATTTTATTTATTTATCCATTAATTCATTCATTCACTTATACATTCAATCACTTTGCATCTGATCACAGCACTCCTCCCCCTCTCTTTCCAGTCCACACACACACACACACACACACACACACACACACACACATACTTTTCTCCCCAGAAAAGGGGAGGCACCATGGGTACCCACCCACTCTGGCACATAAGTTGAGGACTAAATGCATCTTTTCCCACTGAAGCCAAACAAGGCAGCCCAGATAGGGGAAAGGGATCCAAAGGCAGGCAACAGAGTCAGAGACAGTCCCTGCTTCAATTGTTAGGGGATCCACATGAAAGCCAAGCTTCACATATCTGCTACACGTGTGTAGAAGCCCTAGATCCAGCCCAGCATGCTCTTTGGTTGATACTTCAGTCTCTATGAGACCCCAATGGCCCAGATTTGTTGACTCTGTAGGTCTTTCTGTGGTATCCTTGGTCTCTCTAGCCCCTTCAATCTTTCCCTCCAACTCTTTTACAAGACTCCCCAAACTCTGCCTATTGTTTGTTTGGCTGTGGGTCTCTTCATCTGTTTGTATCAGCTGCTAGATGAAGCCTCTCAGAAGACAGTTATGTTAGGTTCCTGTCTGCAAGCATAGCAGAGTATCATTAATAGTGTCAGGGATTGCCTATGTTGCCATGTAAGATAGGCAAGTGTCCTTGTGGGATGATAAAGCATCTTTGGGGCATATGCTTAGAAAAGGCATAACTGTATCTTAAGGAAGAACTAGTCTTCCATTTTCTGAGAAACCCTCCAAATTGATTTCCAAAGTGTTTGTACAAGTTTGGACTCCCACAGCAATGGAAGTGTTCTTACTCCACATCTTTTGCCAGCATGTGCTGTCACTTGAGTTTTTGATCTTAGCTATTCTGATGGGTGTAAGATGTAATCTCAGAGTTGTTTTGATTTGCAGTTCCCTGATGACTAAGGACATTGAATATTTCTTTAAGTGCTTCTCTGCCATTAGAATTTCCTGTGTGAGAATTCTGTTTAGCTTTGTACTCAATTTTTAACAGGGTTATTAGGTTTGATGGTTTGTAGTTTTGTGAGTTCTGTATATATTTTTGGATATTAGCTCTCTGTTGGATATAGGGTTGGTGAAGATCTTTTCCCATTCTGTAGAATGCCATTTTGTCCTACTGATGGTAGGACACTGATGGTGTCCTCTGCCTTACAATAACTTTTCAGTTTCTTGAGATTTTGTTTATTAATTGTTAAACTTAGTGGCTGAGTTGTTGGTGTTCTGTTCAGGAATTTGTTTCCTATACCAATGTGTTCAAGGCTATACCCTACTGTTTCTTTTATTAGATTTAGCATATCCACTTTTATATTGAGGTCTTTGATCTATTTGGATTTGAAGCCTCTCAGAAGACGGTTATGTTAGGTTCCTGTCTGCAAGCATAGCAGAGTATCATTAATAGTGTCAGGGATTGCCTATGTTGCCATGTAAGATAGGCAAGTGTCCTTGTGGGATATTTATATTTATCACCATATTTATGGTGATATGGATATTTATATTTATCACCATATTTATGGTGATAAATATGGATGTAGTTGCATTGTTCTACATGCATAAATCCAGTTAGACTAGCACCATTTGTTGATGATGTTTTTTTTAACTTCTTTGTCAAAAAATAAGTATCCATAGATGTGGAAGTTTATTTCTGGTTTTTGATTCTACTCCATTGATCAGCCTGTCTGTTTTTAATGACAATACCACATTTTAAAATTACAATTGATCTGTAGTAAACCTTAAAATCAGAGATAGTAATACCTCCAGAAATTTTTTGTTGTACAGGATTTTTTTTAGCTATCCTGGGATTTTTTTTTTTATTTTTCCATATGAAGTTCTTTCAAATTCGGAACAAAATTGCATTGGAATTTTGATGGGAATGGCAATGAATTTGTATTGGTTCATTTTTCTGGAGCCCACTTGAAAAGGTTGGCCTTATTTCTGGACTTGCTTGGTCTTGGTAGACACAAAACTATTTTAAGTAGAGCAAATGGAACTTTGAAAAGCAAATTAAGCAAGGGTGCAAGCTACTTCCTCTGAAATTTACTGCCCAAAGCAAATTGCATGGCCATTCTGACATGAAGAAGGTAGATGAGTCTCCCACTGGGAAGACCCAGTATATACACTGAAGAATATAATTCACCACTTGTGCTAACTTACATGATGCAAGTTGATTCTGAAGGTGGGATCTGAATTCAGGGTGGCTCCAGAGCCCATTCAGTTGGCTATCCTACTTCACTGTTGACCTAGCTGGGAAATATTCTAGAATCCAAGGCCAGCCTTAGATTGACTTTTTTGCCTCTGAAAAATGTCATGATAGGGGTCAAGTGCTCATTTCTACATCCCAAGGACAAGCAGTTCGAAGTTGATAGTGTTCTCAAATCCTTCCTCCCTGCTGATGGCAGAGTGTGGACCACTGTTGTCTAAATAAAAGAATGAGCCACACTTCTAACCCACTGTCACTTCTGTCATAGCTGTTTCTATAAATTCATCATAGACTCTTAGAGAATCAGGTCCTGGGAGGAAGGCAAAGCCAACTCCTGTCAGTACTGATAGACTCATGATGGAATCATGCATATGCACTTAGTTACAAATGTACATTCTGGTCACCTTAATTAAAAGGGGAGGCTCTCTTCCTCTCTTCTTTTTAATGGCAATCATAATTGCCATAATAGGAATACATTTCAGATTTAGTATGACATCCTGATCCTTTCTGTACAAGTTTAAATTACTTAATCTTTTTCTTAATACAAACTAAGTTATCAATATTTAGAGTACTCAGAAAATTTGAAAGGTAAAGTAAGAATGTGTTCAAATCCCTAAATACATATCTCAGAAGCAATTACAGTGAGTATGTTATTTCTTATAGGTAAGATGATTTTTGTCTTGGCACGTATTATTAAAATAACTTGTTTACATTCAAATATACTATATGTGAGTGTACGTAATTTCACTTTGGCATATTCTGTTAATTACTTTTTAATTTTGGAGGAACCTTGAAAGCAGTATACTTCTTTGATGATTGCACAGTGTATATAATGCATGTAGATGATACTTACCACCATTGCCCTCTCCAATGACCTAATCACCATTCTGCTCCTGCTTGACTCCCTTCTCCTTTACCACATGCTCCCCTTTACTCTCATGTCTTTTTGTTTATCCACTGAGTTTAATTGGGACTCCCTAGAGAAACATGTGAGCATGGGCACCAACCAGTGACTACACTACTAAAAAAATGACCCTGGCTGCTTCAGCAACCAAGAACTGCCAGCAGCTCCTCAGAGAAGAGTGGGGTGTCATAGACCCCTTCAACTTAGGAGTTCTTAGTAAGTGGACAAAATGAGCTCACTTTCAAAGACTACGATGTTTATAGATTTATAACTACTACGTCTTTTCTACTACAGAAGCGGTGTGGGGAAGGACTATGAGCTTCCTTTTCATCACCGACCCCGCAGCAGTTCTAGTCCATGTGCTTTATAAGCTGTAGCCTATAAGAATGTGCTGGTTAATGAAAGAGAAAAGCAGAGGAGACCCACAGGATACACCTATGTGGTATGCTTGCTTTTGGCTCTCTAAGTACAGTTATATTTGCTCAATAAGCACAGAAAGTAATAGCATAAATTGATACCATTGATCTAAAGGGAATGATAGCAGAATGGAAAGAAAGAGCTTTGAGATGTATATAGGAAGCAAAAGTTTGTAAGACGTAGAGAACAATTGGAGGGTGTGATGATTATGGTACGAGTCTACAACGACTCGGGAGTTTCAAGCTAGAGTGGGAATGGCTTGTTCACAACCCACAGGATTGATGTAATCTGTGTGTTTTTGTAAATAAAGTTTTATTGAAACACAGCCACACACATTCATTGACATATTGTCTATTTCTGCTTTTACTTCTTAAATAGAAAGGTTGGCTAGTTGTGAAAAAAAACATATGGCCTTCAATGACAAAAAGAAAAACAAGAGAGAGGAGGGGAAAGGACTTCTTGTCTCATTGCCAGTTGAATCTTGCTTTGTAGACTCTAAAAATTAAGGCAGGGAGTGGAGGCAGATGACTTCAGTTCTTTAACATGCTGACTTTAGAGTGCCTGAAAAACATGCCAGGCAAAGATGTTCAGCCGAAGTATATAGCTACAAGGCTAGATCTCAGGTGGGAAATTATGACCAAAAACATAGATATGGTAGATTGCGGTCAAGCTGCGGCTTTGTTGGCTGTATTGAAAGTCCATGACAGCTGAGCATCTGAAATAAAGATCTCATGATGATAGGCAGTATACACCGCCTGGCCCAGCAGTGAGTCAGTAGTGTTTGATAATGTTCCAGGTATATGGGTGTGTGTGCAGTGCATTGTCCTCTTTGAGAGTGTGTGGTGGGGATCCCTGAAACCCAAAGCCCAGGCAGAATCCTCCAACCACCTGTGCACTTCACAGGGCAACCACTGCCATCCTAAAACAAGAAAGTCCCTCCTCCCCAGTGTTGCTCTGAAGTTTTGTAAACCCAAAGGGAAGCTTGTATCCATTGACAAAGATGAGGAAGCTAAATGTTGGTTCTAGATTTATAAAATTTTACTGTCTTCAGAGTTAAGCCATTGTCTACAATGGATGCACTTTGTAAACAGGCTTGGGAATTGTTCTGTACCAGACTAGGTACAGCGGTTGCATCCAGTCATTGCAAGGACAATGTACTCTCTGAGTTTTCAGACTTGCTCCAGCATGCCTATGAAACCTCTCGTTTCCAGAATGAGTCACTTCCATTTCCTCTTTTGGCAGCTAGGGAAACTGCGATCCCTCTTTCTTTCCCACAGACCCATACCTTGGAGTAAGGAGTGGGTAAGCACATGGAAGGGACCTCCAGGAACAAAGCCTACGTCTGAACACAGGCTGTCTACAGAAGTTTCAGAGATTTTTCTAGTTTAGACAAAGGCCACTGTGCTAATTATTGCAAAAACCAATAGAACCAATGCATGGGAAAACACTTAAGACTCTGATCAGGTTTTTCCTCAAATTACATTTTTAGCTTTTATATTAAGTGTTTAGGTCCCATAATTCCCTGCCGAGTTTCATGCAATGTGAATGTGTGGCAAGTGTGTCTACTGTCAGAATGTTCTGATGCATGGCTGGAGTAAACCTGTGTGGGTCTCTGTGCGGGCGTGTCTGTGTGGATAAGCATGTGTGTATTTTTCTTGTGGATGTTCTGGTTGTGTAGACGGAGCTCTCAGATCCCACAAGAGTCAGATGCCTAATAGGAGGGAATCTCTGCTAAGTTTTCAGCACATGCTTTTTGCAGAATTAAAGGGTACAGGCACTAGGAAACCACAGGACCCTACACAAACTATTCTGGGTCTTCCAAAAGACCTTTAATTTACTTGTATTTAAAGACACGACGGAGCCTTCAAATGTTCACCTCTTCCACAGTCTTAGAAGACCGTTAGTTCATTACCTGGTTGGGATTATGTCACTGGTTGAGCTGACCCCCACCAAACTGAGCTGACTCACACATTGAGCCAGAGGTTTGTGTTTGCCTGTTTTATTTCCCCCCCGGCTCAGACACAAGATAAACGTCACTGCCTTTCTGCTTGCTGTGTTTAACTGTCTGTAGTACCTAAGGATGCCAGCCCTTTTCATTTGACTGTGGTTTGCTTTCTCTTGTCTGATTCAGTGTTCAAATTTCCTCTCAGTACAGGACTCAGACATGTTTTACCCAAAAGTTTGAGTTTCATGATTTTAATTCTTTACATCATTTAAAGTTGGCTTTGAAATCAACTGTATCAGGCATGGTGATTCACCCAGGAGTCTGAAATGGAATCAAGAAGGCAGAGATGAGGAGACATTTGGTGCCAAACCACACGAGTGAAGTGCCCACATGCTTTTGTAGCAGCTGGGGAGCGGAAGGGAACTTGGGAAGAAAATAAAAAGTCTACAATAAGATGGACTCTGCCTTTGAGAAGCCTAATGTATTTCACCATTCCCAAAGCCCTTTAGGAGGTAAAGACTGTCCATGTTGCCTGACATGTTTTCAGATACTGATACTGTACAGGCTGGCTGTGGCTGCAGACAGTTAATAGAGATGGATCCTCCAATACTCAGAGCAGCTGAGAACACTAGTTCTTCACTGTCGCCATCACTTGCATCTCTTTGGATGTTCTCTGAGTCTCATTAACAGGTACCACTCTGCTTTTATGAACTGATGTTAAAAACATCCACTTCTACCATTTTTTCTTTACCCCTAGAAGTTCACTGTTTAACTGTTTAACTGATTTCTGCCTACTGTGTGTCCTTTCTCCAGGGATGCATGGATGTCATTTATAGAGTCGATTACTACAGGTAGAGAGATTACTTTGAACTGACACTCCCTTCACCATTTTTATGTGTCATACGTTCTTTGAAATTTTTCTTTAATTAATCCATATGCTTTCTCCTAAGACAATGACTGGGGTTTTTCACATAAAGGGGATAAATGTATGTTAAAATTAGCTGTCTGACTTAAAGGTAAGGTATACAAAAGTATTACAGAGAGGTCAAAACAGTAAATGAAAGTGTGTCCATTCTGCCCTGAAACCACAAATAACATGAGTCAATTTTGATGATTCTTTTACATTTTTTGTCTATTTTGATGCCTCACTCATCCTCTTCTTTCCTCCGTTCCCTTCTCCTGCTCTGTCCGGGTCTCTTTCCTCTAACCCTCCTTTATTGCTTCTTTTCTTTCTACTGCTTAGACAAAAAGCCTAATGCAGCTGTCATCTTAGCCAAGAACAACTCCTAGAACACAATCACAAAGCAAATGGATATCCTCTCTAGCGCTATGTTTTTAAAGTACATTAGGGGATACAGCTCTTTTCTGTCTTTCAGTGAACTACTGGACAGACTCCTGACTTTCAGAAGACCCCCTAAAGTGCTATGAGCTCAGAGGGCCTTTTCCCAACAAATGCGGTCTCAATTCAGAACTCGCCCTCCCCAGTCCCTTATCATAATGAAAACTGTGATTTTGATCTCAAATGGCCTTTTACACTTCCTGGGTTAGGCGGGTTGCCATGGAAAGCCTGAAGAAGGCTGACGGATATGGCTGTCTTCCATCCTGTGTTTAGTCTTCTCTCTGACTTTCTGTCCATTTCTGATTCCTCCCTGGTTAGAATTGAGGGAGGAGATAGACACAGACCCTGCAGGATTCTACTGGAGACCAGAGAGATTCATGCAATTAGTGTTTGTTCCCATTGGTTTTTGTGAATCTTTAGGACACAGTTCCTTCCTAGGACCATGCTCCGAGGGCCTGCTGACTTGTTGGATTTACTGGACTCAGCTCTTTGCTCATCTTCGTCACCTAGTGCTACCCCTTGGCTCCTCCCTGGTAGAGACTAACCACCTTCCAAGAGGCCTGTTCGACAGAAGTCAAGCCCTACGCTGGTTCTCCCTCACTCTTCTTGGTACTTTGTTTGTGAGAAGCACATGACCTCCTGACCTAGAGATGTGCTTGCTGACTACCAAAGCATCTCTTGCTCAGATGCATACTGCAGGAGTAGCCTAGAGCTCCTGCTGTTGAGCTCAGTATTTCCATTGGCCAGAGTTTTGTGTCATTTAGTTGAAACTCTTCTCAGCAGATATGTAATGAGTTTGGTTGTACCATGACATTGAACACACATGCATGAGCATACATGAACACACACACACACACACACACACACACACACACACACACTTATAACCACTTCCCCCCACTGCCCAGAAATTAGTATCTCTCTTATCTGATCACTCTAGGTGATGATTGAAACCTGCAGTTTAACATCTGTGCCAGATGTCATAACCATGTTTTTAAGTCATATTTACCTTGAAAATGATACCCCAATATTATTTTTGAAAATATAATTTTAGAAGTATCTGGGACCTAGTGTCTTCATTTCCACAAAACAGCATAAATTACTTATCTGACAGTTCTGGGGCTCAGGAGTACCAAGTCCATATCAGTGAGTGGGCCGAAACCTTCCTGAACTTTTCCTTTCCTTTCCTTTCCTTTCCTTTCCTTTCCTTTCCTTTCCTTTCCTTTCCTTTCCTTTCCTTTCCTTTCCTTTCCTTTCCTTTCCTTTCCTCCCTTCCCCTCCCTACTCTTTCCCTTTCCTTTTCTTCCCCCCTCTCTGATTCATTCTTCTTTTTTATTTAGTTTTTGTTTTATGTTGTGGAATTTTGTTCTGTTATTCAGGCTGGCCTGAATCTTACTTTGTAGTCCAGGATGGTTTCAGACTAGCAGTCCTCTTACGTCAACATCCTAATGGACTAGGATTGCTGGTATGCTCAACCATACTGAGTGCTTGATCCGTGTGTCTCGTCCAGCTGCCCCATATCCCTTGACTTGTGGTCCCACACAACCATCCACTAAGTGTCGGTCACCATATCACTTCTAATTCTGTTGCCATATCATGGTCAATACCAAGGTATGTTATTGGCAGGAGCATTTTGAAGACTTTTCAGTCATTTTTCCAAATACCTTTCTAGAAAGAATTCGTGAATATTTGACTCCATGACCTATGTGGAATCCACCTATGAGGCAAGTTTCTAGGAAACTAAACAGTGTCACATTTTAATGAGCCACAGACTTAACGTCAGAACTGGTACGCACTTCTTTGGGCCACTTTCAGACATGTGTGTTTGGTTTTCACATACATATGCACATATACACATGCTTACAAGATACATGGCATGGTGAAAATCACTACAATTCCTCTCATCATTTGCATGTATGTACACCAATAACCAATTCTGCTATGAACCTTAGCAGTGGGTTAAAGTGGGCCGATGCATCATTATCTTAAGGTTAAGCTTAGTTGCTATTAAATATTTGAAGTATGCAAGTGATACACATGTATTACACACATTTGAACTATCACACCGTGTTCAGGGCAGAAACCTGGAGGCAGGAATAAATCAGAGGCCATAGATGGTGCTTCTATTGGCTTCATCCTCATAGCCTGTTCACTCTGCTTTCTTATAGCAGTGTAAACCACATCTGCAGCCTAGTAGTGACACCACCCACAGTGGGCCGGGCCCTCCTTTATTAATGATGAAGGAAGAAAATATACCATAGGCTTGCCCATGGGCCAATCCTGTGGGGGATATTTTCTCAGTTGAATTTCCTTCTTTCCAAATGACTCTGCCTTGTGTCCAGTTGAGCAGAAAACTAGCCCACGTGTACATTTTTTAAAATCTAAGCTTTGTGATTAATGAGCCCTTATTTTTTATTTCCCACTTATTTTATATTTAGAAGTTACACTCTACTTTCAAGGTAATTGAGACATTGACTGAATTTTGAGTCTTTCGCTAATAATTATGTTTGGTGTCACATAGGTCTATAAAGCATATGGAATTTGAATTTGTCAATACCTGAGATGAAGATGAAGTAAATTTTTATCTCTCTGATAATTTTTGACACGTTTGCCAGGATGATTTGATCAGTGTTGAGTCTTTTCCACTTTGAGCTTTCTTAAATACTTGTTTTTAATTATGTAGGGGTGTGTGTGTGTGTGTGAAAGTGTGTGTTTGTGCATATGCTCACAGTGCCCATGGAGGTCAGAAGGAGCACTGGATTCCCCTGGAGATGGAGTTATAGGTATTTGTGAACCACCTGATGTAGGTTCTGGTTACTAAACTCAGATCGTCTGTAGAACGCCAAGCACTCTTAACCACCAAGATGTCTCTTCAGTCTCTACACTGAACTTTCTATTTTCAGTATTTTTGTGAAGTTCTACTGTGTTTATGGCTAACTTTAGAAGTTCTGTTTGGATCTAGTAGTGTAAGTACCCAGTTTTCTAACAATGCCATCAGTGATCACAATGTGAAATAGCATTTTTTTTTTGACAAATTCTTCAACATTTCCATTGTTTTAAACATTGGCTTGAGTATTTATTCATTCCTTCATCATTTTCAAGATAAACAATTTTCCAAGTAGAAAAATAATCCTATTTTGTTACTCTTACATTTACACGTTATTTTAGGAAGATTGGCAACCTTATCTGGTCATCTCATCTGGGTATTTAAAATTTCTCTGGATTTTCCAAACTTCTCTTAGAATCCTCTACAGTTTCATTTAAGTAGCTACACACTGTGGGCTCTAGGAACTGAACCCCAGTCCTCAGAAAGAGCAGTGCAAGCTCTTACCTTTTGGGCCCATTTCTTCAGCCAGATTCCAATAGTGCTGACAACTGTTACTTTTTACTTATCTAAGTAGTCATCATAAAGTAATAGTTTCCTATTGTTCCCATAGCTCTTCATTTATTTTATTTTGTGGTTTAAATTTTCAGAGAAACAAGAAACAGTGACATCACCTGTCCTTTTTTTTTTTTTTTTTTTTTTTTTTTTGAAATCCTTCTGATAGTTGTCATGAAGAAAGGCAAGATGGTGTTTTATTTTTCTTTTAGAGGGGCAAATACATGCTTTTATTACCCTCTTTAAATCTCATTAAAATTATGAGAAAAAATAATCCAGACCTAAACTGATGCTGCTGCTGCTGATGTGTGTGTGCATGCGTGTGTGAGAGAGAGAGAGAGAGTGTGAGTGTGTGTGTGTGTGTGTGTGTGTGTGATCTGAGTGAGATTTTAGTACAGTAAGCGTGCACCTGAGTGACAAGCAGGCAGACTGGACTGGATTGTGTGTTCTAGTAGGAATATCCTTTGGTATTTGTTTTTCTTCAGCTTCTGGTGGCAATTCCCCATTTGAGAGATTTGTTAAAATATAGGGAAATACTCCACAAAGCCTAGTAGAAACAGGCCATGGATGTGGAGATATCTGTGTGCACCCCACCATGTTTCTTCTATAGGGTGAATGTCAATAGGCATCTCCCCTCATGACGACCTCTACAGCCTTCCATGTCTGCTTCTCTTCTATCACAAACGACCTCATTGTCAAATATCGAAGAAAAGTTGTAAATATGAACAGAGTGTGTAGCTAATAGTGCATGTCTAACCACCCCCTCCCAAAGTCCATACCTTTAGCATTGGTTCATTTGGATGTATAAAGTTTGGATATAGGCAAATGTTTTACTGGCTTCTTTAAACTAGCTCCATGATGTTTTTACTTGTGAATTAATTTAAAAAGAGAGGCTTTTTAAAATAAAAAAAAATAAATGAATGCAAATGAGATTATTAGCTTCTAGCTGGAAAGTATTCTGACTCTTAATTATAGCCATAAAATCCCCAACGCTTGGATACTTCTTGAGGGCCTTGTCCGGGCAGCGCTGGGGAAGCATTGCTGTTGAAGGCAGGAAGGAGCAGGGCAGGAAGCCTGAGCCACATCTTCTGGCCCCTCCCCCGAGCAATGCTGCCTGTTGTTGCAGTACTGTACTGTTCGACTGCGCAATCATAGTTAACATTCTTCTTCCAGGCACATTGAAAACGTTTGGCTTGCATTCTCCTCGAGCTGTTTTATAAGGGCAATAACCAAGGCCAGGGTGTGCTCTTGTTAGCAGGCAAAGCACGCAGTGCAGTCTGCCAAGAGTTTCCTGCTCTGGGGCCACCCATCCTTGGCCACAGGATGCAGGGCTGGAGCTTAGAGCAGCTTGCGTGGAGCCTGTGCTGGGACTTTCTGTTCTCAGAGCTCATGCTTTAGATTCCATCCTTCAGTTCTGCAGCCCTGATCAGTGGAGTCTGCTGTGTTTGTGCTTGTTTGGGAGTAGCTCTGAACACATGTCAAAGCAGCCGTCCAAGGCTTAGCTGGGAAGATGGTCTTTGAAGACTAGCAAGCTGCTTTTTCCTCCTGCTAATTCAAGCTCAGAGTTCCCACGAGTCAGCTGCTGGGGAAGTGGGCATTCCCTTCATCTCCTCCCTGTGAACTGATTTCTGGAATGGGCTGACAGTGCACATGCCAAATGGAAGGTTCTAATACTGTTGCCCCACCCCTTTTGAAGTCCACCTTGGCAATGGGCAGATGGCTTTTGTGTGTTATTTATTGCCAGGGTCTGTGAAGGGGAGAGTCCCCCAGGAGATTGCTGAAGCTGTTTTTGCAGGATTTCCTTTGATTGGAAGCTGTTGGCTGTGCTTTGCTGCAGCTGGCTTTGTCACAAAGCAGAGGGCTCAAGGCATCCCCCATGAGACAATTGCCATGCCAGCACCAAGGAGGTGCTGGCTGTGAAGTGCCTTGGACAAGAAGATGAGGTGCTGTTGCCTTTAGGAGTAAGCAGTAAGGAGGCAGCTTGGCCTTGGGAACGGAAAGAGCTTTGGCGCACATCTGAGAGGTTTACATTGGAATGTCAATTCTGCTAACTCAAAGCATGACCTTGACCTAAAGTGTTTTCATTTATAAAATAGCAATTGGTAACTAAAAGATTCATCCTGAAACTCATGGCAGAGAACCAATGGGATAAAACATGCACTCTTTCTCTTCTTTCTTCTGAATTCCAAAGCCAGCCTGAGCATTCTAAAGCAGAAAGGATGACATCTATAAACACTCTGTATCTTCTCCACTTATTCAACATTCATCTGGTTGGCATCCAACAGACTGAAAAATTAAGATTTAGATAGTGTGTTAGCTGTGAAGGATAAAGAAATGTATGTTGAAGACGTGGTCCAATCTTTTGTCTGTCGTAAAAATAAAGAAAAAAAGATGTCAACAACATGAGGGATGTTGTAGCACTGGGTACAAGAAGAAAAGGACATATGCAGAAAAGATATTTACTGTAATTTGTGGAGTAACAAAAGGCCTTTTAGAAGAGGGGAGGACAATATTAGACAGTTTCAAATTTAGAGACAGGAGTCTTGCTGACACTTGAATTTTAAATGTTCCTCAGAAGATCCATATGCTAAAGGTTTGGTCACCAGACAAAAGTGTTATTGTGATGATCTTTAGGAGGTGGGACTTTAGTAAGGCAGTAAGGCCATTGAGAGTTTCCGCTTTCTTTCTTTGTTCTCAACCAGCTGTCATGAAGTTACCAACTTGGTTTGACCACATGGTCCTAGGCTTGAGGTTCTGCCTCTCCACTAACTCCAAAGCAAAGGATTGATCCACCTATCCACAGACTGAAACCTCTGAGGTTGTAAACTCAAATGAAACTTTCTTTTTTTCCTGTACTTTGATTATTCCAGGTATCTCGTCACAGCACAGGATAGATGACTGATACAAACCTTTAAAAAGTGAACTAAAAGGAAGCTACTATTTAAAAAAAAAAAAAAGTCTATCATCTGGAAAAGGAACGGTTAAAAAAGTTGTAATGTCACTGAATCTAGGTTACGATAGTCTGTAGCTAACTTCAGCTCCACCTTTTAAGACAGAATTTCTTTTGGCAGTCTAAGCAGTGGTATACTCAGCCAGTGATAAGCTTCTAGAAGGCAAGAAGGGGGATATTTAGCTGAAGACCAATTTCAGTTTGTAGCATAATTACCTACCATGCACAAAGCTTTGAGTTTGATCCTTAATTCCATGTAAATCAGGTATGTTGATGCATGCCTGTGATCCCAAACACCCAAATAATGAAAGCAAAAGGATAAGAAGTTCTAGGTCATCTTCACATACATAGCCAGCTTGGGATATATGAGACTTGTCTCAAACAAAAATAAAAGAGATATTTGATGTGAGGATCATCTGCTTTGTGTCACAAAACTGAATTTGGCAAGATGATGATGAATCCCATTTTCTGTTCTTGCAACCACAGGAAAAGTCTGTCTTAAGATTTCTTCAGAGCCCTGTATCTAGGGCTTAACAAAGACAATATAGAGGATTGTAGGACATTTCTAGACTTGACCATTAGAAGGCTTTCATGATTTCCATGCTCTGGAAAGAAGGACACCAGGCCAGTCATTTACAAAAGAACCACAGAACTGTAATGCTGAAATTACACAGGACAGTAATTTGATTGTATTCATCTTATGACTTTATAAAGATTTCTTTTATGGTAGCCAATCTTACTTTACCTAATACATGTATATAGATGCATCTACAACCTAACAGGCATTGTTGCTGGATAGAAATCAGGGTGAGAAGTTGGGAATGTTGGCTTTACTCTCAGCAAGGCTTTGTTTGGGTGGATCAAAGTCCTAAGTTATGGATAAACATGTATAAGATATACTATAGCTATTCTGTGTGATGACCAGGCTTATGGGTATCTGGAAAAGCAGAAATAAGATTGCAGTTCCCAGAAAGCTCTCTGTCTTTAGGCTTATTTTATGATTTTGACTATTGTATTTAATCTATCAGTGTTTAGTTAATTTGAGGTAGGCTGATGAGATTGGAACTTTATATCTGAAGAAGTGACCTCAGAAGCTGTATCAGAAGACTTTGTGGCTATTGAGGTGGGGTGAATGATGAGTGAGCGGATCTCACCTTTGGACAGTACTGTGCCAATTGCCTGTGAAATGGTGAGAACATGATGATAGCAAGAGCTCCCCTTCTCACATTCTTAGTCACTTCAAAATCTTTAGATCACTGCATTCTCCTGCTTGCCCTATGCCATATTTCTCATTGTTCTTGCTTCCAAATAAGTGATTTGACTAAGCTTCAGAAAAGTTTGCTGATTGCTTTAAGTGTATACTTCTCATTACTGGCAGATCTCAAACTAAAACTCAACTGTTCTGGGTGCCAAAGTCCAAATTACTCCTAGTATATCAAATTCTCTCTCATGAGCAACACATAGTCTAAAAAGGGAATACAAGATATGGCCTGGAATATGGGAGAGTATATTTCCTTGTTATACCTCTTACACCTGAACTTTTTTATTTGAGCAATGTGTTCCAGGCTAAGCAAGTTCTTTGAACACTACAACAGCAGGCTATATTTGCTGATAAGATTTCTCAGAAAGTGAGTTTCATTTCTGAAGACAGGAAGAAGATGGTGATATATAGATGTTACTTGTCTTTACTGGTGTCCTTTCTCACCTTGTCTGAAAGCGTGTGTTACCTCATAACAATATACTTGTTATGTGGCAATTTACTCAGGGATAAAAAGCTTCCATCTTGGAAGAAAGCTTAAGGTACAGGCAGTGCTAAAGAGAGATGAACATGGAAGCTTCTTAAGCTCAGGAAATAAAACATTGGAAAGCTTCAGGAAGTTCCTATAACAAACCAGATTCACTAGGCCACTCCCTTCCCAAATATCTATAAGTGGTGAGGACTTCTAGAAGATACTTTCAGATAAGTAGAGCGGCTTAGAAGAGACTCAGAACAACTTAACTGCCTAGAAAACATACTCCTCAATATGTCCAGCTGCCTAAAAGTTGTATAGTGTGTTTCTAGTTACCAGCTTTTACAAGCTGTTACTCAAGTTGGAATGAACTTTTGGCGACAGCTGACTTTGAGTCTTTCTTACCTATAAGTTACCCTTCCCTAGTCCCCTATAAGAAAGCCTAGTCCCAGATGCCAGAAATGGAAGAGTCTCCCAGGACTCCATAGGGATGACATTAGCTGAAATACCCCACAAATGGGAGGGAGAACCTATCAAGATCATATCCAGAGGTTAGGCATGGCCCCCCAGTTGAGGAATAGAGCCACCCACCCAACTCCAAAATTTTAACCCAGAATTGCTCTTGTATAAAGGAAATACATAGACAAAGAATAGAGCAGAGACTGAAGGAAAGGTCATCCAGAGGCTGCCCTACCTGAGGATTCATCCCACACCCAGACACCAAACCCAGATACTGTTGCAGATGCCAAGAAGTGCTTGCTGACAGGAGCCTGATACAGCTGTCTCCTGAGATGCTCTGCCAGATCCTGACCACTACAGATGCAGATGCTCACAGTCAACCATCAGACTGAGCACAGAGACCCCACTGAAGGAGCTAGGGGAAGGACTAAAGGAGCTGAGATCCCAACAGAGAGAAGAGAGAATCCTATCCAGAGGTTAGGCAAGGCCCCTGGTTGAGGGATGGGGCCACCCATCTATCTCAAAAATTTTAACCCAGAATTGCTCCCAGTTAAAGAAAGTGCAGGGACAAAGAGTGGAGCAGAGACTGAAAGAAAGGTGATCTAGAGACTACCGCACTTGGAGATTCATCCATCAGCAGCCACCAAACCCAGATACTATAGCTAATGCCAAGAAGTGCTTGCTGACAGGAGCATGGTATAGCTGTCTCCTGAGAGGCTCTGCTAGAGCCTAACAAATACAGTTGCCAATGCTTGCAACCAATCATCAGACTGAGCATGGGGACCACAATGGAGGAGTTAGGGGAAGAAATGAAGGAGCTAAAGGGATTTGCAACCCCATAGAAAGAAGAAAAATGTCAACCAACCAGACCCCCTAGAGTTCCCAAGGACTAAAACACCAACTAAAGAATATACATAGAGGGACCCATGGCTGCAGCTGCGTATGTAGCAGAGGAAGGACTTATTTGGCATTAATGGGAAGAGAGGCCCTTGGCCCTGTGAAGGCTCAATGCCCCAGTGTAGGGGAATGCCAGGGCGATGAGTTGGAAGTGAGTGGATGGTGGGTGGGAGGGAACTATCATAGAAGCAGGGAGGAGGAGGAACAGGATAAGGGGTCTGCACAGGGGATACCAGGAAGGGGGACAACATTTGAAATGTAAATAAATAAAATAACGAATTTTTTAAAAAGTAAAAAAAGAAAAACTCAAAATGGGTACAGCTGCTTACCAGTTTGCAGAATCAAAAGTCCATCACCATGAGAGGCTGGGGACTGTAAATCCTGTTTACACGGGCTATATTTTTTTTGTTTTTGTTTCTTCACTACAAGATCAACAGTAGTTTATGGTAAAATTCACCACATTTACTTAAATTCTTTTAAAACTTTCTGGATTTGGTACAGTATAAAGTATAAACATAATGTACAAAGTATACAAAAATGATCTCTCTGTATCCTTATATGTTTCTTCTACTGATTTTTTAGTTTTTCTTTTTTAACGTAAAATGTACTTGTTAAAGATGAAGCCACAAACACTCATTAGCCTAGGCCACACAAGTTTAGGAACATGGATGTCCCTGTGTTCTACTTCTATGTTGGAAAGGTCTTGGGAGCTGTTTTTCAGAAGTAGCCATCATCTTCCTGAACAGTGTCTTCTACAGGACTTGCTAAATGACCTGCCTCAGATGTTTAAAACAGTTTTGTTCAAAATAGCTACTTAAAACTGCTTTGGGTCACTCTGAGATAACAATTAAAAGAATGTTCAAATGTGTATAATAGGGTGGGGCCGTGACTCAGTGGATCACATACACATCTTACAGAAGGCCTGAGTTCTCTTCCCAGGATCCACACCAAGAGCCTTATAACTATCTGTAACTCTAGTTTCAGGGGATCTGATGCTTCTAGCCTCCATAAACACCTGTACTCATGTGCACACATCCACGCACAAATATACACATACACTCACAATTAAAATAATATTATTAATCTTGGGGGAAATGAAAAAGAAAGAAAATAGGAAAATAAAGAGGAGGTATGGGATGTGGAACAGTTAGGGGGGAGACTGGGAGCTGGATAAAATCTGGAGTGTAAAAAAAAGATTAAGTAAAAATTTTTAAAAGTATAAACATAAAAAATAACAAAATATAGATCAGTAACAGTCATTTGTTATCACTACCATTATGCAGTGCAAACTATTTCATGTGCTACGATGTACATTTGATGACCAGGTCAATACAATTGTTCAGACCAACGTCAACATAAACACATTAACCTATAACACTCTGTGCTATGATACTGTGATATTATAATATCTAAGACATCAGTAATCAATAGTAACTGTTTATCTATATTGTAAACTTATGAGACCAAACACTAAAAACTGTCATTAAGCACTGAAGGACAATATGACTGGTTCCAAACTACTTGCATACAAGACCCTGTATATTGTGTCTCTTATTAGCCTAAACAAGGTCCCTTTGCAACATCAAGGTCCCTTTGCAGCATTTAAGTTAGTTTATGTTCCAGGATTTAGTATTGCTGAAAACTCTGTGTATTTACCTTCACATTGGCTGTGGCTTGTGTATTTCCCGCTATTGGTTTGGATATGTATCAGTCCCCTTTTCTATAAATCAAAGCCCTACTCGTGCTTTAAAACATGGGTTGTCTCACCACCCACAGTCTGGATAGAGCAGTTAATCTACATTTCCTGTGGTTTTCTATAGCAGTTGAGGACTGAAATCTCAGGCAATAATTCAGTGTTTTCTCATCACTAATCGCAGAGAGCTTAGCTCATAGTAAATGTACTTTAAGTGCTGGTTGCATTGACTTGCATTGTGTCTGCATGGCGGAAGAAGCCAGCTATCTCTAAATCGTGTGCAAATCACAGGATATGATTGCAATGTTGGAGAATGGTAATTATGCACGGTCCACTGAGTAGATGATATTTAAGGAAATGGGCTCCTAGAATAGCCTTCAGCTCAGCAAACATGCCTCAAGCACCTACCCAATGTTTGACGATAGAGACACGACTGTGGACAAGCCACTCTTCTCATCTTAAAAAGCTGTTATACTAGAAGAGAAATAAATACATAAACAGAAAATTACAGTACAGTGTGCATATGATTTCTGCCAGGGCTGAGTGTGTGGTCTTCAGCTCTGTTTTTACTTGGGTGCACAGGGGGACTACATTGCCCAGAATCCTTTGCAAGAAAGTTGAAAGTCTATGCACATTTAGGGTCAAAGAAACATCAACAAAGGTAAGAGATTCTAAGTCCCATTTCACTCGTTTGAGATTTGTTTCTTTTCTGCATCAGAAAAATTAACAAACTCCAAAGCCCTAAGAAATGACAGAGCCATAAAAGGAAGGAGTCTATCATTGTGAGGGTTATTCACCCAAAAATCTACTAGACAGATACTGTAGAAATATGCAATCATGATCTTTTTGACTAATTTTAAAATAGAATAAATTATGCAACTCATTTAGTCAACAAATATATATATATATGAAAATATTATTACTAAGGATCAAACAAAGGGAGCAAAGATGAAGAAGAGTATTAATTATAATATGAAAGGGAAAAGAAGGACCATCTTTCTTAATGATATCTGTTGGAGTTTAATCATGAAGGCAGAGAATAGATTTAACACCTTAAGAAGAGAATAGACATGAATATATGAAAGCTCTAAGCAGATAGTAGACCTTTGCCACTTGGCTTTGCTGTCCTGACTACAAACATTTTCTATTTCAATCGAAAGATATTCTGAAAAAAAGCATTCTGAAAGACTGGAGAGATGGCACAGGTAAAGGTACTAACTACGAGCCTGCTTCTCTGGATTCTGTCCCTGGACATAATTTTATAAGGTGGATGTGATGGTAAGTATCTGCAATCCCAGCACTCCTACAGAGGGGTAGCAGATGAAGACAGGAGAGTTTACTGAGAGCTCATAGATCAGCCATCCTGGAGCTGCATGCTCTAGCAAAACAGCAGACATAAAAGAGATGTTGCTTCAACAAGGTAGATGGTGAGAACTGATTGCTGAAAGTTTTCTTGTGGCAGCCACATGTACACTGTAGTAAGCACACATGTGTATATATATATATATATATAACATATATATACTATATATAGTGTATATATAATGTGTATAGATAGATAGATAGATAGATAGATAGATAGATAGATAGATAGAATATCAAAGAATAACAAAATCTGAGCAGCAAACCTTCCTGTAGTAAATGAGTCTTTTAAAAGGTCAATAGGAAACTACCCTTTTCAATAGCAAATTTTTCAAGACAGGGAAGCAAGAAAGACTCCCAGAGACCTATAATGTCTTAGAGTGACCTAACTAAGCAGACAAGTCAAATGTTGAAGTCCATGCTTTGTGAATGGGAGAACACACTCAAAGAGAGAAATGAGATGAGCAAATTCTCATAGAGGTTAGGGTCTAGAACCAGAGTCTAGCTTCTCAATCATCTTCTCGGTCGTTTTCCACTAAGACCATTAGAAAGAGGAGAATTTCTCTCTTTCAAGGCTAAGAAGACTGTCAAGGCTTATTGGCTTTAAATCAAGAGAGGAAAATAAGGTCATTAAATTCATATCATTCGCTATATACTTTCCATTCATTCTCACTGATCAACAGTTTCTGATAGCATAGAAGACACATCGGTTTATAGATGAAGTACTTGAAATAATGGGGTGCTCTTTGTCTAAGGATTTATAGATTCAAGGCCATTTAGTGTCAGTTTATCTCTTTATCCTTACACTGGGCAAACATTGATGCTGGAAGTCCGTGTGTCTCACTGTTGTTTCCCCTAGTTAGAGTCCAGTAGGGATCTCTCTGCTCCATCTACCTTCTACTTTATGGCTTCCATGAAAAAAACTTTAACTCTTAAAGGCTTAGGAATCATGCCTGGTACCAGGCTTAGCAATTGGTATTTAATCCTCTGGCTAGTTGGATCCTGAAAGATGACCCTGGAGATAATACATTTAAATCTTGTACTGAGGGCATGTTAATCTGCATACATAACTGTTTTAAATTTAAATTACAAGCATAGTGTTCATATTTAAGTTGATAGTAATTATTTGAAAGAAAGTCAAGTAGCCTGAACAAGACTCGTCAACTTATTAATAGATGTGAGTTTTACCCACACTATTATTTCACTGTCAGCCCAACAGAAAAAAATAAAATTACAGATGTATCTGGCATGTGAGTTGTCTGGCCAGTGTTATTCACACCAAATCAAACTCTTGTTCTTAGAATCCCCTGTGTAGGCCATAAGAAGTGATTTTGAAAATTAATTTTTGCATAATCATGATGTCAGTAATTCATGTGAATTGTTTGTATGGATGCCACAACTTGTAAATAAAAAGCTCCTCAGAGCTGGTTACTGCAAAGAAAGTGTGAGAACCCATTTATTGCAAGCATCTGTGGGTGCATGGCGATGGAGAATAGGAGAGTCAATATGTACAAGACCATGCTTATGAACCAAAGTAGCAAGTTAAATAATAAAAAAAAAGTTCTTCTGTACTGGGTGGCCAAGGTGAGGTCAGTATAAATATTGGCCCTGGCACTGCCAAGTCCATGTTTTCCATGATGATAATTTAATCAAGATGTGTTGGTGACAAAAGGCTTATCAAACAAAGAATGTTTTAGTACACAGGTAGGCTTGTTTAACAAAAGCAACACCCATCTTTTTTCACAAAGCTACTGTAAAATTCATATCCGGCCTTACAAAATTTCATGTCGACAGCCAAGACTGTGATGTGAAAATCAACTGTATATTCGGAGTGTTTGTTATCCATTATAAAAATGTCGGTACTGCTTTTCTCAGGAGTCAGGGATGTTTATTCTTTGTGCTGAAGAAATAAAATGTACAACAAAGATGAGAACTGAAATCTGAGAGTTCAAACACAAACCTATGAATTCCATAATGTTTTTGCACACTAAAGGCAGCACGGATATTGTCCCATTTTACTCATGAGAAAACTAAAACATTATGAATTTTAATCATGAATATTTCTCTACTTTTTCTGGTAGCTATAATAAGCAAAAAAAACATGAAAATTATCCTGCTTTAAACTTGGAACACAGACACTCAGATCAAACATCTGGGAGGCAAATTTATCGTTTTACCTGTGTATTTTACTCAATCATTCTATTGTCAATGGGGATTTTACTATTCCAGTTTTTTCTCAGAGAAGTCAGGGGAAAGGATATCTTCTACAAAATTCTATCCATGGTCAGTTTCTTTAGGTAAGAACCATAAGAACCATATTGATCAGTCTTTTGCCAGTCAAGGCCAGAAAAAAAAAAAAGAAAAGAATATAACCTTGATACTGTCTGAAAACTGTGCAGGCAGACACAGTTTCCCAAGCAGTAAAATAAATGTGACATTTACTTACTACTTTATGTACACACACAGAGAGAGAGACACACACACACACACACAGAGAGAGAGAGAGAGAGAGAGAGAGGCAGAGACACAGAGACACAGAGAGAGAGACAGAGACACACAAACAGAGAAAGACAGAGACAGATAAAGAGACACAGAGATAGAGACAGAGAGACAGAAACAAGGAGACAGAGATATACAAAGAGAAAGAATGACTCAGAGTACACTAATCCAACAGTCATTATTGTCAACAGAACCATAAAGCCATCCATGATACAAATATGAGGACACTGAAGCTCCCTTTGAATTATTGGCAGAACATTCAAAGTTGGTGACTGGTTATAGGAAGCAGAGGTGATTTGCAGTTCACAGGTCTAGCAAGAGCAAAATCTCTAAAATAGAAATTTCTTAAAAATCCCCTTTATACTTCCTAAAGAAAATTTCCATTCTTGAAGATTCCTTCCTAAGTAGAACTTTCCAAATATGTTTAGGTATGCCTGGTAAGATGTGGAGTTGCTTTCTCTCCACACTCAGCATTTGATGTGTGTATGTCCACAGTAGCTCAGTGTTCTGAGTTCTTAATCATATGGTCTGCCTTAGCAAAACTGTAACTGTTTTTGTGGGTTTTTTTTTTTTTTTTTTTTTGGTTGAACTTCTGCACATTTGCTGAATTTTAAAACACTAGCCTGCTTCATTTCTTCTCATGACAGCTCTTTGGTTAGAGATGGCTTCCATAAGTGGCTGCTCCCAAATTTGTGTGTGTGTGTGTGTGTTTGTGTGTGCGTGTGAGGTAGGGGCAGTCTGATCTTTAAAGGACAAATGTTTTTTAGACACCTACCTCTATGCAGCCAGCACCTGTCCTGATCTCTACTGTGCATTCATTTGCACTAACTAGAGAAGAGGTCTTGCATTTGGCCACTCCCACTCCCAGCCATCCTATGGAAACACTAATCTCTTCCAAAAGGACATGGGAACCTATTTGCAGTGCGTCTTGTCTCCGAGCAAACTCATTGATATATCTCCTCTCAATCTTCAGCATTCAGCTACCCAAGAGAAAGAGCTGGAGAGCTATTTCTGTCCCAGGCCTGTAATAAAGGCAAGGTCTCTGTAAACCCACAAACCCATGCTGCATTCAGGGAAGATAAATGGATCAAGAATTCGGGGACTACAGGTTAAAAATTAACTCCCCCACAATTGTGACTAAGCAATTGAGATGGATAAGCGTGTAAATAGACTTATGATTTGGTGTGTGTCTCTGGGATATCTTAGGTGGTATGGACAAGTTCACAAAGCCTGGATCTGAATGGAGGATAACCCTTTTTTATTGTTGCAGACCGAAGAGAGGGCTAATTTCCTCCTTAGCAGCATGGGTGTTTTGATGTTTTTCTGAGCCTGCTGACAATTATAAGATTGAACAAATACACGGCTGCTCAGCCTTCATGCTAGGTGGCCTAATTCCAATTACATCTGTTTGAATTTCCAAATATCTTCTCTGACAGAAGTACCCTGATCCGTAATCATAATATTGACAAAAACAAAAAAACAATAACAACCTTTTTATTTGTCTTGATTGACATTTGTTCTCCTCAACATCCTTGAAAGGGTGGTGTTAAAAGCTCTGTTTCATTGCAAACAAAGCCATGGTTTCAATAAGTGACGTGATTTGCTTTTAATTATACAGTGAATTGCTACTCTCTGGGAAAGAGGCAGCTCTCCCTTCAGTGGAGTGAAGCGGGGACACTTCAGTGTTTGGGTCACCATCTTTGAGAGCAGGCTCTTTTAAACAAAGGATCGAAAAAGTTCCAGCTCAAACTAGAAGCAGGTGATGAGGCAAGAGGAGGTAGAAAGAGGTTGCTCTTTAGAAAGTGGTTCAGCCAATTGTTCATCTCATTCTTGACTCCTGCCTTTTCTCTTTACTGCCTGCTCCTCTCCACCCAAGTTTTTAACAGAATTGGAAAAGGTCAGAAGCACTTAATGACCTGTCCTAAGAAAGCCTAGCCCAGAAGACCCACATCAATTCTGGTCTACGCTTTGGAGAAATTTGTGCAGAGCACCTTGTTTTTCTGGGCCTGGATTTTCTACTACATTAGAACAGTGTCGGCAAGGCATAGGGTCACAGGCCTGGCATTGCAGCCCTTGGAAGGCTGAGGGTGGAAGATTGTGAGTTCAAGATTAGCTTAAGCTACATAGAAAGACCATGAAGCATGTTACATTTTAGCAATCAGGGAAGTTCAAATGAAAATGACATTGAGATTTCATCCAACCCCACTCACAATGGCTACCATCTAGAAAACAAATGACCAAAGAAAATAGCTAGTAACAATGTAGAAGGGCAAAAGAACACTTTCACACTTTGTTGATGGGATGGAAAATTCCCCAGCCATTATTTAGAAGTCTATATGAAGATTTCTCAAAATACTAAAACTAGATTCTATATGATGCATCTGTATCAGTCCTGGGTATGCATGTAAAGGGTTCTGTGAACCTAGAATAGAGGTACCCACAGGGCCATGCTTTCCCCTGTGCTGTTCATATTGGCTAAGAGAACCATCCTACAGT
Source organism: Arvicanthis niloticus (assembly GCF_011762505.2). Lineage (NCBI taxonomy): Eukaryota > Metazoa > Chordata > Mammalia > Rodentia > Muridae > Arvicanthis > Arvicanthis niloticus. The sequence continues at coordinate 88,908,591 of NC_047662.1, forward strand.
CCATAGCAGATGAATGGCTTAAAAAAAAAAGGTGGCATTTACATAATAAAAAGGAGAATAAAAGGGAAATTGTGGCATCCACAGGACAGGGGATGGAACTGGATATCACTATGTTAACTGATATAAAGCAGACTCAGAAAGACCAATGTTGCGTCTCACACACACAAAACAAATAGTGTGAAAACAGAAGCAGAGTTATTTGGGGAAAGAAAGTAGAAAACAGAAGAGCAAAGAGAAGACAAAGAAGTTAACAGGAGATAAACATGATCCAAGCACAGGTGTACATGTACCAAAATATTACAGAAGACATAATGAGATTCAGGGAGTCTGGGACCCTTATAAGCAGTGATGGGCCAATAAATGCATAGCAACAACAATGAAAGGAGAGAAAGTGGAAAGTGAAAAGAAATGGGACTTCTAATTTGTAGCATTTGTGGACTTCTGTGGCAAAATTTCTCTACCATGGCTCATTTCATGCTACCAAGTTGGATCTCAGTAGGCCAGTAAAATGCCTTAGAACATAGCCATTGGCTCTTACAAGCCAATGCTACCCTTTCCAGCAAACCTCCAGCTAGTCAACTGGCCAGAGGAGAGCATGCAACGGGCCTTGTCTTCAAGCAGGTAATAGGCATTGTCCAATCCCTCAGCCTCCCTCACCAGGGACAGTGTAGCTATGCAGGACCAAAGCAGATGAGTTATGGAGGATGCAGATACATATGGCTCTAACTTTAGTACATTTACCTCAGGGCTCCAAAAGGACCATCGAGTGACAGATCAAAATTAAACTCTAGATTATTTTAAGGATTCTAAAATTTTTCCTCCTTTAACTATGTATGTTTGTAAACTCAATGTACTGACAGAATATAAAGACACTCACCTAGTAAGTGCAAATGTTGATACTGTGTTCTACGTGACTTAGAAATATAATTGGTTTTCAACTCATTTCCTTCACAAGTTGCTTCGACTTTTATCTTCTCTGTGAACCTTAAAAACTAGGCTGAAAGCCTCAACTGGACACTATGCTTTAACCTTGTTCATATGTAGTAAATGAAAGGTTTTGTTTTCCTTACGCCTGCCTGGGTAAATTCTCAAGCCCTGTCAGCTTCTGTCCTCCCTGTCCTTTGTGGACCTTTGAGGAATATTTGCAAAGGACATGATGGCAGAGTGCCATTTATTTAGTTCCTGTTTAAATCCAGTAGTGGGACTATTGACAAGCTTGTGCATTTTACATTTTAAATAATTTTCCCACAAGTTCAAATAATATACTTGTCACCCTTTAGAGGCCTGGGAACTGATCTTATCTGCTTTGTCACAAAATGGCACCTGCCTGAGTAAACACGAAGGCAGAATAGTGAGGCAACTCTTTGCTCTGCAAGTGTAACCTAATTCGGTAAGACAAACAGCATTATGACTGCCAGATTTAAAACAGATTTAATCTTAAGAAATAAGCCTCTCAACTGCAAGAACACAAACAAACAAACAAACACAAACCCTATTGTGATATTGTCCCAGGAACTACCTTAATCCTTAACAAAGAGAGGAGTGTTGTTGAATGCCAGTATATAGAAATGAACACTTCCGAAGAAATGGCGAGTGAAGATTCCTGTCTTAATTTCTGTATGATTTACAAATTAATTTGTAATTGAGTGCTTATTATCTCTGGAGTTTCTAAGTCCTGTGCTATACAAGTACTCATTTCAGGTTAGCATGCACTATAGGAGGTGAAAATTCAGATCTTTCGCCCTTTGCCCCACTTAATCTAACCATACTGTTCCCCTGTTGGCATAAGATATCTGTATGTTAACTGTGGCTCACTCAGCTTTCAGTATTTGTATTAACAGGATTACATAAGTGCTGGCCATCATTTATCGTAAGGTGTACTTCCTTTCTGGCTTAGTAACTCTGATGTCCAGAATTTTCCTTTGTGTAAGTTTTATAGCATATATTACCAGTTTATCCCCCAATTCTTCCAAACTCTGAATATGCAAATAGAGCCAGTAATTATTGAGGAAGCACTCCAGCACCTTTTGAAAGGATCACCTTTGGGATGTCTTTGCAATAATTCCATATTGTGTGAATCCATAGGCTTCCTGGACCCCATTTTGGTCTTAGTTTTCTCCATGTTGTAGTGGATTATCTCAAATAGTTTCAAAAATCAGAGTATGGAAGTAGTAACTTTCTGAGAACTTTTTTTGTTGCGTGTGTGTGTGTGTGTGTGTGTGTGTGTGCGCGCACACACACACACATATGTGCCATGGCTGGCATGTGCACTTCAAAGGACAAGACTGAATAGTAGTTTTTACTTTCCAGCTTGCTTGAGCCAGGGTCTCTTGTGGTTCATTGATGTACACCAAGGTTGATAGCATAGGAATGTCAGAGGCGTCTCCTGTCCCTGTCTCAAATCTCCAATAAAATTATGTGTTTTTTTTTTTTTTTTCCCACGAGACGCGGGAAACGGGACGGCGGGACTCGAACCCGCGCACCAAGAGACGGTGCGCCCTCTGCGGGCGGGCACCTTAAGGTCCGAGCCACCGGTGATTCACTTAAAATTATGTTTAGCTTTAAGTGGATTGTGCAGGTCCTAAACTTATGCCCTTTACTCAATGAGCTGGCTTCCCAAACCAAAGAACTTTTAAGTTGAAAAGTATTTATTTTATTATCTTACTTGTTTAACTGAATCCAACATGGTTAAAAAACAATTACAAATGCATTGTTTATATTTGCTTTTCTTTCTTCTGATTTTAAGAATGCTGTTCTGGTTTGTTTGTTTTTATTTGATTTTTACATTTTAAAGAGAAGGAAAGAAGAAATAAGGATTGGGGTGCAAGGAAAGTTGTGGAGGAGTTGGGGGAGGGAAAACTTTAATTGAAATATATTGTATAAAAATTCAATTTCAATAGAAGAAAAAGAATGCCTTGAAAAAACTATTTCCATTTGGCTTTTGAGCAATCAGACAACAAAAGGAGGTCAAGGGGATACATATTAGAAAGGAAAAAGTCAAAATATCGCCACTTGTAGATGATATAATAGTATACTTAAACTTCCCCAAAACTTCCATCTGAGAACTCCTAAACCTGATAAACAACGTTAGCAAAGTGGCTGGGTATAAAATTAGTTCAAACAAATCAGTAGCCTTCCTCTACTCAAAGGATAAACAGGCTGAGAAAAAAATTAAAGAAATGACACCTTTCACAATAGTCACAAATAATATAAAAAAATCTAACCAAGCAAGTGAAAGATGTATGACAAGATCTTCAAGTCTATGAAGAAAGAAGTTGAAGAAGATCTCAGAAGATGGAAAGATCTCCCATGCTCCTGGATTGGCAGGATTAATATAGTAAAAATGGCCATCTTGCCAAAAGCAATCTACAGATTCAATGCAATCCCCATCAAAATTCCAAATCAATTCTTCATAGAGATAGAAAGAGCAGTTTGCAAATTCATTTGCAATAACAAAAAACCCAGGATAGTGAAAACTATTCTCAACAATAAAAGAATTTATGGGGGAATCACCATTCCTGATCTCAAGCTGTATTACAGAGCAATAGTGATAAAAACTGCATGGTATTGGTACAGAGACAGGCAGGAAGATCAGTGGAATAGAACTGAAGAACCCGAAATGAACCCACATACCTATGGTCACTTGATCTTTGACAAAGGAGCTAAAACCATCCAGTGGAAAAAAGACAGCATTTTCAACAAATGGTGCTGATTCAACTAGAGGTCAGCATGTAGAGGAATGCAAATCGATCCATTCTTATCTCCTGTACAAAGCTCAAGTCCAAATGGATCAAGGACCTCCACTTAAAACCAGATACATTGAAACTAATAGAAGAAAAGGTGGGGAAGAGTCTCTAATACTTGGGCACAGGGGAAAAGTTTCTGAACAGAACACCAATGTTTCATGCTCTAAGATCAAGAATTGACAGATGGGACCTCATAAAATTGCAAAGCTTCTGTAAGGCAAAGGAACTGTCAATAGGACAAAACAGCAACCAACAGATTAGGAAAATATCTTTACCAATGCTAATCTGATAGAGGGTTAATATTTAATATATACAAAGAACTCAAGAAATTAGACTCCAGGCAATCAAATAACCCCATTAAAATAAATGGAGTACAGAGATAAACAAAGAATTCTCAACTGAGGAAAGTCGAATGTCCTAGAAGCACCTAAAAAATGTTCAACATCCTTAGACATCAGGGAAATGCAAATTAAAACAACCCTGAGATTCCACCTTACACCAGTCAGAATGGCTAAGATCAAAAACTCAGGTGATAGCAGATGCTGGTGATGTGGGGAAAGAAGAGTACTCCTCCATTGTTGGTGAGATTGCAAGCTGGTACAACCACTCTGGAAATCAGTCTGGTGGTTCCTCAAAAAATTAGACATAGTATTACCTGAGGACCCAGCTATACCACTCCTGGGCACATACCCTTGTTATATGCTCCAACATATAACATGGACACATGCCCCACTATGTTCATAGCAGCCTTATTTATAATAGCCAAAAGGTGGAAAGAACCCAGATGTCCTTCAACAGAGGAATGGAAACAGAAAATGTGGTACATTTACACAATGGAGTACTACTCAGCTATTAAAAACCATGAATTCATGAAGTTCTTAGGCAAATGGATAGAACTAGAAAATGCCATCCTGAGTGAAGTAACCCAATCACAGAAGAAATTCGTGGTATGCACTCACTGATAAGTGGATATTAGCCTAAAAGCTTGTAATAGCCAAGATACAACTCACAGACCACATGAAGTTCATGAAGAAGGAAGACCAAAGTGTGGGTGTTTCAGTCCTTCTTAGAAGGAGAAACAAAATATTCACAAAAGCAAATATGGAGACATAGTGTGGAGCAGAGACTGAAGGATGGGCCATCTGGAGACTGACCTACCTGGGTATCCATACCATGTGCAGTCACCAAATGCAGACACTATTATGGATGCCAGAAAGTGCATGCTGACAGGAGCCTGATATAGCTGTCTCCTGAAAGGCTCTGCCAGAGCCTGACATATACAGAGGCAGATGCTTGCAGCTAACCATTGAACTGATCAAGCAGTTCCCAATGGAGAAGTTTGAGAGAGGACTGAAGGAGCTGAAAGGGTTTGCAGCCCCATCAGGAGAGTGACAATACCAACCAACCACCAGAGCTCCCAGGGTCTAAACTGCCAGCCTGGGAACACAAATAGAAGAACCCATGGTTCTAGCTGTATATGCAGTGGAGAATTGCCTTCTTGGGCGTTGGTGGAAGATGAGGTCCTTAGTCCAGTGAAGGCTGGATGCCCCAGTGTGGGGAAATTTGAAGGCGGGGAGGTGGGAGTGGGTTGGTAGGTGAGGATACACCCTCATAAAAGCAGGAGGAGGGGGATGGGACAGGGGTTTCTGGGGGTGGGGATGGGGAAAGGGGATATCATCTGAAATGTAAATAAATAAAGTATCCAATAAAAATGTCCATAACAAGAAAAAACATATCTTTTCATTTTTCTGAAAAATTATAGAGCTTTCCTTAGTGTTCAATGGTATAAAGTTGTGTAATGGTATGTTTGTGATAATTCTCATCGTGAGAGTGTTATAATGACATGCCACAGTGTAATTGTAGTTGATAGTGTTAGAATGTTAGCATGAAAATGTTATAGGGACGTGCCATAGTATAGTTGTGGTAGTGATAACTACTCTTAGTTTTGATTCAAATTAAAAGATTTTTAAAATCTGAAATTTATTTCTTGAATTATTTCTTTAGTCATTCAACTTCCATTTAATACCTTTCTTTTTCAAATTTATTTTTTTTCTAGATGTTATATCTTCTGAAATGGTTCCTTTGTTTACTTTTTTTACCTTTGATATCTTCTTTTTTTCTGTTATGTTTTCAAATTTACTTTGAAATATTTCTATTCAGTGTTTTTATTTCAAGTTTCATCGCAAACCTTTTGTGTAATGCTTTCTCTGTATAAAATCCTGCTCTTTTTAATGGATCCAAATTCCTTTTCACCTTTTAGGGAACAATAAAGTCAGTTTTTGAAATTAACATCACATCTCAACTTCTGAATGCCTTTCTGAAGTATTTGCTGGTCTTGATTTCTGTGCTCTGAATTGCTTTCCACAGATGTCTCATATTTAAGTGTAAGATACTGAAAAGCTGTGTACATGGTGGGGCTGTCCATGAGAATCTAGAGTTACCTAGACTGGCTATTACATGCTATGCATTACTGCTTGCACACTCTTTTCTCTTGGAATGACCACATCCCCCAGAGAACCCTTTATTTTTAAAGCCTCCCAACTCAAGATATAGGCCTACATACTTGATCCTGAATGCTGTCAGAGAAGACAAGCCCGACTAGCTAATCACTCATTTTTAGTGTGTTACCCATGTTCTAGTCTGATTGATATTTCTCAATTTCTCAATCTCCTCTTTTACATTTTTCAAGATAAATCCACCTGTTACTCCTGTCAAAGCTGCAAGGTCTCTCACTGTACTGGTTAGTTTTTGGCAACTTGATGCAAACCTAGACATATTTGAAGGAAATTTTTATTAAGAAAAAAATAATACCTCTCTAAGCAAGTCTATAGGGCATTGACTTAATTAATAATCCATCTGGGAGGACCCAGCCCACAAGTGGTGGTGGCTGGGATCTATGAGAAAGCAGGCTGACCAGTAAGCAACTTTCTCTATGGATTTGCTTCATTTCCTGCTTCCAGGTTTCTGGCTTGACTTCCTTCAGTGATGGACTGTTATCCGGAAGTATAAGATGTAATAAACCCTTTCCTTCCCAAGTTGCTTCTGTTTGTAGTCTTTATCATAGCAGTAGAAACATAGCCAGAATGTTCACTGAACCTAGAGCTCACTGATTCAGGAGTCTAATTATTATTAGCCAATAAGTCACAGAGATTGTCCTGTCTCACCAGTGCTACAATCACAGGTGTGTGTCAACTTTTAACACAGGTGATGGAGATCCAAACTCAAGTCTTGGTGATTTTTCAAAAAGCACCTTAGTCAACTAAGACATTGTCTCTGTTAATAGGTTTTGTAGTTGTTGTTGTTTTAATTTTGTGCAAGAGCGTGTCTTTGGTGAGCTTGTATTTTACATGTGCTGAGTAGCACTGGACTCAGTTCTGGGTTTGAACCCCACTTTATAATGTCTAGTCTGGACACCTTAGATGACTTATCTCCTGCATTTAGTTTTGTCTCCAAACTCAGTGCTGTCTCTAATTTTTGGATTGTGTAAATCTTGGTAGGATGTACATCCTCTTTAGTTGTAAAAGTCAGAATGAGGTGATTCATAGGCAAGCGTATGAATGGGAAATGCTTGTCCCTTCTTGCCCCCTTTTCTGCTGCAGTTGTCTTCATTGTTATTCTGCATTGTTTTGTGGCTGTCTTATCCCGTGCCAAAAAAATATGAAGGAGATGAGGTGGTTGTCTGACCTTGAAGAACTCCCATTTAAGTAGTAAATACATTAAAAACTGTGTTATGTGCAATAAGGCATGTTTCTGTCAGAAAGAAAAAGCCTGACTATTCAATCTCCCATTTTTAGTGTGCCACTTGTATTCTACTCTGATCAATATTTCTCAAATTTTCAATCTCCTCTTTTATCTGTTTATGGAACACAGGCACTGTATATCAAAGCCTGGAACTTAATTGATTCCATTTCTTTTGAACATTTGGAAAATCCTACTGGCTGGTTTTCATGCCTTCCCAGGCCCCAGGACTCAGTATTTCATGGCAACCTCCACAAATCTTCACAAAGTTCGACTAAGTGGATTTAAATACAATATAAAAGTAGCTGTTAACTCCACACCCTTGTACCTTGAAAGTGTGAGACTCCAACTACAAAAGTGACATCATTCAAACAGATTCCATTAGGTGGAATCATGTGGTCTTGAAAAATAAATCATTAAAAACTAATCCTTGGGTTTCCAAGGATTGTGGAGATAACACTGTGTTTAGTATTTAACTCAGTCCTGTTGCCACTGAACTTGACGAAGTACAGTGCTTGTTTTCAACTCCAGTGTTAAGATCTGTCTCTTGCTTCAACTCTGTGTCTGGGCCCTTGTTCTTTTCTGTGCCCCAGCAGGTAGTCCTGGATGCTTACTACACCCTAGGTTTTCACCGTATACTCAGTATCACTGAGTATTTTTGTCACTGCTTCCTCTTAGAGAAACTCTTGGTTCTTGACTTAGCTGTGTGTCTTACATACATATCCAGACTACACATTGAGATTGTTATTTTTTTCTAACTAATTGTGAATGCCTCAAGGTCAAGGACAGTGTGAGATGCACAATTAGTCATTTTTTTTTTTTTTTACTCTCAAATTGCAAATTCAGAGAGGGAAAGTAATTTGTCTCCCAGGATCCAGATGCTGCTGTACTCTTGAGGGAAGAGACACAAGGGCATCATTTCTACAGTACATTGTACCTATTTGGGGCTGTTCCACTCTGTGACACTGTGGTGGATTTCTCTGATTGTCCATTTCTTGAGGTGACCCAGCACCTCAAGGACAACTCTCAAACATGTCTGGCTCCCACTTCTCTGCTGGCAATGGCGAGGGCGGGACACTGGACATGTCATTCCCATTCCCTGAGCCTCACTTTACTCAACTGTGATGTGAGCATGTTGGACCAGATGGCATCAAGCCTCCTCCTTTGATTTCACCCAGGGTGTACATGTGGCTCACATCTCCTCAGTGACCTTGGCATCAGCAGCCAAACATTGCCAAATGATCTGACTGCGCTGAGTTGTGGAAATGGGCTAGGAAAAAATGGCTCCTTCACATGGGCATCTGTGTGGGGCAAGCACTATCACCAGATGAAAGTGACTCCAGGAGATAGAAGCAGTGTATCAGAGAATGTCAGGCAGGTCAGCACTTCAGCCTTTCCTAACAGCAGCTCCACAGGACCAGAGGCCTTTGTGACACACTGTGACAATAGGCCAAGTCCAGGGCAAGACACTGTGGGAAGGCAAACTAGAGTGAAACCCAGGGCTTCTGTTGGTCTGGTGAACCTCAGACATGCGGGAAGCTGATGTCAGGCTCTGCCAATTCTCAGCTCTGGTGACACAGAACAGCAATATTTTCACTCACAAAGCTGGTGTTCTGTCCTGGGCAGGCCATCCTAGAGCTCTATCCCTCCACCACTTGTCTTTCTTAGCCATAACTGGTCAGGGGAATCCCATCACTAGACCATCCTTCTTACCATGCTCCAGAAACAGGGAGAAGCTATGGTCTAAGCTGAGCCAGAAGCTTCCTTTTCCCCCAAGTTTCCTTTTTCCCCAAACTTTCCTAAATCTGAACATGTAGAAGGAAAAAGAAATCCATTTTTCTCTTTCACTCACCTGTGCACAAATTAAACCAACACCTCAACACCTTCAAGAGCTTATTCTCTAAGAGTCAAAAATAAAAATACATTGGAGAGTCAAAAGAAAAGAAGGGCCAACAAAGTGGCTCAGTGGGAAGAGGTTCTTGCGGGCAGGACCGACAACTGGAGTTTGATCCTTGGATCCTTTAAGGTGGCAGGAAAAAATAATCTCCAAAGAGCTGTCCTCTGATCTCTGTGTATATGCTATGATGAGAGAGCACCTACAAACACACAGACAGAGAGACAGAGAGACAGACAGACAGACAGACAGACAGAGAAAGAGAGAGAGAGAGAGAGAGAGAGGCAGGCAGAGACAGAGACAGAGAGTCAGAGACGGAGAGAGAAATGGCCCCTAGTGTCATGGCATACACAGTCTAGTAAAAGAGTTAGCCAAATCACCACCTAATATGTGAAAACTTAAAGCAAGTGCCTGGAGCAGCAGCTCACTGCACTCAATAGCAAGGATAGAGAACTCTTTAGAGAGATGGTAGTGGGGCCCAAGAGACAGGAAGAGGCGCAGACAAAGACAGTTAAAGAAGATCAGCTGTGCCTTACTGGTGCCAGCATCACTAGCTGATTGTCAGGCTTCAGACATGGTGACAACCTATTCATGCATTTGCCTGTACCTGAAGCTGAATTTTCTCAAAGTTGACTCTAGGGTTTCTGGCTATGACCCAAATTTAGTCCATTTCCCCTGTCTAAGATGCAGTCAATATTTGCGCTTCACTCTTATTATGAGAAGTGTAATCTTGTTGTGCCTATGAGTACAAGCCCTGACCAGGCCACGTACTGCAGACTTTCACATGCCTGTCCGTTAGGGTTCCCCAAACTATTCATTTATACTTTCCACCTAGAACCCTTGTTGATATTTCCCCTTCTTTATTTTTCATGCTCATGCCTGTAGCTTGCCTGACCCACATAACTTCACCTACTTTATTTCTAGCTTGCCTATGGGGCTCTTCAGAGTGTGTTCCTTGTTTCCCGAAGTGCCTTTCCATCCCGAGGGAACAGGTTTAGTTCTGAGATCCAGACATCCTTATTGAATGCCGCAAACCAGCTATGCCCAGTCCAGCACCCCACCCCCTCAGATGCTACTCAAGCTTTCCAAATATTGGATTTATCACAGGCGGGAACACATTTGGTTAATCAACTCTTTTTTCCCCAAACTGGAGCCACTCAGATAAAGATTTAAAATGTACCCCTATTGTAAGTGGCTACTGTTTCCAATTACATATGCTTCTCCCAGCCACCATGCAATCTGTTCACTTCATGCTGGTTTGCAAGAGCTGTTCGCACCAAACCATTGACAGCCAGTATCTAAACTGAAACCATCTGCTTAGCCATTTGCCATGCACGGCTGGGTCTTCCAGGCTTACCCAGTGGAGGGCCTGTGGAGCAGTCCATAAAACAAGCATGAATGAACGCAGCCTGTTTTTATTAAATGTCTTGCAACTGATGGGAAGATGGACAAGCCTGTCTGGCAAGGATAATAGCCAATGCTCTCAGCATACGATGTCTTGGATAAAATCCAGCAGCACCCTGCATCTCAAGACCATCCAGTCTTTTGGGAGTGTGGTCACGTGCTTGCAATGAATTAATCCATGAAAGGCGTCTAAAAAGATTTTGTGTTTTCTTTCCTTTCTTGAGAAAAGCTCAACCTTAACTTCTATTCCTCTTGTCTTTACAGTCAGGGAGAGATAAGAACGGCTAATAACCCTGGGGACACTCTGCTCTTTACTGCTGTTACCAAATGTAGAAGTTTGGATGCTTAGGCCTTTTCTTACTGATACATGTGATTTCCACAAGAGTCGGGCTTGGCTCTTGTGTAATTTTCTGTGCACCTTTAAAAATAAGTCCCTCAAAGTAATGAAGCCCCAAAGAAGAGGGTATCTTCGCAGATTCACCCGGTATTCTTACCTTTGTGTCTAAAAATTTATTCTGGACATTAAAAAGAAAAATATCAGCAGTCCAACACGAGAGCACTTACCAATAATCTAGAATACTCAGCTAAGTGTGTTTACTCTGATTCCAGGGTAATCAGAAACTTTCCTATCCTTTGACATCCTAGATAGAACAAGTATCTTTGAGAACAGGTCGGCTGAGCAAACACAGCAAACTTCCCATTCGTCAGTGTGATTCATATTGTAAAGTCTTACGGTAGTGTGCTAGAGTGCCAGTCAAAGTTACTAGTATCATTTAATTTATAAAGTGATATATCTTATTGTATGTGTATGAGATTTTACCTGAATGTATGGGCTTGCACCACATATGTCTCTGGTGTCTGCAGAGGTCAGAAAAGGGCATTGGATCTCCTGAAACGGGAGTTACTTACCCATGGGTGTATGTTGTCATGTAGTTTACTGAGAACTAAACCCAGGTCTTCTTCAAGAGAAGCAAGTGCTCTTAAATGCTAAACTGTTTCTGTAGCCCTATTGTTTAATTTTTAATGAAAGAAATGAATGTAAGAAGAAGCGTTGAAGCAAAGAATGGTACAATTCTCATTTCCTCATTTTGGAATGTTGACCATCCATCAACTAATTACAATGGGCTCTAACTCAAACAAGTGGGGCGGCTATTGTGACCTGGTCGAACTAAGGACTGGTGTCCCTTTGTCCTGCAGTCTGTTCTTTTTTTTTACTTAGAACTAGATGAATAGAGAAGTTTGAACTTACCCTGGCCCTTCATCTATACAGTAAGGATGCTGAGAGTTTTATAACTGTTGCTCCTAGCATCCATTGTTCGAAATTTGCTTTTGCATTTGGTGTAAGACTGCAGTCAGTAAATCTGGGATGCACTGAGTGATTCATTCACCCAGTAATTGCTTGTTGAGTTTCTACTCATTTGCACTGTCTCTGGACTCTAGCCATTTATGAAGGATGATGCTGTGGTCCATCTGCAACAAGATCAAACTCCAAGGGAAGGCTCTGAGGCTTTTTTGTTAATTAAGGGTTCCTTATGGATATCCCCAACTTAACATTTAATTCTAAAATGAAGCCACAAAGCAAAGGAAAAACAAAAAAACCTGCCAAGTAGAATAAAAATCCCTGCAGCAGCGGCTCTTGTACTATTCCCCCATCCCCAAACAGAGGCTCCTATATTCATTTTTTTCTACTGCTCAGATATTCATAGCATTTCTAAAAACTCAGCCCAGTGTGATGCTCCAACTGAACCATGAGATACATCATCCACTGGCATTCCATTTCTTTCTTTCTTTCTTTCTTTCTTTCTTTCTTTCTTTCTTTCTCTAGTTCCTTTATTTCCACTTTACTATTTCTGGTGAATTTCTGGTATGATTGGCCCTTAATATAAACTGACACACATAATTTTTTAATATGAGCTAAAGTGCTATGTATATATTGTTTCTATTTTCAAATTGTGGCGTGGGGTGGGGTGGGGTAGGGTGGTTGTGGATGGGTGCCATGGCACAGAAGTTGAGGATGGTGGACAACCTTGGGTGTCAGTTAGTCTTCGCCTTCCATCTTATTTACAATAGAGCCTCTTAGTAATTTATCCACTGCATATGCCTTCTAGCTGCCCTATGAGTCTCTAGGCATCCTCCTATCTCCACCTCCTATCTCCTCTGGAACACTGAGGTTACAGATGCCCATAATATACTCAGTGTTTACATGGATCCTGGGGACTTGAACCAGAGTCCTCACATTTGGATAGACTGCTCTGCTACCCACTGAGATATCTGCCCAGTCTCCTGTGTAGTTTTTCAACAAAAATATTTGGTGATGTTTTTAATGAAATTAAGAATAAATTTTAGTTACTGTCCCTTTGAGAACTGGTAACATTCACTCATTTCTGCCTTCTTCTTTTGCCTCATCCTCTTTTTACTATATTTTTGATGAGCTTATAAATTTATGAATGAGAGGATAAGAAGCTACTTGGGGAGCCATCCTGACCATTTCTAGGAATAGAAATTATGGCTCATAGTTTATTAGACCTCTCATAAAAAGAGCCAAGTGATATATATTCCATTTCATAAATAAATTGGAAGTGGGAAGCCTTTAAGAATAAAGCTTACTGACTTTCCTATGTTCTCTTCTTCAGAGCATGACATAAAGCATTATAGAGTTCATGCTTAGAAGGCGATGTTGGAAACGTGGCTGCAGGATGAATAGTTAGATAATTTAATGCTTACCCAGACATTTACATTTGCTCTTAAATTCTTAGTCTTTCTGAAATATGTACAATGACTAAATGCTGCCAGAGTACACAGCTGAAAAGTGAAGATAAACCAAAAAGACATGTCTTTTGGTACACAGACACAGACACACACACACACACACACACACACACACACACACACACACACACAAACACAAGTCAATTGCTTTATTTTCTTAAATTAGCCAGAATACTTGCTATGTAAAAGTACCACTACCTATCCTAAGCCTATGTGGTTTGATTACTAACCTTTTATCTCTGAGGCCCCTTCCTTTCATGCAGGTATAATATGGACATGTCCCTTATGGAAGGAAGAACACAGACAGCATGCCCTAAGGTCTAAGAAAACCCCACTTTGATTCACACTCACCTGATCTCAGCAAGTTACATGGCATGTGAACCAGTCACTTGTCACTTTGCTGTGACAAAACACTGGATGGCAAAAACTTAAGGGAGAAAGGATGTGTTTTAGCTCAGAGTTCAAGAGCCGAGTTTCTCAACCCATGGACTGCTAGTTTGGGGGTCAAATGACCCTTCCATGGGAGTTGCCTAAGACCATCAGAAAACACAGATATTTACATTATGATTCATAACAGTAGAATATTACAGTTAGGAAGTAGCAACAAAAATAATTTTGTAGCTGGGCCCCACCGCACTGTGAGGAATTATATTAAAGAGCTGCAGCATTAGGAAGGTTGAGAAGCACTATTCTAAAGAGTACAGTCAATTGTGGTAGAGAAGAGTTGAAAAAGAACTCAGTGGGGGTGGAAACATGTGGCAGCTATTACTGAGGAGGAGATATACCCCCGAAAGCTTGCCCATAGTGATCCACCTTCTCTAGCCATGCCTACTATCCAGAATGTTCTATAACCTCGTGCCACTGACTGGATACCAAGTGCTCAAACATGAGGCTGTAGGGGGTTATCAAAGCCAAAACAACTTTCTCAGCTTAAGACTTCTCCTGTCAAAATAGGGAACCACAGAGGTTTGACTAAGGAAGGACTTTTCAGTGGTTCAGACGTATAAATGAAAATGGCCCATGAGTGAGACTGGCATCATCCAATAGGTCTAATTGTGCCTTATAGTTGACTGGATGCCTGGGGTCCTTGGAACCTTGCTTCCATATTACACTGCTTTCTATGCATCAGCCCAAAAGATTGTGATCCTTCCTTTCTTATGAATTCTATATCAAGGGAGAAGTCTTTTCTCTACTCTCCTTGTGAATACATTCACAGCCAGGTATTTGGGTTCTCACACAGCCCCCTTTGGTGTTATGCTTCCTCTACATAAAAGAAAAGGGGTTCACTGAGACTAATTAGAACTCTTAGTGAGAGAAGAGGAAACATTTTTAACCCTTTAAAGGCATTAGCAATGTCTCCTGTGGCATTAGGTCAGGTCATGGACAGGCAGGTGGTCAGCAGGTCTGACATCCTTGAAGACAGACGAACAAATAAATTATAGATGAGAATGGAGTTGTAGCAGGGTACTGAGAAAGTGTTTGTATTATAATAGGATAGACCCTTGGGCACTTGTCCCATCAATGAATCAATAGCATTCTATACTGGTCCCTTGGGACTTGCCACTTTCTCATTCTACAGAGGCTTGGGACTTTGAGATCTGGCATGTATCTTGATGGAAGATAAAGAGAGGCTCCAAGCAACAGCTTTGTTAATGCTAATTATCCTTGCAGCTTAGCTCCGTAAGTAATAAACGCAAGTGAAAGCCAACTTGGCCATGTTAAGATCCTGTTTTGGCCAGTCTTCAAGCCTGTGATATATTCTAGAAATGACACAGTCTAGGGATCTTTACTGGGTTTGGTTTCTTTGCCAGTTAAAGAATTAAGAGGCAGGAAAAATTCAGAGCACAACTGGTAGCAGCAGAGAAATCTCAAGCACTGCAGAGAGAAGGTGTTTATTAGGATGGGGGCGGGGCATACACATAGTAGAAGTACAGAGAAAAAGATCCTCTGCTTTGCAGAGGGGAGACTCAGAAAGTATGTGTGTGTGTTTGTGTGTGTGTGTGTGTGTGTGTGTGTGTGTGTGTGTGTGTGTATATATATATATATATATATATATATATATATATATATATATATGGGCTTGGTCAATTTGAAAAAAGCTAGGATGGTTGAATGGTTCACAACTGTAGGTGACATATTCTGATCCAGCTGTAAACTTATTGAGCCTGTCCATCAACAGGTGGCTAGATGGTGGGAGAAAAAAGCTGCCTCATGGACAAACCTGACTGCATAGGGGTTGATGTCAAAAGTATCCCCTCTCCAGGAAAAAGACATCGGGATGGGTATGGCCCTCATGCCTCACTGGACAACAACAGGAGGACTGGAACCATTACAAAGTCCCCTTTAATTACTGGAGGTCAGGCCTCCATCCCCGCCTTGAAAAGATTAAAGTCGCCACAGCCCTTCTACACTTGGAGAAGGGAGATGTCAGGGGCAGCCCTGCTTATACACTGAAGGCCTAAAATCAGCAATAGGCCTGACATTCATGCCTGCTGACACAAAGTCTTGGGTCTCTATGGAAAAACACTGAAACAGATGGCTATAAAATATTGTAAACAGACAGCTTTTGTGGAAATCTACCAGCCTGAGTAGTCATAGACCTTGTAAATAGGCAGCCTTGGCTGATAGTACCAAATTAGATAAGGGCAAGTGAATTATAGGCAGAGTCATAGTGACCTGAAGCCTGAACCTTCATCCAGCTGATACCCTGTTCTGAAAGATATCTGTACTCCCCCTGAATACTTATGCTCCTGTGTCATCCCCTTCCCCACATTCTGCATTTTTATGTTTATAACCCCTGTTTAAAAAGTAAAAATTATGATTTGATAATAAAAAAAAGAAAAAGAAAAAAGAAATAACACACAATGTCCCCCTGGCCCTGCCAACTTAGTCCCTGACAATCCATTTTCTTGTTCTCAGAAATACTTTGAATTATACAACGTTATTGTGGTTTTTATTTGTATGCTGGGTAAAATAATTTTTATTGATTTCATTTTAAACTTCAAAGTTTTAATGAGTTAAAATGTCCTTCAACATAATTATAGGTTATATTTATTTTCATATTGTAAAATGCTAGTTAATCTGTTAGAAAACTGGATTCCTTTTTGAGAATTTTATATATGAGCACTGTATTTACATAATTTCCCCCTTTCTCTCCTTCCTCCCACTCTCCCCAACCCCCATACTTTTTAAATACATCTTATTATTTAATTATTGTTCATATATGTATACATGTATAAGTATATATGTATATACAAATACTGATAAATAAAGTGTTTTGGGAAAAAAAGCTGCCTCATATTGGGAGGTTGAGTAAGAAGTTAACCATCTTGGAAATTTATTGACTTTATTATTTAACTATGCCTCTCTCCATATTAGGGAGTTCCTCCCCTGTAATCCATCTTCTTAGCCTGAATTGCCTCACATTCTACTGTTTTTGAATTTATGAATGAGACAACAAGGCTCAGCTGAGCTCTAGCTATGGGTCACCTACTTGTGCCTCCAGGTCACAGCAATAGAGTTATTACAATTGAGAAACCAAATATTCTTTACTCAAGAGATGCACAGGTGGGTAATGTATGAGTGCATTAGTGTGTGTGTGTGTGTGTGTGTGTGTGTGTGTGTGTGTATTCAAGTACTATTTATTGAAGTGATTTCAGCACTATGTTTTATATGTATTTTTTTATTTGATTTTTCCATGGCCCTCCTTCTACTGTTATCTACAGTCTGTAGATGAGCACAGAAAGGAGGAATGACTGCACTGTTTGTTTTATAGTGTATAGTAAAGTTGGTAAAGCCAGCTTCTAAAGCATATTTCCCCATAATTCCCATATTGAAAGCATCTGATAAAAACATATATGATGTAGAATGACTGACAAGTTTCAAGGGCAAGACATGGATAGATTTTCTTGTGTTGTGTGGAATGGATTTCAGATAGATAAAAGCAAAGGGGCAGAAAACAGAAGATGTCGCCACACTCTAGGCAAGAAATAGTGAAGGCAGGAATTGAGGTACAGGCTGCCAGTTTGCAGAAGAAAATCAAAACTATCCCGGGGCTCTTAAAGTATCAAGGGAGCAGAAACTGCATTCACCAAGGCTCTGTAAGGATTTGGTAAAAAGTTCATAGAGAAATCTGCATCCAGTATTGTCATCAGCATGAAGGCTCAGTGTCTGTCTTCATGTTTCTCCACTGGCTCCAGGCATGTGGGCACACTCCCAAGAGCCTGTTGAGCTCTATGAAGTCTCCCTGCCTCTGCTTGCCTCTGTTTTATCATGTCACTGGGTCTTAAACAAATGAGTATCTTGTTTGGCCCCTTCTCTGCCCATAGCGACTAAAGTTTGGAACAGGATTTTATGGCCAACCCATAGGTCTGTTTTGCTCCAAGTGTCTGGGTTCCATGGTTATAACATAATAATGGATGCCTCTGAAAGGCAGTGGCAGATTGGATGATGAGATGTGGTTCACTGTCTCCTCCCTCTCTGATTAGGATCTTTGCTTAAGGTAAACAAATGACTTCCCTGCACTATGGAATGGAGGAAGGGCTGGCATTCTGGGCAGGGGAAGTTACTGAGGACACTGTGTGAAGACGTAGGTGGTTTCTCCTTGGAATGGAAATGTAACTATGTCATCCCAGAAAAGACAGCAGTGAGATAGACTCTTGTCATCCTAGGTCAGTCCTCAATGTCTACAACATTAACACTTCTTGCTGTCAAGATGTTCAACATCCCATAGCAGAAACTCACTAGGAAAAGTAGGAAGTTGCCTAGTGGCAAAACACTTAATTTTCTGAACTTTCCATTTTTCTCCCAGGTGGTTCAAAAAACTGCTGACTTGGTAAAAACTTCATATTTTTAATCTTACTCATGTCAATTCATCATTCAAACATGTTTGGTACACATCAAACTTATATAAAGTGAGGACATGGCTGCTTTATGATATGGTTGAGGGGAAGGTTTTTATTGTGAACATAAAGGAGAATGCAAACAGTGGCATCTGGAAGAGTCCAAGGTGGAATGAGAAAGTAGTTCATGAGAGAGTGCTAAGTGAGAACATGGTCAGAAGAGTAGACTTGGCCTGGAGAGGAGGGAGAGTGGAGGAAAGTGAGAGAGGAAGACCAAGAAAGGATGGCAAAGGCAGAGAGTATAGAGAGGAAGACAAATGAAGACCAAGAGAGTGCATGACTGGAACGGTAGTATTATTTAGGAATGGGAAGCCAGGGAAATGGAAGCCTGTGAGCTGGAGAAGTTGAGAGTAGAGAGTAGAGTGAGAAGAGCCAGGATGCCAGCATGGACTCCATAACAGATACTTGTGATGCTGAGAGAGCTTGGAGACCAACACGCATATTAGTATGCTAACAGGCTCTCAGTTGGCCATTTGTGCAGAGTTTCTTTTAGACCTGGCATAACTCTGGCAAGTGATGGAGCTCCTGCATTATATCCATAGTGAGCATCTTTCGATCAGAGTTTGGCTTTCTCTAGTTGAATCCAAAGGACCATCCTTGAATTCTATTCTGTAAAGGTTCCCCAAGTTGTATGATTTATGATGTTACATCATATTTGAGAGAAGATAAACTAGAAGAAGGCTAGAAAAATAAACAAAAGTAACTGTTTGTTGTAGATGTTTCCAATGTGTCCTTCATTTATGCATTCTTTCATCATCCACGCATTCATTCCATCATGTAGACTCAAGTGTCTGTTGAGTCTCCCTGGATGGTCACGTAATATGCAATATACACAGATTAGCAAAATAAAGAGTTTGGAAACTGGGGGTGGGAGAATAAACAGTGACAGTCTATCCTGGGAAAGCTTCATTACATAAACACAACAAATACAAGTAAAGGCATTCAGAGAGAGAAGTGAAGAACACAGACTCCGCCCTTTAAATTCTCACTCTATAACTAGTACTTGGATGAAGCCTTGGGCAGGTCACTTTTCTCAGCTTCAGTGTTCTCATCTACAAAATGGATATAATTTGAAAAGAAATTTAAAAATACTTATAAAAGTCTTCTAATGCCTATAATAGAGTATTTGCTCAGCCAGTGCTACTTTTTAGAGTGACTTTTCTTTGCTGTTTTAATGGTGTATTAATTGTACGGAGTGAAGTTTCATTGTGATGTTTCCATACTTGCATCCTGAAGTCATAAGCATTCCTTACTTTTTTCCTCCTGCCTTCTCTCACTCCCCCTTTCCACATGCCCCTGATAGTTTTACTTTGATGTCCTTGTGACCTCTCTAGAATTGAAATGTAAGGGAAACAAGAAAAGGTTCACTGTGAGACTGGCTTATTTCCTCTAACAGGAATCTTCATGTCTACTGACTTCCCTACAAATATCAGAATTCGGTCTTACTCGTGGTTGAATATTTCATTGTATATGTACACTCTATTTTATTTATCCATCCATCTACTGATGAGCATCCCAACCGACTCCATAACCCGACAGTCAGGAATTTGACAATAGAGGTGGATGTGTTGGTACCTGTAGAGTGAGCTCACTTTGCTTGCTTTCCATTATATATCCAGAAGTGGTATGAATGGTTTCCATGGATGCTCTATGCCATTTTGGTGGCCATTGTAGTTCTAAGTTCAGCGATCAGGGCCAATTTGCTAATTTTCTTTGCAAACAAATCCAAATTACTAATGACATCACAACCAAAGCAGGCAACTCAGAAGTTCTAGTGAGTGTTGTAGATGAACCAGCCTTTGACCATGTGCCTGTCTAATGTGCATTAGGTTTATGCTTTTGGCAGATCAAACAATATGAGTCAGGCTGTACTTTTACAGGAAATGTGAATAACCAAACAGAGAAACTAAACTGCTAGAGACTTGGCGTAGTGAGCTCTTTTCACAAGTTTGCACTGCATAGTTGTTGATACACAAAACTCAGAAGCAGCCATAGAAATCTACTAAAAACACTACGACCATTCTTTCCATAGAATATACTATACTTATATCTGAGTCCTGATCATAGTCGTTATTGGTATCATTAAGCCACAAATGGCATTATCATTATTGATGGTTATTGATGTTTAAAGAGTTATTCAAAATAGATGAATAGCTACAATCAATGGAATCCCCCAAAGTGACCCGCAATACAGTGCAGATACACCAACCAGTGAAGCAACACTCTAAGCTTACCCATTGTGGACCATGGGAATGTCCACATGTATACTGTCTAACATGTATACCCATTGGCTCCTTCCTTCACTCACAATAAAAACTAGGAAGAGGCCACCTCAACTTCTAATGTCTCAGAAAGTAAGATCTAGGACACTGGAGGGAAAAGGAATAGGAAATGTTTCTTTCTCTGCAGACTTTTTCGTGCTCTATGTTGATTAAAAACAATCAACCCAAATGATTAATAACCTCCCGACTTCAGAAGGAGGTCTTGATTTTTAAAGCACTGAGTAGAAAAATACCAACTTTTCTCAGACACCCCTGGGAATTGCACATCCTGCAAGCGCTCTTCTAAAGTGAAGGGAAATTAAATGGTACTTACTGGGGTTTTCTTGCTTTAAAACAATCACTGTTCTCTCTCTCTCTCTCTCTCTCTCTCTCTCTCTCTCTCTCTCTCTCTCTCTCTTAAAGAAACTAACCCTCCCATCTTTTAAAAATGATTCATTGAAGAAATCAATAGCAGTGGCCTCCATTAGTCCAGATGCTCTTGATTTTAAGAGACAGTAATCCATATCTACAGAGGTTAGGAATAAGTGTCCTGTATTTTCAAGCAAGAGGAAAAAGTGGTCTTAGGAGTCATTGTAGGTCAAGGGAAATATGTTGTCTCCCTCTCAGTATCCTCACCTTCTCTGGTGTGTTGATCTGAAACAGTTTCAGGAATGGAATAATCTAGAGGCTCCATGATTCAATCTATATTTATGAAAAGAAAGGAAGAGGTGCGTTTTATTCTTGGAACATTTCTGATCAGGCTCTTAGCACAACTGGTCCCATTCTTCAGGTTGATGGATCAATGCTCTCTTCTGCCTTAGCTTCCACTCCTGGTTTCAGCACCTTTCTTAGAGGGAACCCCATTTCCTTCAAGGTAGCTCAATTCATCTCGTGACATATATATTGGAGGTCTTTTATTGAATCCAAGAGTCCCTTTTCTTAAACCTATTCTTTCAATGACAGCAGAGTTTGCCCAAATTTCGCATTAGAGGTCTCAATATTCCCTTTATTCTCACCTTTCTGCTTGATTGGCTCCAAGCAACATTTTCAGAACCCTTTCAGAGTATAGGAATCTTGCTTGCTTTGGAAGACACAGATGTAAGCAAGGTATTGTCTCTGTTCTCAGGACTGTGCTACCGCTTATGTGGGGACACAAGATTTAAACCATATCTCCTGAAAAATAAAAGAGATAAATAAAAAGTATATAAAAGAAAGCGGGCAGCTATTCTAGGGACTAGGAGCTTAGAAATCAATGAACTGTTCTCACTATTTTCTAGAAACTCCAGGGCTGTAAAAAGTATAAACTATCATGAATAATAATAATTTCATATTTTGATAGTCATGACAATAAATATTAATAGTACATTGACTCTTTAGGTATTGTTAACATTGTGTATACAATTTTGAATAATATTGGGAGGAGGATAAGACAAATTCTCACTGTATAAATGTGGATGGCATTGAGCTTGTAATCCTGCTGTTTCCTCTTTCCAAGTGAGGGAGTTATAAGCCTCACCACTATGCCCATATTTGCTATATAATATAATTAAAACAAACTACTTTCCATAATAAAATTATGGGTTGCTGAGAATAGAACTATATTACTTTTATTAATATAGTCATAATTATATGGTATTCTTAATATTTATACATTTTTTTTTGTAAAAACCAATGAACATACTGGCGAAGTGGGGATAAGGTTTCACAGGGGCCAGACAAGGCTGCCATATTAGAAGTTCTGCCACCTTTCGCTAAGCACCTCAGTTATCTTCCATTTTCTCTGAGGTCAGCTGCTAGCATACCGTGTAGCAACCCCCCGTGTGTCAGTTGTATACATTTTTTCAAAGTTGTTCCTCTAGAATTCAAATTCGTGAGAGAACAGCCTTTCACATAGCTAGAGGGGACCAGTTGAATCTTGAGTCCTGCTCTATGGGAGGAAGAATCATGGTGGAGGCTGCACCCAGAAAAGTAAAGGCTGAGTCACCTGTCTGCAGCATTGGCCTGGATTCTATATCTCCCAGAATTTCAGTATTTCAATACTGTGTAAAGTTGAAACTGGCGAGCAGGGCAATGTTTTCCTATATTCGTTTCATTTCCCTGGAAAAGAAGGGCTAATAGCTTTCTTAAAATATTTTCTAATTGTTTTTACCATGTTCCAAATCAGGTAATTCTTCTAAATTTTGCAGTGGCATTTGGGGTGTAATGATACTTTGTCAGGGGGATTCTTCTTTGATTTGTAAGTATTTTTTTCATTTTTGACTGCCACCCAATTTAAGGAGAGCTTTCAGTAGCCAACCAAAGGAGCAGACATGCCTTGCATGTTTACAAACACCTCTCTCCAGTGGCATTATCCAATCTGCAATCAAGAACTAGTCAATGAGCTGAGCAAATCTGATTTTGGTTGGAAATGGATTGAGAATTCCATGTGTCTCTTTCTCAAAGGCTACAGAGAAAAGACATTATTGCTAGAATGAAGAAAAGATGAAGATAAGGCAGGAATATTTGATGACTTTCCTCATAATTCCTTTACTTAAAACTAAGTCCTGACTATCTGCTGATGTTGTTTTGGGTGTTGTCTGTCAGACATTTTCCTAACACACAATGCAGAATAGACTGCAACTACTCTGTTACCTCAAAGAGAAGGGGATTCTTCCCAGTAGGGAATTTGGAGGTTTCCTGGAGTGAACACTCCAAGCAACACTTGCAAGGATTTCAATAGCTAGTCCTGTATGATTCCTAGTAGATGCCCAAACCAGATGTAGAAAGATGTGTAAGATGGCAGATGATCTGCTATGAGCAGAGTGACAAACAGATGCATGGGGAGGGTGGTGAAAAGCGAGGATAAAGAGGATTGTGACAGCATTGACTGTCAACTTGACAGGATCTCATACCACGTAGGAGACACCCTTCTGGGAATGTTGTGGGGAGTTGTTTGAGCGAGTTGATGTGGAGTGTATGAGGCAGTATTTTGTGTACTAGGGCCTTAGGTTGAATGAAAAGGAGAAAGCAAGCCGAGCAACAGCATCCCTGTCCCACAGCTTCTCTGTTGTGGATACAGTGTGACCATTCACTTTACTTCACTGCCTTCTCCCTTGAGTTTATTTTGTCAGGTATTTGCTCAGGGCATTGAGAAAAGTAACTAATACAGAAATAGACTTGGGCACTATTCTCTTGGCCACTGAAGGGATTTGAAAGGATATGTTCATACTAGATCCAGAGGCTGCCACATACCTGAAGCTATTTCTTAGGCTTCCTTCCCTCTCTAGGTACTTGATATTCACATCCACACACACACACAACACACACACACACACACACACACACACACACACACACACACACACACAATGTACATATGCATGCACACGTGTACACTCCTCTCCTTTCTAAGCAAACTCTGTTCATCCATTCCTTCTTATGAGGCCCATTCTCTAGTTTAAGGAGAGAAGAAGGTAGCTTGGGGCATGGTTTTGTGTACTAATCTCTGAGATATGCATGGTCTGAACAGACTATCTGGATCAGTCAGGTCATCTCCAGCCTACTGTCGCCTCAGTACTTCCAAACTGATGCACGTACCATTGTCTGCAGTAGAAAGGCCACTGATCAATTCAAGGCCTCTCATTGAGTAGCCTTCAGACACTTTATCTGTCTCATCTTCTGAAACTGAACTCATGAAACTATTCCCAAAGGGTGTGGTCTATTCCATGTTCTCGCACTTTGCTCTATCTGATTCTCATGGCTCCCTTTAGTACTTATAACTGACAATTCCCTCATCACCCATGGATGTCCTCCTGATACTCTAACATCCAATAGCTGTCACCTTTCTACAACCCCCACATTTTCTACCATCCAGGTTGTATGCCTTTCTAAATGATTATGTTTCACTGTCGACAGTGACCGTCAACCTCTGTCATCTGGCTGCACAGTCCACACAGTCACTTCAGTTTCTGTTTTCCATAGCAACACATACTTCCCTTGGTTCTCCAACCACTCCAGTTGTCTTTCACTTTATTCCTAATCTTGGGCCACTGCACCATCTCTCTCTGCACCTGCAATATACTTCCTGGCTTCATTCCCACCACCCAGCTTTTTCCTCAACTGTCTTTCATTAAAACACTGACCAAAAGCAACTTGGGGTTGCAGCTTACAGGTTATAGTCCATTGTCAAGAGAAGGAACTCAGGGCAGGAACTCAAGACAGGAACTGAAGCAGGGACCATAGAGGGATGCTGCTTATTGGCTTAATTTTAATGGCTTGCTTAGTCTATTTTCTTATACAGCCCAGAACCACCTGCTCAGAAATGGCACCACCAAGAGTAGGTTGGGCCCTCCTATAGCTATTGTTAATCAAGAAAATGCCCAACAGACATGCCAAAAGGCTCATCTGATGCAGGAAACTCCCCAAATGTAGTTCCACCTTCCCAGGTGACTCTAGTGTGTCTAAATGGCACACTAAGCCATCCTGATTCTTCTTCCAGCCTTCAGCCTGGTAATTATTTCTCAGAAAAATAGTTTCCCTGATCAATGAATGAACTTGATATCACATGTAATCTGTTTCAGCTCAGCAGTATCTATTCCTTTGCATTTATTTGGGTAATTCTTTGCTTCACTATGTCTGCTCCAGTAAATTACAAAGCCAAAAAAAAAAAACCAAAATATCATATTCATTTTTGTTCACCTTTGTTGTTTCATTAGCATACAATAAATTACTTATCACATAGCCATTCCCAGGGTTCAATGTCTATTTGTCACCAAATAAACACGTGATGAAAAAGCTTGGCTTCTTCCTCTGTTGAACCAAGTATCTTATAGCATGGGATGAATGACCTCTAGTTGTAATGATTCATAAATGTTAAGAAAGACCAACTAGAAAATCATTTTACCTTTAGCACAGTCTTAAGCTATAAAGTTCTCATGACCAAAGTCATTTTTTTCAGAGTAGAAATTAAAGAAGGAAGTTTTTAAAGCATGTTGTTTTCCTTCCACGTTGAGATTTACTGTGTGCGTAAGACTCTGCACATAGACTTGACTCCCTGATGGACTATCAGTGATTCATGGGGAGAGATTTAAAAATGTGGTTTCTAATCAAATCATCTGTAGAGCTATCAGGTGCTTCCTGTGAATTCTGTGGTAATTAAGATTCTGCCTGAGATACCAGTCATTAGGAGCTTTTCTGATAATCCTGTCAGTTCTCTTGGAAATGCTGTCTGTGAAGCTGTTATCCAGCCTATCCAGCCACACTGATTTACTATCCCTAATGACCTGGAGCCACAGCTATGATTCCATACTGATAAAGTGCTTTCTGGTAATTCCTTTACTCTGGAGACCTCAGAATTAATTTACAATCCTTAAGATCAGGTTCTAGTTGTACTTCCTTTTGGACCTGGAAACAAAACAGAGTATTATCTTTAAAACAAGCATTTTTTGAACTTCATATCTGGATTTGAGTCTGCGCAAATTTTTTTATGAGCCCTAGGCCATAGGAATAAATAAAAAAATATATATAGAAAGCCTCAGTCTAGTTTTCTTCCAAGGCTTTCCAGAAAACTCTTCCAAGTAGCTACCACTTCTAACCAAGAAAGCTAGACTGGAGCCGTGGTCTTGAACCAAGAACAGAGGGCTCTGGGCAGCAAAATGTCCATGCCTGAGGGATGGCATTTGTCTCTGTAGAGGAGCAGATATAAGAGGCTCAATAGAGGAGTCAAGATGAAAATAAACAAGCAGACTGGCCAAGTATAGTTTTAATCCTCCCCTCTAAAATTCAGGACAGCAGATGGGCATCTCTCTGGTTCCTTCTTCACTGTTTCTAGTCTCCCTAGGTCATTTGTTCACAGCACTAAATTTCTCTTCATTCAAGCAAATCTCACAGATCTGAAAGTTTTTATTTTCTAGTAATCACTGGGGCAAACATCCTACTCAACCTTCCTGTCACCCTCAGTAATTCCCTAGCCTCTAAATGTATTCACCCTACAAAGACTTCTTCTAACAGATCTGATTTCCGAAGATTTACTCAGCATAGCATAGTGGACCAGAACACAGATGTGGTAGACATCCTTTACACTGTAACAGACAGAAGGGCTGATTATTACAGGAAGGTACCTGACACAGAGTGTGCCCTTCTGAGGGTATCTAGTCATTGGCAAATAGTGATGTTTCTGAAATACCTCTCCCTACTATGTCAGCTTTTCCTGCCTCATTTAATAAGACTGTGCCCCCAAAATGACAACACTCAGATTGTTTAAGAGGCTTCCTTGACTCTTATGTCTTCTCGGGGTTATTTTTTTACCATTCCCTTTTCCTGCATTCCCACACATCAGCTGTGTTTACAGACCACAACAGCATTGCCAGTGTCTCTGTGCTTTGCGGTGTTCTTCTGTCTGTTTTAATACACTCAAATGTCCATTTTTCCCAGACAACACCTCAACCTCCAAGTCTTAGCTCTCGGATTCCCTGTCTTTTACTGCTCTCTCTTGTCTCTACTTTGAGGTGTAAGTGCTCCTTTTGATATGTTATCTTAGCTTTCAATTCTGCCTTTATTTAGTTTATAAACTTCCATTTGGAATAGGGATAAGGCACAGTGTCAGAATTATGTAGAGAGGGAAACTGAAAGCCAAAATTAAATTATCAAGATGATAAGATAAAACAAAAATTTATGGCCTCAAGATGCCACTAGCCATGTTTGAAATGAATGTCTGAAGAACATCCAAAGCTGACGTCATACTTAAAACTAAGACCAAAAATTCAATCCAAGGAGTCACAGACAGGTAGAAAACAGATACCTTGGAACATGAAGAGAGGACTACATAAAATTCTATTGGATTCTTAAGGAAGCAGGAACCCATCTCCATTCAGAGATGTTTGGCAGAGGTCTGCTTCCCAAGGTGGCAATGCTTGATTGCATTTTGCTGCATTTGTTAGTTTTTAGTTTCAAAAGTACCAAGCCCAATCTCCGTGGTTCCCCGTAGCCAGGAAGATCATCAGATGAGGTGAGGATAGAACTTCTTGCCATCTTCTCTAGACATGTCATCCTTGCAATCTGAAACTTTGACAACCATGTGTAAATTTTCAGCAAATTATGTAGAGAAAATAATAGCATTATCTAGGTCTTTTCTTCAAACTGATCCATATTTATTCATACTTAAGCTCAGGGATTCAGAAAAATTTGTAAACTCCGATCCACTAATCATAATGTGGAACCTACGGGTCATCCTGCTTTAATGATAGCATCAACTGTTTACATGGGGATTTTACATTATAAGAGCACCAGCTGGGACCCTCAGTGTATTTGTAAATGTTCTCCATGTGTCATCTTACTTAATCTTTTTATTAATTGTATGGCTAAGACCTATTTACATTTTACAAATTATGAAACTGAGAAAGAGAAGACCAGAGCTCACCCAAAACTATGAGGTACAAGCCTTTAGAATCAACCATGGAGTGGACAAGCTGTAATCTGTCAGTTGACTCAACCTCTCTCGAATAAAGAGAGGGATGATTTTGTAAAGAGGGAACTGTTCTGGGTCTAAGTCATTTTCCACTCAAGACAATGATGAGGACATCACTGGAACTGTTTGGAAAGCTTTGAAACAAGTTCCCCAACTTCAGTTGCTGTGGGGCTTGATGTAGCCCATTCCAGGAAATCCAAGGGCTGAGACAGCAAGAGCTCTGGGACAGAGCCAGCAGAATGTGTTTGCTTTGACATCCATCTGCTTTCCCCAGTTGCTAGAACAGCAACTTCCTATTTACTATGGCTCAGTTGTGGTTCTATGACTGCGTGGGAGGAGTCAGACTCTGTGTGTGTATGTGTGCATGGGGGGAATGTTAGATGTGGTAAGATGTTAGAATAGGTCTATTAACTTATTTAGTGTTATCATCTTGAGGTGGCGAAGGAAACTGGTGGTAGATGGAGAGGCAAAGGTTGTTGGACTTCTACAATGGGGAGAGAGCTTAGAGAGACCAGCCTATATATATATATAGCTATATATATATATAGCCAGTATAATGCTATATTCATCCATGTCCAAAGACTCCAGGTTGGAAGGGTCTAGAAGCAACCTCCAAAGAACTCAAGAAGAAAAAGCTTGGCTCTAGGCATTTGCATCATCTAGAGAACATACAGCCACCTCCAGTTGTAGTTTGTTTGTGTGTGTTTGTTTGTTTTTTACATGTGGCTTGTTTTCTCTCCTTCTTCTTCCTCTTCCTCCAGAAACCTCAGATGGATCAAAACCAACAGGGGACTGACAGTAAGAATTGGGATAGAAGGCAGCTGGGAAAACACAAATCAGAGAAAAAGAAACTGTACCATGCCCTTCATGCCACAGAAGGCTCCAGAGCAAAGCAACCCACGATAGAGGAAGGGGAAGGATGAACTAGAAATTGAATTCAGCATTGTGGTCTACTTGTGGAAATGAACTCATTTACATGTTAGAGTTGAGATTGTGATTCCAAACCATAGAACCCAGTGCACTGTGACCTACCAGGAAGTGAGCAGTACAAGGCCACTGGGGTACGAGAAAATCACTTGAACTACTATCATTCAACTCTGGCCATTCTGTTTCTCCACATCTTTATCATTCTCTTTATACTTTTTCTCCTTCCTTAATGATGCCAGTAGGAAGGAACCTGATCCTAAAGCCCTCTGAATGCTTCTCCCGCTGTTTTCAGTTCCATTTTTCTCCAGCAACTTTGCCCTATATCTCGTATCTTTTAAGTATTGCATTCATTATTATTAAAATAACTGCTTCATTTTTTTTTTTTTTTACATTTTACTTGCATTGCCTACTACTAATACTCATTGGTTCCTGAGAATGTTGACTTACATTTTAAATTCCTGTTCCATTTATAATTCTGCTTTGTATATTATAAGCATTGACTTTTATACTAGTTAATTCCCCACTACTTACTTGGGCCTGCAAATTCATGTTACCCAAGATAATCATGCCTGAACCCATAAAACTATTTTAAAGGAGATCTGGAGACCCAGTTACCAGTGAGCATCTGTCTTGGTGTGCCAAGGTCTGAAGTGGCTGCTCTCCAGAGCAGGGTGCCCTTCCTCATTACTTCTAGGTCACAGAGCACCTTCTTCTAGCAAGGATCTCCTCTAGATTCTTTGAAAGCAGATGTAAAGAACAGGTTCAAAGGGAGAGAATTGGGAAGGACAGCTGGCTGCAACAATCCAGTTTTCATTCCTCTCTTCAGTCCCTCAGTCCTTTCACACTGTCCCGTGGCTCTGACACATCACATTCTTTAAGGATTACTAGACCCCTTTCAGCTACCATGGATGAGTTGCCATACTGGGAAGACCTCTCCTTCACTTAAGAGGGGAAGAGACAAGCTTCAAAGAATGAGCACAGACTCCAGAGGATGATTGTGCAGAGAGTGGTAAGTGCTGGGCGGAGACTTAGGAATGGGATCTAACCTCAGAAGGCAGTTCCTTATGGGCAAACAGTTGGAAAGTTAATTAATAGCTTAGAAGTCAGTACACTGGTTACATTTGCTGTTAGACTTTGGTCACGTTGTTTACCCCGCTGAGTCATGGTGTCCTCATCTGTCAGATGGGGATAAGGCTTGCCCCTCCTGTGCCACTGCAGTAGGTTGCAGGTGAAAGCTAACATGACAACAAGCCAGAATGTGGCAGAAGTTGGCTACAATGATGCAGGCCTTGTAACTTCCCTGGCCTAGCTAGGATCCCAAGCATCCATGATCTTGTTCCTTTCCTCCTACAGTTAGGTGGCTGAGTGTTGGTCCCTCTTTACATGGCAACATCAAACTCTCATCATGGCTCATGAACATTGAAGGCCCAGTCCCTGGAATAAATACCAGTTCTGTCACTATGGATTCTTGGGCCTTAGTGCTGGTTTTTCTGTGTTCCTTACTGGCTAGAAGCCCAAGTGCTTACTTGTACAGGTCTTGCCTGCCATTTACACCATAGAGTACTAGGAATCTGTTTTCTAAGTGGTTTTGGTTTATCTAATCCTTTTGTAAAAAGGACCAGATAGTACAGATTAGTATGGCTTGCCATGCTTTCAAATTCAAATAACTTACCATTGTAGTATCAAGGCCTTCTGACTCTGTAGTGACTAGACATTCTATGAGGTGGCAGACCATTTTTGTTGACAGTTACATGCAAAAGACCCATGAGGAAAAGTTAGGAGATAGCTCACTGGGTAACAAGCCTCCCAGACAAACTTGAGGCCTTGAGTTTGAATCCCTAGTAGTAATGTTGGAAAGCTGGGTATGGCAGTGAGCAATCCCCTCACTGAGGCAGTGGAGACAGGCAGATCCCTGGGATTCTCTTGGCTAGGTAGTCTAGCCAATCAGTGAGTACTAGATTCAGTGAGATAACTTAAATCAAAAATGAGTTCTAGGTCAGCCTCATCTATGAGTCAAGGTCCAGGATAAGTCTATGTAGTAAACCCTGTCTCAAAATAACAAAACAACCACAACAAATGAGGCAGAAAACAATAGGGGAAGAATCCTTTTTTTGCTCTCTGACCTCTATACATGGATGCAATAGCATGTGTATCCATACACACATGTATCTACATACATACCCCATATACATGTACAACAGCAGGAGGACTGTGAGGAAACTACTGTTTATGAATATAGAGGTTGCCACAAAAGACAATAAAAATAATAACAATAATAATAATTCTTATTTTAGTTAATAACATGAGTAACTTGCCACTCTGTAGTTAAAGATAATTTTTTTTAAATGGGTTTTGAAGTCTTGAGTTCCAGGTTTGAATCTTGATTTTTATCACAGGTAAGTTTTGTGCCCTTTGACAAATTACCTTTGTAAAGTTCACTGTCCTCATGTGGAAAGTATATGTAGCATGGAACTGTTGAGATTAATAAAATACACAGTAAGGTATTATTCAAACGTGAAAATAAATGAAGTGTTCTGCAGATGGTTGTCCCAAATATTGCTGGCTCAGTCTTCAGCAGGATGTGAATTTCAATAGCCATATTTATTTAAGGACAATCGTCATGGAATGATTGTTAAACTTTGGCTGGCAAACTCTGTTCTTTAGGTCCAAAACTTGATTATCTAGTCTTGAGTCCACAAAACAGATTTAACACATTTGAGGAAAAACTGGATGTTAGGCACATAAAACCCTCATTGTACCTCAGTATGTAAGGTATTACACCCAGTCTCAAAGATGCTCTCCAGAGAGCTTGTCCACTGGTGTTTCAGTCTTATTTGGTCTCTTCTTCTTGCATCAGGGTTGGCAAATCAGATAGATTATCCAAAGTTTAACAGCCATTCCAAAACAATTATTTATAGACTCTTGTGACCATCATCAAACATGGTCAAAGTGATCACAGGTCTCTTCAGAGATTAAGTCAACACAGATCTATGACTTTTATCGTGAGCATCTCTCTTTGTCTTCCTTTTTCCCTCAGAAAAGGTAACTGCCATTTTATGGCAGATTTGCTTGAGGAGCTGAGAGTCATTATCAGCTATGGTATGAATAGCTCAGAAATGAACCTTCAGCCTCAGTAACACCTTCTGAATGCAACCCAGGGAGACAACTTGATCGCTGCCTGCCCCCACTCCCAACCGAACAGCCAGATCCATGAAACACAGCTATCTGAATTCAGAAACCATATGAGTTCATAGGCATGTGTTGTCTTTAGCTATTCAATTTCAAGGTGATTTGCTCTGCAACAGCCAATAACAATGATAGGACATGTGATCCCTGCTTCTTTCCTATGTGAGAAAAACACAAAGCCAGGTACTTCTGTCTACAAAACAAGCAAGCTATCCTGAACAGAGGGGAAAAAAACCACAACATACTGTTTTCAGATAGGAATTTTCAGCTTATTTTAATGGATCACAGAACAAATTTTTATAAGAATGAGTAATACAAACTGAATGTGTAACAGGAGCCAAAAGATAGATGTTTTCAACACAAGTTTCTTTTCTTTGTATCATCTGAATGCTAGATTCTGGGAACAAAGCTGAATATATTAAGTGTAGTTCTTGATCTTAAATACCTTATAGTCTGCTGTGAAAAATAACTGAAATGCCCCTATTGAATGGTGACTGAAAACTCTAGAATCTACCAGAACTCAGTAAAAATCCAACACTTAGCATCCAAGTGGTCTTGGGCAATTGATTGGTCATAGAGGCTAGCACTGAGGCCTTCACTAAGCCCTTCATGCCCATCTTCTCCCCCAGTCTTACCACACACTAAGCTCTTTACCCATGTTACCTCACTTAATCCTTATAACAATTCTATGACTAAGCACTATTGCCTCACTTTCATGGATTAGTACCTATCTCATTGTGTTGCTAAGAGAATTAGTATATTTAATCCAAACACAAAGCCTGGCCAACAGCTCATAGTAAATGCTAACTAAATGACTACAACTTGGGGCAGGTACCTGCTATGGAGTCAGACCCTCAGAGAAAGGACATGAAAGTTGTTTGAGACGGATGTATGAAGCTGTAAGAGGGGTTAGAAGGAAAAGTGGGAAAGAAAAAAGTCAACTAAGGGTGTGCTCATGTGGAGAGAATTTCTATGCTCACAGAAGGCTCAAATCTACTGGAACTCCAAGACACATTGTTCATCACATCTCAGAGACAAGGTAGATACTAGGGTAAAGAAGATAAACTATTATTTGTCAGTTCTTTTGTTTTGTTGACTGAGCTCAGCTTTTTCAATGTTTCCAGCCTGCCCTAAGTAAAATCAGATAAGTCTTGAGATCAAAACCAAGGTGTAGAAATCCTAAGTACAGGAAGTTTCTTCAGAGTACATTTACCAGGAAATCTAGAGAGCTCCAATTATAAGAAATTATTAATATCGCCACTGTCAATAACAAGCCAATCATATCCCAGGAAGTTTAGTAGGCAACTTATGGTGTGATTTTGAAATGTCCTCCACAGGATCATGGGTTTGAACACTGGGTCCCCTCCTGGTGACATCGCTGGACCTTTGGGTATGAAGCTAAGCTAGCGGGGATGTTTCACAAGGAGTCAGTCCTTGAAGGGTGTAGTTACCCTGGTTACCTGTAGCTCTTTACTTCCTGTCTACTGTCATAGGAAGATGCAGCAGCTAACATGTTCCCATCACCACACTCAAAGCTTCTGTGCCACATTGAAACTGTGGTCAAAATAAACATCTCCTACCCTATTCCTTGTTTATGTCAGATGTTTTGTCACAGTTATGGAAAGAGCAACTAACATAAAATAGAAAATATATTGCCACAAAGCACAAAAAATAATAAAGGGTCACCTCCAATCATGGGCAGAGAAGATCGGACTGGGTTTCTTACAGATGTGATGGCCAAAGAGAAATGAATAACAGATTGAAGAGAAAAGGTCAGAAGAGTGTTCCATGAAGAAAGAAGCCTGTATGAAAAGCCACACCAAGAAACAGGAACAAAGGCCTGCTGTACAATGAAAGAAGTCTTGGCGGTTGGTCTGAACTTGGAGTTAAAAGAGCCATGAGAGAAAAGTTTAGGAAGGTCATCAGAGGTCATATTGTTTAGGTATAGTTTTTGTCCTGAAAAGAATAGGAAATCCATAATGGAGTCTAAGCAGGCTTATGTTCTGTTTGCTCAGGTCCCCATGAAGAAAGGAAATTTGGAGAAAGGAAGAGATAGGAAAGTAGCTGCCAAGATTCAGATGCCAGTGTATATGACTTAGCCAGTCTGGGGACAGTAAAGCTTACTAACAAACATGCATCTCTGTGTTGGGGGTTAGGAATCCAGGAAGAGCTTATCTGGAGGCTATGACTCAAGATTTTTCAGAGAGTCCACAACGACTGCCTCTGAAGGCTTGACTGGGGTCGGAGGATATGCTTCTAGAATGACAGGCTTGCCTGGCTGTTGACAGGAGGTCTTCATTTGGCACCATACGGAACTCTTCCTACTGCCACCCAGTGCTCATCTGACATCACATCTGGATTTCTCCGTGTGACCAATCCCACAGAGGATCAACAAGAAAGAAATAAGTTTGTTTTTTATGACCTAGAGTCACCAGTCATGCTCTGTCATTTCTGAAATAGCTTACTGGTGGTCTAGGCCTGCTGGCCTGCTCTGTCTAATAGTGGGGAAGTCTGTACAAGGATGTGAATGCCACAGACTGAGATCATTCAGAGCTTTCTAAAAAGGCTAGCTCTGAGTCTGACCCCAACCCTTGATGGTTCCCATCCCTTACACATGCAAAATACACTCATGTCTAATTTAGTCAGTCAAAGTGAAGTCCAGAGTCTTGCCATCAGTGTCAAATTTAGGTGTTATTAAGTGTTACTGAATGAGTGTTTTTTAGTGTAGCCGACTGAACACATATTCACTCAATTTCAATTCCTCTTGAGTAGGCAAATGATTCCTGG
The DNA here is from genome assembly GCF_011762505.2 of Arvicanthis niloticus. Lineage (NCBI taxonomy): Eukaryota > Metazoa > Chordata > Mammalia > Rodentia > Muridae > Arvicanthis > Arvicanthis niloticus. The sequence continues at coordinate 88,943,648 of NC_047662.1, forward strand.
CCCTCAGCTCCCCATACACAATGATGAGACAAGCACAGGGTAACTGCTGTAGATACTAATATCAAATAGTTGTCACCAAAACCATTCTGAAATCCAGAGAAAAGAATTAGAATTTCTTTCATTAGTATTCAACTTTGCTCATGTCAAGGAGTGATGCCATGTGGTTCTCAGAGGTGACCTGCTATTCCCTTGCTCTGGACAGGGAGCACGAACAAACAAAAAGCAATAGAGTATTACTCAGCTATTAAAAACAATAAATTCAAGAAATTCTTAGATAAATGGATGGAACTAGAAAATATCATCCTGAGTGAGGTAACCCAATCACAAAAGAACACACATGGTATTTACTCACTGATAAGTGGATATTATCCCAAAAGCTTGAAATAGCCAAGATTCAACTCACAGACCACATGAAGCTCATGAAGAAGGAAGACCAAGTGTGGATGCCTCAGTCCTTCTTGGAAGAAGTAACAAAATACTCAAGGAAGCAAATATGGAGACAAAGTATGGGTCAGAAACTGAAGGAGGGGCCATTTGGAGACCATTCCACCTGGGTATCAATCCCATGTGCAGTCACCAAAGGTAGACGCTGATGTGGATGAAAGGAAGTACATGCTGACAAGAGCCTGATATAGCTGTCTCCTTAGAGGTCTGCCAGAGTCTGACATGTTCAGAGGAAGATGCTCACAGCTAACCATTGAACTGATCATTGGGTTCCTAATGGAGGAGTTAGAGAGAAGACTGAAGGAGCTGAAAGGGTTTGGGGCCCCATGAGGAGAGCAACAATACTAACCAACCAGAGCTCCCAGGGTCTAAACCACCAGCCTGGGAGCACATAGGGAGGGGCCTGTGACTCAACCTGTATATGTAGGAGAGGATGGCTTTGTTGGGCATAGGTGGGAGAGAGGATCCTTGGTCCCATGAAGGCTGAACACCGAGTTGGGGGCGGGGGGGGAACTCTAGGGTGGGGAGGTAGGAGTTGGGGGAGGTAGGTGGGGGCAGATCCTCATAGAAACAGGAAGAGGGGGATGGGATAGGGGGTTCCTGGGGGAGGGGAATGGGGTAAGGAGATAAAATCTGAAATGTAAATATAATATCCAATTAAAAAAAAGAGAGAGAGGGAGACCCTATGAGCCTGAGGTTTCAAAGCTGGAGTCAATACAAGGTCATGTCTCACACCAAGGAAAATGCTGAAACTTTCAATAGCTATTCATATCAGCAAAAAATTCAATGACCAGCTTGAAAGTACACCTTTCCTGGATCTTGCTGCATCTAGCCAAGGGAAAAAGCCAGGCAAAACTGTCAGTTTATTGGGGATGATCTCATTACAGATGGAACCCTAACAGTAAAGAAGTCGGTCAGTGGCTAGAGCATCCAGGCCTCCTGACTTCCAGGCCTGTGTCCCTGCTTCCATGGAAATGAACAGAGGCATTTCCAGCTGGGTCTTCATGTACCCGTGAGGGACTTGTTTCCAGGATGTAGTTTCTCCCTGAGGAAGTACTGGGAACACTGTGATGCTAAAAGGTCATGGGTATTTCTATGAGTTTTCCACAAACAGCCCATGGTTTACCTAATGCTTTTAGCTCCACTCTGTACAGGATAATGTAGACACTCCAGAGACTGACTAGATCCTCAGCAGCAAGATCAGAAGAACTAGGTAAAACTACTGAATGCTACATCCTAGGGAAACCACCACCCAGAATCTACATTCTAAACCATGTGCATTTTGGAAGAATTGTCTGTAATAAACTCACTTCCTTGGTTTGTTCATCCATTCACCCATCCATCTATTTGAAGAGGGTCACCAACCAAGATAATTGGTTTATGACACAAATTGAAAGTAATCAATATCTTCTTGCTTATTTATACATTTCTATTTAGTTCCTTCAGAAATACCAAAAGAAATTTGGTGGCCCTAGCTTTTAGACGTGAGCAGAAATATATATATATATACAATCATTTGACTAGAAAAGAAAAAACTAAAAACCAAACAAAGAAATAAAAAAATTGCTATCTCAGAATCAATATAATCATCAAACACAAGGTGTCAGGATAAAAGGCAACTTCTAAATTCTCTTATGGGGCTGGTTCTAGATGTTTCTGAATTCTGGGAGCTCTTCATTATTCTGAGTCCAAAGATTTCTTTCTGCAACTTCTACCTGCTGAGACTAATCCACTTTCCTAGAATGACTCCTTAAGGCCTTCACATAATAGACATAGGCGTCTGAGTAATGACTGTCTTACAGACGTCTCCTCTTTCTTTGTTTAAACTGGAAATGGTTGTCTTTTCCTATCAAAGTCCTTCCTCAACTTCAAATAAAATACTTTCATGGTTTCAAAGCTTTTCATATTCCAAATGACCTAATTGCCTTACCAAAACAGAAGAGAATAGAGCAAGCAAACCCTTCCACATGCAGATATTTGGGGTAACACCTGGTACCTGGGAAGTATTAAAGCAGGTCCTGGTCACAGGAGGAAATGATTTGAATAATCGCATCTGGTGCTGGACACCATCATTCTGCTGTTTGGTGTGGACCCAGGAACCAGCCATGTCTCAGATCAAAGGAAAGGTCTGTGCTGTGGGGGAGCGGGCCTAAGAGCATTGGGAGGGGAGGCAGCTGGAAAGTGACATTGAGAAGGGGAATGGCCAAAAAGCCAGCTTCCGGAGAAGAACTAGCTAGCTATCTGTGATGCCCAAGTCAGAGTAAAAATACAGGGTTTCTTGTTAAAACTATTGAGAATTTACTCCTGGTAATTAAACTACTAAGCTGAAGGTGACTCCAAGCAACTATGCACAAGTCACACCAGGGCCCTGGGTGGCACTGCTGGTCATCTTGGTTGTGTCCAGACATGCAGGGCACAGAAAGCAAAGAAGCATGCTTTTCTCACCAGTTCTGATGGAAAGATACCAGGGACTCTACTGGCTTCTTATTTGATAATTTCTCATTCCATTCACACAATTTTCTCATCTAGTCATAAGGGACACTGATCTACCCAGCGTCAAAGAGACATGCATGACTTCTTACAACTGTTAAGCAGATAGTGTATACAGTAGAAGGGAACCATTTGTCATCTAATCCCAAGGTCTCAGACCTACCTGCCACCGTATGTCACCAAAATTTTCTGAGTGGAAATAATTGCCAGGATTGGCTTTATATCATAAGCGGCATTCTGTAAAAATAATACATGCAAATGTTGAGAGCAGACTGTGTCAAACCATCTTACTCATATCTCATTTGTATTCAAATGAAAGAGAAGAGGAGAGGGAAGATAAAGAGTGATAGAGAGTAGGTAGAATCTGGTGTCCTGGAGGACCTGTGTCAACTGTCTCTCTTGCCATAACATCTGGCTCTTCTGAGAGACTGCCTCCACATCCCAGGGTTCCAGCCACAGTTTTCTTATTTCTTCTGTTCATTATTCACTGAAAGAAGGAAAGACAATGGAGAAGAGAATTGAAGAACTGAGTGATACCAGGGAGAAAAGACTTGCTGGTCAAAAGCAATTCACCATAGAGCCACCTCTCATGATGGAACCAGTCTTTAAAGGCTCCAGAATGACTCAGACACATCAAACATTTTCATTTTCTCGCCACAAGCCTTAACTTGCATATTTCTCTGACCATAAAGTCTTGTTAGCAAATATACAGATGCATAAATATAGTAAGAGGAATGGCAAAGTTTGGAAGATGTAAAGGGTGGGGGGGAACTGTGTGCTTCTACCCACCCTTCCAGTCTGTGGCTTCTCCAGCATCCACGTAACACCAGTGAAAAATTCAGACTCAGAGAAAAATTCAGGAATCTCTGTCCCATACAAACCCAGCAGTGCACTAGGCAGGGGATGTGGGAGACAGAGACTGATGAGGTGGTGGTGTGCTCTGAACAGGTTGAGGCAATTGCTGCCTATGCCTGTGGGGAGACTGGAGGCTGAGATCTGGAGTCAGAAGTCTACAGCTGAGCAGGGAGCTTCCCTAATTCCTGGGCAGAAGTGGAGAGAGATATGGGTACAGATTAGAACCTTATAACAGTTAGTGTTGATGGTTAACTTGACAGGATCTGAAATCACCTCAAAGGCAAGACACCATGCATACAGCTGAGAGATGATCTTGATTAGGTTAACTAAGATGGAAAGATTCCTCCCTCCCAAAAAGGTGTGGTACCTTCAAAAGGGCTTCACTCTTGGACAGTATACAAAAGAGAAATCAAACTGAGCACAAGCCACCATCAATCCCTGCTTCTGAGCTGCCACCGTAAAGTGACTGGGTGTCTGTTCCTATTGGCATGACTTCTTTGCTCTGCTCCACTGAACCATGGGACTGTGTGCCAAAATAAATCCTTCCTTCCTTATATTGTTGAGGTTGTTCTGAGTGAAATAAGTCCCCTACAGGCTCAGGCATTTGAACACTTGGTCCCAGGTAATGTCCCTATTTAGAGAGGTTGTGGAGAAGTGTCCCCTTGCTGGAGTAAACATGTAAACAGGGGTGATCTTTGAAAGCTTAAAATCCCTCAGCACAAAAAAAAAAAAAAAAATTGCCACAGCACTTTCAATTTCTGTGTACTTCCTGTTAGTGGTTCTTGTTCTGCCACTATGCCTGCTTGCTGCCATGCCTGCCTGCTACCTTGCTTGCTTGCCACCATGCTTGTCTGCTGCTATGCCTCCCTGCCTTGATGGACTCTCTTCCCTGTGAAACTGTAAGCCAAAGTAAACTTTTCTTCACATGTCACTTTGGGTCATGGTGTTTTGCCCAAACAACAAGGAAGTAACTAGTACAGTTGCCTTTATTAGGTATTTTATCACTGCAACAGGAAAAATAACTTAGACAACAAATATTGGGAGTACTTTTTACAGGGATATCAGATTGAGCTTTTGATGTTCCCTTGGGCACCTATTACAACTGTCCTACCCAGCATGAAGGCAGTCTGCTAGGCTCATGATTTCATATTATCTCCATTGTTGTATCCTTCTACCTACCCAGACTGCTACCTCCTCTTGCTACCTTCATCTCAGTGAGGATGGCCTAAATCAGCTTAGGTCAGAATGCAGACATATCCTCTGCTCTTCTCAGCTGCTTCCTCTCCCCACAGCACGTCGGTCTTCTCAACCATTTTCCTGTTCGGCCCCAATCTGGTTGCTTTGATATTGCACATTTGAAGTATTTAAAAGATGATTATTCTTTTAAAAAGAATTTTTTAAAAAGAATTTAAAAGTATTTGAAGTATTTAAAGGATGATTATTCCTCCTCTTCTTCCTCTTCCTCTTCTCCTTCTTTTTCTCTTTCTTTCTTTCCCTTGACTTCCTCTCATCAGGTCTTTGGAAGACAGTAAATGGTTTTTCCCTCTGCAGCCTATAACACAATCTACCTCTACACAATCAGCCCCTTGGCCTGGCTTTTGTGATGCTATAAGTTCTGCCTGGGGCCTGCATTTCTGACCTCATCTTTCCACACTGTCTATAATGCCCAGCTGCCAACTATATAACAAGTACTTCATTGCTTTTTACACCTCAGTTCCTTTGCTCAGGCCCTGTCCTGCTCTGCAGCAATGTACTTATGCTGCCCTGCCAATTCATATCGCTGCCTGGATATGCCCAGCTAGACACCAAGCCTCCAGTATAACTCCAACATCCCAACCACAAGCTGTTCTATAAAATAGATTTACCCCCTACCAGTCAAAAGAAGACACAAAGTGGGTAAGGAAGGAAGGTTTGGAGTCTGGGAGGAGTTGGGGGAGGATACACAATATGACCAAAATGTGTTCTAAAAAAAAAAAAAAAAAAAAAGAATTAAAAAATTTAATGTGCAATTTTTAAACGTAAGATGTAATAGTACTGAAAAAAAACAATGAAGCCAACTTTTGCAAAGTAAAAAATACACAGATCACCTTATGTGCTGATTAGCAGTTCCCTGCCTGTCACATCTCTTCCTTTAAAGCTGAGGGCCCCTTGAAAGTCAAGACTCCCTCATTTCTGTCAGAATAGACACCAGTGGATGATTATTGGGTCTTAATGCTTCACAACAGCTTTGGCACCTGGTGCTCATCATGACCAGGATGCCACTGACTAATTAAACACACTACAGACACTCTGTCTCTCCTTTCGTCAAAGCCAACCTGGCAGCTTCCTCTGGGAGAAGAGAAAATATTAGCATGGAATAAGTACATTACCGTAATTGGCACATCAGAAACTTGTAATTAGGAGATAAACATCTGGAAAGCGTGTGATGTCGCAGTTGCTATACATGCAGAAAACCTGCAGGCAAGTCACAGAGAATAGGTTTCAGGTCACATTGCCCAAGTAAGGTGGCTAGTCATCCATGCAGTTATATAATCTAGGCATGTGCACTAAGGACCATGGATAAACAAGCAGTAGAATCTCCGTGCTGAAGCCTGAAATGTAAGCTCCAGACAGGTAGCTTGACCTAGTCAAGATGTAATCCAGATGCCAGTTTGGCAAGACCTGTGGGCTACATTGAGCCTATTTTACAAAGTCTAGAGAGGAGAATTGGTGGCTGCTGAGTGCTCACACTTTAGTACTGGATCACAAACAGGTTCTGCAGTCGTTTCTTCTGCTTACCATATGTTCCTTTATTCTGGAAAATCTATCTGCAATGGATTGAATAGTAGTGCCCTGTTCCAAATTCATGATCACCAGAACTTTAGAATGTATGTAAGCTTTCAGGGTTCTCTGCAGACAGATTTAAGACAAGAGTCCAATCATGAGGTCATCTTAGATGAGAGTAGACCTTAAATCCAAGAACAGTTATCTCGGATACACAAGAAAAACTGATATGTAAAGGTAGGCAAAAGTCAGAGTGATGGGAATTCGAGCTAAAGAGGGCCAGAAGGAAATGGGATTAGGAGAAGGGTAGAAAAATTTATTTTCTCTCTGAGCCTCTAAAAAGAACCAAAGGCTACCTTCGCCTGACCTTTGGCCTTCTGGCCTCCAAAACTGTGACTAAACTCACGTGGATTATTTCAAGACACCCAGCTGATGACGATAATTTTGTTCACCTGCCTTAAGTAAGCACTGTGACACGTTGTTTACTATCTAAGTTAGAAAATTACTATCTAATTGTTGATTACACAAGGAAGTTGAAAACCCCTAATATAACATGCTGTTAACAATTACGATTGGGCTCATCTTTACAAGGAAATAAAGTCCTATTGATACTTTCTTTAGATCATTACCCAGAACATATTTTAATAAGGAGGTGGTGAATAGAAAAAAGTTTGTATGGGCCATTGTGTGTCATCAGTGAGAATGCCTTATCATATTATTTAATTGCCAAATAATTTAGTATAATCAGTAGCATTTTGGACCTTACTTTACAAATGAAGCAGGTGAGACTCCAGAGTGGCTGACCAAGACTGAGCAACTCATACTGCTTGGCTTCTTCAGTTTTGTGTCTTCCCCCAGAGTCTTCCAGACAAGGATCCACAATGATGCTCTGCTTTCAAAAGACTGAAGCCTGAATCCTCAAAGAGCCCATGGTTGCCCACCTGTGCCTTATTCTTGTTTGCCCTATTCTCCAGTGGTAGCTGGTGGAATCTGGGAAAACTTGCCCTTAGTATGAGGACAAAAGAAAATCCAGACTCTTGTGAATTTGACTATGGATTTTGAGCCTTGAAAGCAGCTTGATGACATGGTCTGACTCCAGAGGAATTCATATACATTCAGGACCTATCCTGTACAGGGGGCTGGGCTGGACTCTCTGCAGAGAGGACACATCTCACAGGACTTCTACCTGCCTGTGTTTTTCCTTATATAAGTTGGAAAGGAAGAAATGGCACTTACTTTGGACGGGGCTCAAATTCTGATTCTGCTAGCTACCATTAATGACACCTTCCTTTCTGAGTCTCACACATCCTTGATATCTGAGCAGTATGAGAGGCCAAAAGAGACCATGAAAATGCTGTCCAGAAGTCTCAAACCTAATTACTTTTGATTTGGACCATTTCTTTGGCTGTCAAAATGTTTTTGACAGCCCAACATAGCACGGAAAGGTGTGAATCCAGAGCCAGGTAGCCAGGGTCGAACCCCAGTTCTATTTCACAGCAGCATGATCCCAGGCAATGGCTTAATTGGTGTTGTTATCACTCTTCTCCTCTGCTTTAAGCACTTCATGGTTAGTACCTCACAGGGCTATTGTGAGGATTACTTAAATTAGTACACATGAAATGCTGAAAACCGGAGATGGAGCCAGGAAGCACTTACTGGATCCTGGCTGTACAACTGTGAATATTTTTCAAAACTATTTTGTGTGACTTTGCAGCCATAGAAAATGGTCTAGTCTAGGCTTGGCTGCTGAGCTGATATCACCTAAACTGGAAGGAAGTATATCCCTGTGGAATATGTGGGTTAGAAACTATGACCTCTTGGCTTCATTAGAAATGAAAACAGAAAGGGATTTTGTTAGGATTCAGCTTCCATCCCCAGTTGTACTTTGTCACAGTGGACCATGTACTTGGAGCCAGTATGAGAGGAGTCAGATGTTAGGGAAATCTAATCTAACCTGTAAAATATGTGCAAAGGTGTATGTTCACTGCTGCAGGGCAGGACGGGTAGGAAGACAATAATTGCAGCAGTTGGCAGGACAATGGTCTAGACACTATATCTCAGCCCCTCAAGGAGATGGATGCATGTCACACAGAAGAGTCTAAACATCAACACAGCCTCTCCATTGTCCACCCTTAAACCTGTGGCAGGAACTGTGACAAGACTGTTCAGTTTAAAAATATTCCAAGGCAAGGGTCAGGCAGTGATGTTTTTCAGTTAAGCAAAGCAAAGAGAAGACATATCTGGTAAAGTCTATAAGGCCATGTAAGCTGCAGGCACATAGCCTGGGCATAATCGACATGGCGGAAGTCAATCAGCAAGGGAACTTCCAGAAGGGGTAATCCCAAAGCCATTCTCTGGTCAGAAGAGTGACAGCTTGCTGACTTGGAGCCTCAAGGAAGTCCAGATCTGCTGTCTCACGATAACACAATGGTGTTGAAGCCCAAGGCACTTTTCTGGTTTATCTTCATGCAAACTTCCAAACAGCTGGGTTTTCATGTCATAGCCCCAAAGGAGTACTTCTCTGTGCAGACAAAACATTTCTGCTCCATCCAGTCCTCTGAGAATGGCATTGAGAGCTGCTGCAAGCCTTTGTTGGCCTTACCATGTCAGCTGGAGGAACCAGGTGCTGTGAGACCTTCCATTGAGCACTCCATCTCTGACCTGTGTCATCACCTGTCACATCACAAGGATGAATCAGCCTCTGCTGCTCTCCTGGATGGAGAATGCTGCAGTGAAGTTTCATGTATAATCTTAATTCTTCACCAAGCCCCATCTTACACCAAACATGATTTCTTATATTCTCTTTATTGATCTGATGGAAAAGTCAAAGCTTTGACTTCCTGGCTGTCTCAAAATACAAGGCTCTTTTCTTTATAAAGACACCTTTAGAAATACTCTTTTAGTTAAAAAATATGAGTTTTTAGGATGAAACAATCTGGGCTTGAAAAGCCTACTGTCCTTGTTTTAGATTCTGCTTACCTCTTTAAAAAGTGTTTTGATAGACACATATTCATGAAGTATAAAGAGATATTTTGATTGAGTAATGATAAAATCAAAGTAATTAGCATACCCATTCCTTTACACTACCAACTTAGCCGTCTAAGGCCCTGTGCACCTCATCTAAGAAGCAGACATGAGCCAGCTTCATTCTATCAAGTATTTCTTATGCTGCATTCCCAAAGATCCTTTAATTTGTCTCCCTCTACGATTTTAATGTCTGTATCTGCTTTATATTCTTTCTGGTTTAAAGCCTTATCTCATACAGACATTCCGAATCCCAGCCTTGACTTTTAATTCTTGGATCAAAACACCAGGGGCTGCTCTGATTCCTCTGTCAGCCACTCTACACTCAAGGTGCTGATCTCAGAGGCTCCCGTCACCATACCACCTGCGTCCTTCTTCCTTCCCTTCCTATGTCCTTGCAACAAAGGCCTTCACCTCTACATTGGCCATGATATTAATACTGTTATACTCAGCAGATGTGGAGGATAGAGGGCTCTGTAAACGAAAAGCTGCCTGCTGGATTTTTATTTGAACAGTGGTTCAGTCCCTTGGAGAATGGAGTTGATGGGCTGGCTACCACTTTTGACATGTGTGGGCCTGAGAGCAGCGACCATTCTCCTGTTGTGGTTCTTACTTTTCGAAAGGACAAGTTTTAGTTTGTCGTCTCTGCCTCAGTGGGGGTCACAATGCAGTTCCTCTTCATACAACGAGAATTTGAAACATACAGCATACATGAAGTATCGGCTCATCCAGCCTCTGAGTATTGCTGCGTGTTAGACAGGGGGGTTCTGGGAGGGGTCTAATTTGTGTGGAGGGATGGCAGATGTGGCTGATCCATTTTGGATTTATCTGCCCATCTGGATTTTCAAAAGAAAAGAAAGTGGTGTGGTAACAATTTCATAGCAAAGGCCGCAGGCTGGTTAATCTTTGGGGATTTTTTTTGAGTTAACTTCTGAAAATGTCGATTTGGCCTATTGATTTCATATGAATTGCCTCTGACTAGCTGGAGCGCCGCCAGAGCAATCCCAGCTAGCTGTGGGTTGCAGTTGTCAATCTGTCTCCTCTGGAGCGCCCAGGGTTGCCGTGCAGCTGGGTGGCTCCTGCCATGGCACGTGGGTCTGTTTCTAGGAAGTGTTTTTTGGCGAGACGCAGGGATTCTGAGATGGAAGGGATTCTGAGATGGAAGACAAGTTGCTAGGAATGAGGGAAAATCAACCCTCGGTTTGCAAAATTAGCTGTCCTGCAAACTGATCGTGTCTCATTTGAGACCTGGGCAAAGTTGCCAGGCTTAAGAAAAACAAACAAACAAACAAACAAACAAACCACCAGATTATAGGGGCAGGAAAGACAAGTTGTGGGGTGGGGGATGGAAAGCAAGCAGAGAAAGAAAGAGAAATGAGAAGCCTGGAGATAAAAAGAGATAGACTCTTTCAGGGGACTGGGTATGGCTGTTCTGTATCTGTAACCACAGTGCTGGGGAGACAACCAGGTGATCCCTGCACCTTGCTGATCAACCATCTAGCCAACCAGTGGGATCAACTTTCAGTGAAACCCTGTCTCAGAGTATAAGGTGGAAATCGATTAAGGAAGACACTGAATATTGCGTTCTGGCTTCCACACACAAATGAGCACAAATGTCCGTGTATATCAGTACATATACACACAACAGATACATATGTACACCCACACATGAGTGAATTAAGGTAAAAAGAAACTTCCACAGACAGAATGACACGTGAGGATGCATCCTCAGGCATAAAGAGAAGCAGAAAGAGAGAGAAAACAAAAGAAAATAAATGAAACAGATACAGAAAAAGAGACACAGAGAGACAGATTTACGGAGATGAAGAGAAAGCACAGCCTCAGAGGCATGTTCAGAGACTGACTCCATGGGAGGACGCTTGATGCTTGATTCTTTTAATACAACGGAATTTTAAACCATACAGTGGGACATAGAATTTATATATTGCGGTTGACTGGTCGGGCCTCTTCTTCCTAGAGGACAGGGTAGAGGCAAACCCTGAGAGCTGGCAAGGCTGCAGATGTGAGAGTGAAGGTCATGGGCAGGGCATAACAAAATGGAGAAACAAAAACAGTCACTTCCAGAGAAACCAGAGTTTCCACCAGGCTGCCCAAGGAGCCTGCGCCTCCGTGGCTCACCCCGGCAGGCTGCGGGGGGGGGGGGGTGGGGGGGGTGGGGGGAGCTTTGCGTGTAATCCTCAGGCTCCCGGGCAGCCCTAGCCCCATCCCAATTGAGATCCTGGGGCTTGCAGAACCGGTTAGTGGCTGTGGGATGGAACAATGACTGAATCATGAAGGACTAGAAACAAAACAGGAGAACAAGGGGGTGGGGGTGGGGGGGCTGCACAGGAATCATTTGGAATCTTAGTTTCCTACGTGCAGTTGCTAAGCAGTATCCTGCGGTGTGTGTCCTGGTCTTGAGAAGTAACACCGGCTATGAGAAAAGCAGGTGCCAGGGAGGTCCGCTGTGTGGTCTTGGGTTCTCACATGCTGGGGGCTGTTCTTCTTGGGAGGCCAGGAGAAGTGTAGCTCTCCTGAAACACAAAAGGAGAGGGGCTGGGTTTTGTTTGTTTGTTTGTTTGTTTGTTTGGTTTTTTGCAACTCTCCCTCAGTCTAGCTACTGAACAGGGGAAAGTGGCTGCTTTTTAGTATCTCAGGGAATCAGTTTCTCCTCAGGCAGCCTGGCTCTCAGTTCTTACCTAAGTCTCTGCTTTGGAATCCACAGCTGTTGTATGGCTTGCTTATTCCAATCAGACAGTGGCATATATGGAGGTTGTAAGCACGGGGCACAGGCTTTTGACATTTAACAGGGGAAGAACGAACCTTGCCAGTATTCCCACTCATGCTTATGGTTCTTGTGAGAGAAACTGAGTCATAGTACTAGGGTCTGGTGTCTCTCTTAAATAAACATACCACCAAAGAGTGACTCAAAGCCTTACAAAGACAGGCCTACTGATGGAACAGAACTTCCCTGGAAAGTAACATGAGGGGTGTTACGTCCAAGATGGGTGGTGTAGCGAAGGGCGTTTAGTGGCTGTTGTGTGAACTCCGTGCTTCTAGCTGTGTCCCGCAGAAGAGTAATAGGGAAGTTATCATATAGTTTGTTCAGTCATCTGTGCTTCCTTTTCAAAGTGTCTGGCGGCAAGAGTGTAAAGTGGGGATTCAGAAAACCCTCAAGGGTGCCTAGGACAGAAAAGGGGACATGATCTTGGGTTTTTGTCTGTGGAAAGCCCTTACTGGACAACAAAGCAATGTGTGTTCAGAATTCCACTGAGCCTGGGCAGAAGTAGAGAAGATGGGGATTGTGGCATCTGTAGAGTCCCTGCAGAATCCATGGTCAATAGTTGGCTCATGCAGAAGAATAAAGAAGATATAATTGACACTCTGGATTTTTTTTCCTTTGCTGATTGTAAGCTCCAGTTTTATGCAGGCCAATGTTCCTTCCTGTGTTGAATTACAAAAGAATATGAAAAAAGATTTTCAAAATTGGACAGTCCCCAGATACTCAATCAGATGAACCATATTTGTAAACTTCGCAAGCTGAGACAGGTTATTGTGTTTTAACATCCCAGAGAACGCAGACTACCCACTAGGACGTGTCCCCAACTCTTTCTCATGAAAGAAATCTGCCATGAATGGCTTGTTTCTATTGTGATTTCCTTTTATAATATTCCAAAAGCTGAGTTTGAAAAAATAATAACAACAACAAAACATTGTGTTTGAAACACACACTCAGCTCCCATTTGCAAGCACCGAGCCTGCAACTTGGCCAGTCTTCAGGCTGAACACCTGGGCTACTCTGGCTGCTGCCAGTGGCTCAAGGAATGCTCATCTATTTCAGTACAACCCACACAATAATTAAAAGGACAATTTGCTTCTACATAAAGAATCATAGAATGTAGCCTCAAACCACATAAAAGCCCTTTCTGTTCTCCCTGGAGTTCAGCAACTCCAGGCTGGCTACAGTCTGCCCTGGCTGTTTTGTCTGGTGGTGGTTCTGTGACTTTCAGAGCAGCAAGATGGTAGGGGAGGGCCCCGGGTCCTACTCCTTTTCCTTGCTCTGTCTTTCCCACAGAACCACTCTGAACTACTTCTCCAGTCTACAAACTGGAAAGCAGAGTAGTAACTCAGTCTTTCTCAGTAACATGGGCCAGAGCAAAACAAAGTAAGGGTTCTGCACAAACCATAGCTTATTGGTTTGCTCTCTGTCGACACAGCAGGAGCCTCTCTCCAGAAGCACACAACCCACACAGATGAAGGGTCAAGGAGAAGCAGTGAAAAGCACATTGGGGGAGGAAGGTAAAGAGTGTCTGGAAAACACAAACAAATCAAGGCTCCCATGTGAATGCACTGAATGCTGCCTTAAGTCAATGTAGAGCTGATAGATAAGTAACAGCCACCTATCAATGGGGAAAGGAGAGAAGCTTGTGGTGGTTACCAGTTTTGCTAGAGGGGTAACTGCCAATGGTGGCCAATTGTGATGTAAGAGCAAGATGTCAACTGGTGAGTAAAGTCCCTAGGAGATTAACCTCTCTCTGTGTGTGTGTGTGTGTGTGTGTGTGTGTGTGTGTGTATGTCTTTGTCTCTGTGTCTCTCTCTCTTCATGTGTGTATATCTGTCTCTCTCTCCCTGTCTCTCTGTATCTTTGTCTCTCTCTCTGTCTTTCTCTGTCTCTGTCTCTTACTCTTATTTGTGTGTGTGTGTGTGAGAGAGAGAGAGAGAGAGAGAGAGAGAGAGAGAGAGAGAGATCTGATTCTAAACTATAACCAAAGATACCCTCTGTTAGGTATGAAGCAAAAATACTTCTCACTGACTCATGTGCCCCCAGCTTGTGACATTGTTGTTGGAGGCCATAGAGCCTTTAAGTGGCAAGTCCTGGCTGAAGAATGCCAGTAAAGTCCGATCTTTGAAAGATATGCACTCTCTAGTTCCCTCCTGCTCCCTCTGCCTCCATCACATATGTGTTCCTGCCACCACAGATGAGCCACCCCTCCATGCCTCCCTTGACATCATGGATGGACATTTTTTAAACCAGGAGCCCAGATTAAGCACTCCCAGCACTCCCAGCTATCTGGTATTTTGTTCATTTTCTCCTCTCATGAATTTTAGAGTCCCAATATTGACTGGGAAAACAGAAGTGGTGACTCTGCAGGACACACCTCTTCTAACCCCATTTGCCTGGTGGAAGTAAAAAGGACACAGCCATTTATCCATTTATCATGGGGAGGGCTAGAAGGCTGACCTAGTGCCTTTTCCAGGAAAGGGCTATTAGATCCTTGCTTACCAGTGTGGAGGTTCACACCGACTTATTTGACTGTCTCATATCAGACATGGAGGGTCTCTTTGTGTTTGTATTCCCAGTTTTCTCATTCCTCCAGCCTAGCTTTATCTCCTACTTCTCTTCATCTTTCACCATCTCCTGGCACCACGCTTTAGCAATCGGTACTTTTCATTATTTCTTCCCCGCTCAGGGCTATGGTAGAGAAAATCGTTAAAAGCATTCTAACATAAAATATGCTTGCCCAGGCTAGGCGCCTCAGAGAAAACACCCCAATATTACAAGAAAGGAACATAGTTTCTGCTAACCAGTAGCCTGTGGAGATCCTCATGGATGCACAGTCACCCCCATCGGCTCACTGACACACACGACTGCCTCAAATGACAGTTCATTAAGAATGCTTATGATTTCCTTCTACTGTGTGCTTCCTCCTGGGCATGTGGGCATGGGAACAATCTAGAATCAGCAAAAAGGTGAAATGGTCAAGTTGTACTGTGCATGCTTTACCAACTGATGGCAGAGATGACAGTGTGCTCTCCAAGAAAGTTCTGTTTAACTCCCATGCTTTCTAAAGGGGAAGAGGGATTGTTGACTGGTTTTGAACTGGTCTTGAGTAGCTCCAAGGCTCCCAGAGGATGCCTTTACCGCTGGACTCAGTACTAAGTGAGTATTCTCTCATCATTCCTGGCAACGAAAGCCAGGAGGATTCCTCTTACCTGCTATCTGCTGCTGCAGGAGTGAAACTGGATTCATTCCAGTGCTTCAGCCTGTGGTGGATGTTAGACACCCAGAGCTGCATGTGGGGCTGTGTGAGGCTGTGCACACATGTATCCTCTGATTTTCTGACTTTGCCTCTGTTTGTGAGATGAGAAAACCATGATCTCCTTCAGAGACTGCTGTGAAGTCACGTGACCTCAGGGGTGGCCTCCAAGTGCCTATGTAGTTAGCGATGGTCCTCACTCTCCGGTTCGGCTTCCTCTTGTACCTGGTTCTGCTGCATCAGTTGGGGTTAGGGGTGACTATCTAGTCACATTGTCAAGCTACTGCCTTCCTCATCAGCAATCAGCTAGCACATGCTGTCCTCAGAATCATTTCATCATGTCTAACATGTGTCAGTTCTCACACTCCCTGGACCTAGGTAGGCTGTTCCACTGAGAGACAGAAAAGCTGAGATCCCATGGGGGTCTTGAAAGTTCTGTTGATCTGTTGACTATCACCAGGAGATGAATAAGGCAGTTTAATGCTTCCAGAAGCAATCTCTCTCTCTCTCTCTCTCTCTCTCTCTCTCTCTCTCTCTCTCTCTCTCTCTCCTCTCTCTCCCTCCCTCCCTGTGTGTGTGTGTTTGCATGTGTGTGAGATTTTATGTGTGATTGTGTGTGTTTGTGTGATTGTGTATGTGTGTGTGTGTTCCCCAGTTCTAACCTAAACCCATCAGTTGTCAGATCTAGGGAAGTTGTGTGATTTTCAGCACCCCAGGGATTGTTACTCATTTGAGTTACTTTTTAAAAAAATGTATGTGGTTTCAGGCTAAGGCTGAAGCGCCAGGAAAGAGTATTGATTTAGTTCCTGCCAAACAGGGACACATTCCAAGAAAGTACTGGGCATCTCCAAATGGGGAGTGATTTTCATCCACAAATCCAAGCCAGAGGAGAAATAGCTGAGGAGGAGAAATTTTGTCTATCAGCCAACAAATGAATGATGGCATTTATCGTTTCTCTAGATCCTGTCAGCAAAGCCCACACCTAGAACGTTTGTGTTATGATTGTGTTTAGAGCCTCACTTCAGTCACTGTCCAGTTGCATTGGACTAGGTTGTGGCATTGATTACTTTTCAAGAGCGACAATGACACTTGTCCCAACTGAACCATTTAGCAATAACAGCCTGTATATTATAAACCCAGTCTGTTCCCTAACACTAGAGGTATATTTCTGTGATTTTGTGTGTTTTGCTGAGAGAAAACTTGTTTTGGAGTCTGCCTCTGAGCTTCATGGATGTTTTGTTGTGTTGTGTTATGTTGTGTTGTGTTATGTTTGTTTGGGTTTGGATTTGGGTTTTTGTGTGTTGGTTTGGTTTGGTTTGGTGGTGAAATAAAAAGGTTGTAACAATCCTTGCTCCATTTTCCCAAGTATGTTTTGGGATGAGAATCACAGGAAGTTGGCCTGTGAAAGTCCAAACATCTCTAAACTATAACATGTGTGAACACCACAGACAAGCTAGTGTGAGAGTGTCCCAGTGTGGTGTGATATGTCAAAGTCATGGGAGGAGCAGTGCTCATGCTTTGTCCTCCTCTGGTGGCACCAGAGTACTTGCAAACCGTTCTTCATGCAGGTCAGTTGGGAGACTATCCAGGTGTGATCTCCTGAGGGCAGTGGGGTGATGAGCGCAGCCAGGGGGTTGTTCCTTAGAACTCTTGCTTGTCGCAGAGGCAGGGGAATGGTGGCTTCTGGTTAGATCTTGAGAAAATTGTGGCAGGTAAGAGGTTTACTCCAACACCAGCTAGTATTCCTGGATACAAGGCTGGTGCTCCCTGGTAGCAGGGTGGCAGGCTGAGTTGAGCACAGTGCAGAACTAACTTATAGAAGAGGAGCCATGCTGTCTCTTCCCTTAGTACAGAGGGAGGAGCTCTGTCCTGTGTGCTTGGAGGCAGTGAGGGTGAGTTTGGGCATCAGCTGTCCAGCACAGGTGCCAGCCAGTGCTGGGAACAGCTAGTGGCACCTGGACCAAAGCCATGGTTATCGTCTAGCAGGAAGGAGGCCCTGAGATAATGAGGGGACAACTAGGTTTTTTGTTTTGTTTTTTTAAACAGTGCAAACCCTCTGTGGATTTATGAAGAGGTAGGAGGGAAAAGGAGACACTAATTACAACTTACCAAGTCAAAACTTGGGTCAAACTAGGCCAGCTAACTGCTTCACATATTTAATGTAATTTAACCCTCTCGCCCCCCCCCAAAAAAAAACCTCTTACGTGTGTGCAAGAAATGATGGCCCATCCAGTAACCTCAGCACCTCGGAGGTGGAGACAGGAAGCCAGGGGCTTGGGACTAGCCTGGGCTAGACCCTGTCTCAGACAAAAATCAAAAGCAAACAAAACAACCCCCATACTCTGTGAGCAAAGAACAGAAAGATGAGACGATCTCCAGAAACAAGTAAAAGAAAAGAAAAAAAATCTGTTTGTATTTCTGACACCGTCTCCATGATGGTGAAAAGGGATTTACAGGTTAGAGTGGTCTCTTCCATTTGGTAACGAGCACTCCATTCCTCTGACGGGCAGAGCATTTTAAAAAGCCACACATAAGAAACCCCACCCCTTGTGATCTTGTCTTCTTAGCTGTGGGACAAGTTTCATGCCAGGTGTAGTGTGAAATCCCCCAGATGCCTGATGATTCTCTAAGATGCCACCTGTTTTCCTGTGTTTAGTTTCAGAGAAGTCAAAGGAATTCTCCACTGATCTTGAGCTGCCATAAACTGCACTGCAGCAGAACTCATTCATCCTCTCATTCACCCTTCCCTGCGAACACAGGAGCAGAGAGCCAGGGGAGCTTCGACTGTGGAGTGAGATGTGGCTGTATCCAGGAAAGGACCCACAGATTTGCTTCCATAAGGGAACCCAGTGGGCCTGCTGTTTGTACCTGAACACATTCTATCCTTTATGAATGTTTACGTGTGAGTGTGTGTGTGTGTGTGTGCGCGCGCGCGTGTGTGCGAGCAAAAACAATTTTAAGTTCTCCTGCTCACTTCAGCTTTAATTGTTTTTGCCATCTTCCAAGAGTTACCTCAAATATTGTTTATTTTGAATATGTTATGAATCTCATATTTGAAAATGCCATAATGACACCTATTCTGTTACTATGCTAATTTTACAAATGTTTAAAGAAATATTCTCTGTCTCTCTGTCTGTCTCTCTGTCTCTCTGTCTCTCTCTCTCTGTCTCTCTCTCTCTCTCTCTCTCTCTCTCTCTCTCTCACACACACACACACACACACACACACACACACACACACACACACACAAAGGCGGTGCCAGGGAATATGGACAGACTGTGGGACTGAAGACAGGGAAGTAATTCCAAATTCCCATTCACTGGGAGGAAAAGCATCAGTGACAGAAGTTGTGAAACAGAAGCAGCGCTCTCAACTAGAAAGATCTTGACATTATCTCTCTGACTCTTAATTTTATTTTCCCAATACCACTGTCCCATGTCCCTCCTAGTCATTCATCTGCTCACGTACCCACTTCTTCAACTTGAGGGGGTTCCTCTGCCTCCTCTGCCCCTTGGTTCTCTGTACCACTGTAGGTTGTGAGAGTCATTATAGCATGCCCTTGAGTTACAGTCAATGTTTGTAAAATGCTCTAATGTATGAATGTATTCAGTGGGAGGAAGTTTGGCTGCCATTGCCCTTGCTACTGTTCCTAAAGGTCTGACTGTCTATCTGCGGCCCTCTCTCTGTGTCTTCCCTTTCAAGAATGATTTGCATTTCAGAAACATGGAGTTGGGTGACATCACCAGGTGCCAGCATTCTCATGCCTCTGGCCTTTTCTTGTGTTTCCGTTTACTGTAAGTCTTCCTCATGTTGAGCATACTCTTAATACTGTGGCATATTAACACAAACTGGCCATCCTGAAGCTCTGGAACGTGGAAGTCCAACGTTGATCTCGTTGGTTGAAATCCCAGCAGTGAGGGCTGTCCCTCTTTCTGATGCTCTAGGAGAGGAACTATTTCCTAGCCTTGCCCAACTCCCATAGGTAGCCCGTGTTCCTCGGCTCATAGCTCTTTCCTCCATGTTCAATGTTAGAGACAATTGTTTGAATCCTCACATTATTTCTTTCTTATGCTCATTCTCTCGTTAAAGGTAAGCAAGTGGTTGAGGGAAGGTCTGCTTTGTCGAGGACTCAGTTGAGATCAGTCACATGGTTTGCTCACAGCACTCTTTTTTTTTTTTTTGAAGTTCTTTTTGTTTTATTTTATGTGTATGATTGTTTACCTGTATGCATGTAGGTATACCCTATTTGTATCTGCTGCCTGCAGAGGTCAGAAGAGGGTGTCAGATCCACAAAAACTGGGGTGATAGACATTTGTGAACTGCCATTGGGACCTCTGGAAGAGCAGCAAGTGCTCTAAAATGCTGAGCCATCACTCTCTTCCCCAAGGTCATTACTCTTGATACCATCTGGGAAGTACCAACCATAATCACGAGTTGCAGAGAGCAGAGCAGACATTACTGGAGAGAGTTTTGTTTTGCATTTTTCACTTGCTTTTGCTCTCCTCTAAGGCGCTTCTCAAATATTATTTTTCTTGAGCCCTTTCTGGTTCCTCAGCAGAACAAAGAACATTTTTTTTCCTGTCTTCTTCATGTTTTGAAAACACTCCACTTATGGCTGGCTTTGCCACACTGTTTTGGAGTTATTGGCTTAGGTAACTGATGATTCCATGGAGGCCTTAAGCTCAGACTGAGTTTCACTCATATAAACAAACAAGCAAACAAACGAATGAACAAACACCTATTGCCTGGTATAAATCTCACTCTCCGTATTAAATAAATGAAACATGAAACTCCATTCACATCAACCAGGGTTTTCATACCATGAAAATACTATGTTGGGAAATGGTTTGGGAGTAGAACACTGGCCTTGCCTGTTCCGGGCTCTGAGTTTCATCCCCAGGCTCAAACGCATGCATGCACACATGCACATACGAGTACACTGAAATAAAATGCGTCCCAAACTTGAGGTAGATATCTGCTTTAATATCTAGTAACCAAGTTTTCTTCTAACTCTCTGCACATTCCTATCCATTGCTTTTATCTTTATCACAGTCAGACAGTAATAAGTCACTGGTTATCAGTTGAGAAAGTGGAATCTCACCGAAGTGAAAGCCCCAGTTACAGTCATTCACGTAGCTGTCATTAACCAAGGAAAGGGAGGGTCTTCCTTGAGGATTCTAAATTATAAAATAAAGCATATCAAGTTAGGCAGAAAAGCAATGTTATGAAGATGAGATATTTAACCAGGACACAGTGTCAACATGAAAACCTTCACACTTAAACCAGCATTAATGTGGAACAATTGCATATGCTGGTCATTTAGTCTGCGAAGTATAAACACTTGTTCAGGGAGGACATTCAAATGTGCTGGGGTGTCCAAAGTACAAGACCCTGTGACAGGACATCAAGAGGCAAAGTGTGACACAGAGGGCTTGCATCATAATGAATATCTGTTCCCAAGTACCCCAAACTGTCTTTCCAGGGAATGGATGGGCTTGAATTAGATGAGCATGCATCAATCCATATGTCATTATCTGGACATTTCAAAATGGTTTTGTTTGGAAGCTGCTCCTTTCTGTGGCCATTCAAAATATCTCATCTCATAAGTACCACCTTAGCAAGTGCTCTTGTTCATCTGCTGATCGTTTGAATGTCTTCAGTCACTGTCTATGACATAAAATTCCAAGTCAGTGGTCCTCAGATAACTGAGGTTTCACAAGCATGGTCTAGCTACCAGCCTTCCTCAACACAGAGAAGCTCGAGGTTCACCTGGGCGTGCACTACAAAAAGTCATAACTGGGCCCCAGACAGTGTAAAGAATTACATGTTGTGACATACACAGAGCAGACTCAATAAAAGGATAGTTTTTGCAAGGCACAAGTTCATAGGCATTGCCAAGTGAAGGTGTGGCGTGCTAAGGAAAGAAGGAAACACTGGAATCCTCCCAGTGTTGCTCCCAGGGCTGACCACAAGATGAATCCTAAAATAAAGGACAATGCAACGGGAAGCCCTCACTGTGGCGCACCCCCCCCCCCCCCCCGCACAAGCCTGTTCAGTGTGCTAGATTATCTCATTCAAACCCTTATAAACGAGTGGGGTTTTTTTGTTTTGTTTTGTTTCGTTTTTAATCTATTTCATCTACACTGTGTGCACTATTCCATGTAGCCTAAGCTGGTCTCCAGCTAGATCTGGAGCCAGAGATGACCTTGAACTTCTGATCTTTCTTCCTCTCATCCTGGGTGCTGGGATAACAGGCATGCATCATCATGCCTAGTTTACGCCACACTAGGGATAGAACCTGTGGCTTCCTGTGGACTAGGCAAGCACTCTGCCAGTCGAATAGCACCCCAACCCCTTAAAGACTCTTCTCAAGATATTCTTCCTCTATGAAGCCACCCTGGCAGGCTAGAATGTTAATGTTATTCTTATATTCTCTTAGTCATGAGCTCAACTCACCACCTTAACTCTTTTGAATCTGCCTTCCTCACTGGACTGCGAGTTTGGCAAAGGCAGAAATGTCTTTTCCATCCTTTCCCCCCTGGTTCCAGCAATACAATGAGATAAAGAACACTTAATACATATTTGCTGAATGAAAGCACATTCTACTCTAATATCATTCTGCCCCCAGTCTGCCAGGCATCCTACTTGCTGTTAATGAGTGTCTGTGTAAGTACCAGAACTCTCTCATGCATCTCCTACCACATCATGAGATTTCAGGAGCTAAAAGTCATAATTAATGAGGCCGACAGACACTGACAGCATTAACTACGAAGACAGGGAGATAATTCACTCCTCTCCACCCCACAGAGACAAACCTCCTCCTGTGATGCATTTAGGTCCTATCTAGTTTTTACCAGTGTGCTTTATGTTTTATGATTCAATTATCTTTGTAATAAAAATGTATGCAATTATAGTGACTTTTGTATCACTAAGTTAGGATTGGGCTAGATTCCAGGGGTTTATTCCTGAACACACACACACACACACACACACACACACACACACGGAAAGGAAGGGTTTTAAGAGACTTACAAACCCTGGTCACAGTTCCATATGAAGGAAGTCAGGGCAGGAATTCAAGGCAGGAACCTGAAGGCAGAAACTGAAGCAGAGGCCATAGAGAAGTGCTGCTTCCTCTATTGTTCCACATGGCTTTGAACAGCCTGATTTCTTATCCAACCCAAGACACCCTGGCTCAGTGGTGACACTATCCACGGTGGGCTGGGCCATCATGTATCAATCATTAATCAAGAAAATGCTCCCACAATCTTGCCTATGGGTCAATGTGATGGAGGCATTTTCGCAACTAAGGTTTCCTCTTCACAGATGATTCTAGCTTGTATCAAGTTGACAAAACAAAACAAAAAACCTAATCAGCACATTTGTCTTCCTGAAACCAACTGGATCCATTTAATATGATTATTTCCAATTGCATCCATTGCCTGCAATGAATAGTTTTTATGGATGGAAATCTTTTATGGTGTACATACATCATTATTTTATGTACTCATTCATCTGTTGAAGACACATAGATTAGCTCCATAACTTAGCTATTTTGAATAGTGCTGTAATAAAAAGGGATGCGCAGCTGTTGGCTACTACCAAGATATGAGTGTGACTATTACATATTTGGTATAATCTTGCCATACTGATCATTATTGAGCTCTTTAATTCATTGTTCAATAAAAAATGATCAGCCCTGAAGCCATGTACAAACAAGCCACACAAACAGATTCAGCTGGTGTGTGTGTGTGTGTGAGAGAGAGAGAGAGAGAGAGAGAGAGAGACAGAGAGACAGAGAGACAGAGACAGAGACAGAGAGACAGAGAGACAGAGACAGAGAGGATAATGGTTAAAGTAGAAAGAGGAAAAATGTTATCTATTTGAGAAGGAGTGAAGGAGAAATATAGGAGGAGTTGGAGGGAGAAAAGGGAAGAGAAAAATGATGTGATTATATTTTAATGAAAAAAAAAATCATTCAATCAAAAAAAGTGAGGTGTCAATATTTTTGATCTGTTGACTTAGAATCCTTTGAGTGAGCACCCAGGATTGTTCTGGCCTGGTCATATGATAAATCTAAATTTAGACTTTTGAGGAACCTCCATATTGATTGTCATAGTGGCTAGACTAGTTTACCCCTCCTCCAGCCATGTGTGACCATTCTCTTTTGTCTATATCCTCACAAGTATTTATTAGTATTTGTGTTCTTGCTGACTGCTATTCTGGCTGGGGTGCTGCTCTGCTTCTTGACAATAGAGTATTATCTGTTCTAGAAGCATTCCTCCTGCTCCCACTCTTGTGATGGAGTGGAGATGTCATTGCTTCCATTAGCTTCCAATGACATGATTTTTGTTTTGATGGTGGGATTTACGGATTCTGGATTTCTATGCAGAGAGATTCAGACATATCTAAGGAAGGGAATGAATAATAAAAACCCAGCCAACACTGGCACACATCTTCTGTATGAACCCCATTCTTTATAGAGAAGCTAAGAGAACAAGCATGGTACCTTTGTTGCAATTAAATTTTTATGATGTTTTGTAACCTAAGTTTTTAACATATAATAATCTTTATGATAATCTTTGTAGAGTTTAATTTCATTAGTTTTCAAAATGATCAATGTTGCACTTGTATCTCATTTTGTAAAAGTTAAGAAGTAAAGATGAAAACTCTAAATAAAAAATAAAGTCTTTGTCATCTTTCAAGTTCATGTCCCTTTTTAAACTAAGCTCTGATGTTCCCTCATCCAAAAAACACTTGTCTGTTTGTACATCGATTACATATTGTTGCCTTTTCTTCAGTACAAAATAATAATGGAACAAATTTTCAGGTCAATGTTTGTGTTTATGTTCCATGCCTTTTAGTGGCTGCATAAATTTACATCACACACACACACACACACACACACACACACACACACACACACACACACGTGTGCTACCATTTAGTAGACCTTTTGTCACCACAATAGGCATGAGTTTAGATGATTTTTTCTACGTTGTACATGTAGAAATATTTAAGAAATGTCTTGCCAAAGAGTGGAATTTCTAGTTCAAACAATTAGAACATTTCACATTTTAGAAAATCTCAAGAAACCATTTTTGATAGAATCTGTAATCAATTGTATTCATACCACAGCATATAAAAGTAGCCACTTTTTTACATGCAGCCATGATGTGATTTTATTTTCCTGTTTAATATAAACTGCATAGTTCAAAATAACATATGGTATCACACTTTGCTAATTATTAATTAAGCCCACTATCTCTTTTGTAAAAAAAAAAAAAAAAACCCTCATGTTTGTATTTTTTTTAGTTGTTAAAGCTATGAGCTTTCTTACATTAATTACTTTTTGTGGGGCTGGTCCACTTTTTACTTAGTAAATTATTGGAGCTCCTAACATATTTTTCATAACAATCCTACCCTAACATATTTTTCATAACAATCCTTTGAATTCTACAGCACAAATAGTTTTATTGTGTGTCTCATCTTTAAATCTTACTTTGTTTAGTTTTTTTCAAATAACGTTCCTAAAACACTAAATCATATGTATTTTTTCTTTTAACTTTTCTATGTGCGTCATTAAGGATTAGCTATGGTCAAGAATACATATTCTTATACTATCTTAATAAATCTTTTTATATTCTGGATTTTAGTGTAGCTACATTTACTTTTGAAAAAGTTTTGTTTGTATTTAATGGATAGACAGTTGCTTATTTTAAAATGCTTCTTTTATTATCTACTAAACTCATGCCAATGTGTAGACTCATAGACTCATATCCATTTGTAGTCTCTATGCTCTTGTCCTCAGATAACAACCCTTTCTTGAATCAATACAAAATACTATTCTATTTCCTATAGCAATATGATACACTCTAATATTCTATAACAATGTGATACATTGTATAATATTATATATGAACTACTTTTATATATTCCAAGTCTAATCTGCAAGCACATGCATTCACTCAAATTTGGAGATACTGAGAAGGTTTGTGAGATTTTACAATCAGAAGGGTTTCTTTGTAATTTGGGAAATCAGAGAACTCAGTGATGAGGAGATATTGGGCTGTTATTTGGGGAAGGATTTAGTCATGAGTTGACAATCAAAAGGCATTCCAAGTAAAATTACTGTGTTAGTAACAGAGATAAGACAGTGCTAGATTTGAATCTGTCCAGTACCTTCCTGGGAATATAAGGAGTGTTGGGAAAGAAGCCTGTTGGATATAAAGTAGGGAACATAATAATTGGTGAAGATCACAGGAGGCCTGGGAATGATGAAGCATCTCCATAGAGGGGGTGGGAAGGACTTCTGGGAAGTTTATTAGTGATGCGGTTTTAGCTTCACAGTCAGCCTTCTGTATGTGCATGTTTTCATAATTCAAACAACCACAGTTTAAAAATGTTCAGAAAAAATTGATCTATGCTGGACTAGTACAAACATTAGTTAGTTATTATTATCCAAACAATATGGTATAGAAAGCATTTAGAATTTACATAGTATTTACATTGTATCTGTATCATGGGGGATCCGAAGATTAATTGAAGAGTATGAGAAAGGAATACAGAGTAAGTATTTGTCAATAAGTGTTTGTCAATAAGTGTTTATCAGCCAATAAGTATGAAGAACTCAGGTTGTTCTCTAGCAACCTTACAAAAAAGAGTGCAGTGCACATACCTGTAATCCCAGCACTGGGGGATCTTGGGACACACTCACCAGCCAGTCTAGATAAATCAGTAAACTTTGAATCAGTAAGAGAACTCGTCTCAACATATAAAGTGGAAAGTGATACAGAAAGACATGTGATATCAAGTCCTGTGTTGCACCCTTGTACACAAAGTGTATGAAGTGCATGTATGCCACATGCAAACACTGTGGCATTGTGTACAAGGAACTCTGCTACTGCAGAACTTGGTATATGGGAGCCAGTTCTTTTTGGAGTCTGATGAATACTCCTAAGTATTGAAAACGTGACAGTGACAGTGAACGTAAAGCAAAAACAGAAAAATGGAGAGAGGACAATCCAGTCAGCATGCCAGGGTTTTAGATAGTAGACAAACATGCCTAAAAATGGCAGAAAAAAATCCAAACCAAACCAAACAAGCAAAACCACTAAATTATGACCAGCCTTTTCTATTTCTTCCAAATCTACCATATTAAAAGGAACTGACTGGAATTTACAAAGCTTAAAGTCTGTATTTAGACAACAAATAGAACAAAAAAGCTGCCTCCCTTCCTTCTCCCAGAAGACCTCTATGTACCCAACATATTAAAATGTGTGTCATCAGGCTAGGGGGAGTGCCCTTGTAATAATCAATCAGAACAGGTCTTCTATCACAAGCAGGATTTCTTAAAATAATTAAACTTCTGGGCCCAGAAAGTTCCTTATTAGGAGGGTTATCTTGTGCCTAGATATTTAAAAGGGTCCCTGGTATCTATCAACTAGGTACCAGTAGCATCCCTTAGCCAATTGTGACAACCAAAACTATCTCCAGGCATTACTAACGTTCTGACAGCATCCCATCAAGTTTGGTGGGCATTTTGCCCAAGTTCTCTGTCTTGTTTGGTTAGAAGCAAGCATCTAGAAGGATGGCAGTGATGGAAAAACACTGAAGCTGCACACTAAGTAAACACTATCTCTGGTAGGTAAGGTTCTTGAATAAATGACTTATAAAACCAAACTCCAGTCTCCCTGCTAAGAGATGTCAAAAGTAGTAACACCTTTCAGGATTGTTTCGAAGAGCAGGAGAGACAAAGAGAGATAAGGACGGTGCAAGGTAGTTGCTCAATAAATATTTGTTGACCCTAATTTGCTTATTTTTTAGTACAAGGGGAGATATACGTCTTTGCTCTAAATTGCCTTTGAATGCCCAGGATTTTGCTTCTTTTTCAGGGAAAGCACATGCAGGGTTCTGACCTGAAAACCAGTGATTCTGAATGCATGTCCACCACCTATCAACAGCTGGCCCTTGGTTTGTAAAACCCTTGGAATGATGTTGTTCCTGGGAATGCTATGTCCATGAAAAAATAAGCCCTTCCCTGTGGGATTGGCGGTAACCATCCTACTAACATCAGTCTCTGAAACACGAAATCTGAGTGGGAAGATTGGGAAACATGGAGCCCACAAAGATTTTGGGAGTACGTTTTTTAGATGTGCTTTTCCCTTCTAATATTTTCTCCTTTCTTATTCTTCCTTTTTTTTCTGAGAGTTGATTCATTCTTCTCTGTCTCCCCCACCCCCACCAATACCATTGCTCTCTATGGAAACAGTCATTTCTCTTTTATCTTTTCTCCAAATCATTGTCTCCTCCACTTCTCAGCATTTCTCTTAACTTCCTGTTACATGTTCAGTGTTTACATACTTTAAAAATTTGTGTGCTCCCTCTTCTTCAAGCCTAAGACATAGCATTAAATCTCTTTTCCTATTTTAAACATATACAAAATTGTAAATGCTCTCAGCCCCTAAGTAAGGAGTGTACCCACACTCCTGCACCCTCCCCCTTCTTATCTCTCCTGTGTCCCTGCTCTAAAGGAGAAACTAATCACAACTGCTCTCAGTGTCTCTTCCATTTTAAAGATTTATTTATTTTCGTTTTATGTGTGTGAGTGTTGGCCTGCATGTGTGCAGTATACCATGTGTGTGCCTAGCGCTTGCTGAGTTCAGAAGACAGCATCCAATCCCCTGGAACTGGACTTGCAAGCTGTTGTAATTTGCCATGTGGGTTCTGGGAACTGAACCTGCATCCCCTGCAATGTCAATAAACCCTATAGTCATGAGTCATCTCTCCAGTCCCGCTCTGGGTGTTTCTTAACAGATGATTTAGGAAGAGCTTGGGCTAAAACATACTGATGTATAGATTATACTATGGGCTTTGATAGCATAGTTGTTTCAGTAATTATTGGAGAGCCTCGCCACTCTTAACAAGAACGGAATCAGAATCATCGTTGCACACGCTAGCTGGACTCCTGCTAAAAGGCAAAGCCCATCACCACCGAATAATCCTTCTTTCTTCTTCTTTACTTCATCTGCATCTAAGCGTCCTAAGAAAGATCTTCCTCTTCTTGACAACAATCCTGCAGCTCCTGTGGAGGTGGTGTTTGAAAAGGAGGGCTGATAATTATCTTGGACAGCAGCCCAGGAAAACTGCCTTTTGCACACAGTAGGCATTCCTTATGGGATTTAATGGAGGCATCGGTTGCCCCACAGCCCAGAGCTGTGGGTGGAATTTGTATCTTGAAACAACTCCCTGAGATTTCATCTTTAGTGCCTTGTATGACATGTATGCACACACCAAATAAACTCAACACAGAGAGACTTCAAAGAAGAACCGTGTTTGCTGCTTTAGCACAGTGATCAAACAAGGCTGCTAAATAAGCCACAGAGATGATTTGGTAATGTCTGCCCTGGAAAGTGCCCACAAGTATCTTGGGAAACTTTACTGCTCTGTGTGAAGCCAAGATTTGAGAGTTTCCATGGAGACATGCCTAAGTCATCTGAGAGAAGAAACACTACAGACTATAGACACATATAGATGATGTTCTGCTTAATTATAGGAACTCAGGCTAGTATCTCTCCACTTACAAGGCTGCCTCATTGTCTGATGCACATCAACTGGCTTCCTTCTCTCTGGTGTCCCAGCACATGGTATGCATCATGTTGACTTCTCCGTAACAATTTTCAAATCTCTCAGGTGATTGAGGACAAAGACAAAAACTCCAACAACAGATATTTGGAATCCAGATGAGGACTGATAAAAGAACCCACCTTGTGGTGGGGGAAGTCCCATCCTTGCTGTATTTGTGCCAAATGAACGTTACTGGAATGGGGAAGCATGTTAGTTTGCATCTTGTCTCTGTCTGATTTGGTTCTCCAAGGGCAGAGTTGAATAGTTGCCACAGACATCATAATTCTGGCAAAGCCTGAACAACATACTGCCAGACAAGGCTTGCCAGCCCTGCAGAGGGACTCACAGTGGGTTTAAAGGCCAACCAAATGACGCCATGAAAAAGCTAACTGGTACTGGGGAGGCTGGGGTATCATTGGCATAAGATAGTTCGTACCATCTTCTCTCACAGGATTCCTCCTGTCTCCATTCTTTTCTTTTAAATTTTAATTTCACCTCTTGCATGCTTCTTAACTATTTTTTCTTTTGTTCCCATACTAGGAATGTTTCTATCCAGCAAATATCATTTTAAAGGAATAATTAATATCACGGTATATAATATCATTGCAATATAATTATCTTAAGTAACTCTTTGAGAATACCACGCATACATATAATGAATTCTGATGCCAGTCACCTGTAAATAACACCATGACGACAAATTGTGAAGGCAGAATAGACATATTTACATGGTCTAATTCTAGAAGAATATTTTTAAGTCATGTCCAAGGACAAGAAGAAAGAGAAACACTGCATCGTTATGAATAGCTGCTTCTAGAGTAAGCCAGGCTTACTACTTACTCTTCTCTTTCTGCCCTCTTACACAATGGTAATGAATCCATCCTATCTGCCAAGCGTCTGTGATTTAAGCAGCCTGGTTTCAGAGCTCCTGTCATTACATAGACATTGTCTGTAATAGGGCCTCCCACACTGCTGCATGTTGGACACACTCGTAAATCCTACCTGTGATTCATCTCCGTCAAATTTGTGAAACTGCTCTGGAAGAGTCACTGAGTATGTGGAAAATATTACTGCCATTTTTTTTTTTTTTTTGCAATGTTGTAAAAAAAAAAAAAGTCCTGCCACCCCAGAAGTCTAATTTGTAATCTTAATTCTGCCCACCAAGGTTTATTTGTGAACTGATTCTACTTTTTAAGCTGCCATTTTGAAAGATTATTTCTGATGGAGCCCAACCTTCTGAAGCTGGCATACACAGTGTGGTGGAAGGAATCATGCCTTTTAAGATGAGCTCTCCAGCTTTGCTGTCTCCCAGCCATTTTATTTCAGCTTTCAGCGCCTCAGTTTCCCCATCTGCAGCATGGGCTTACCAATAATGCACCAGGTTAAGAAAGACTGAAGAGGGCAATGTAAATGCGAGTGACCACATCAGCCTGGCAGCGAACAGGTGCTTGAAAATGGCCTTCTATGAAGGAGATGAACTGAGTGAGAGTCCTTGTTAAGGGAAGAAATGCAATGGTGGCATGGAAGAATCCAGGAGGAAGCCGTACTTCCTGTCTCTGACTCAGCCAGAAGCAGGAAGACTCTGCTGCACTCACGTGCCCTGCCAGTTGTACACTGTCATCTAGTTGAAGGCACGGAAGGATGAGTCAGAGGACCTGGGACCTGCTCTACTGTGAATTTGCTCTGTGCTTCTTACATAAGCCATGTGAAATTCTTGCCATATATCTGTATGTCTTAATATCTGTCCACGTATCTGTCTATACACTTATAACGTGAAGGCTGGTTTCAGATAAGAATTTCTCTGAGTTTTTACAGGATTTGATACAAAGATGGTATGGAATTGAAACACTAGGAAAGTATGTCTATTGACAAAAAAACAGTGATATTTATTTTTATTTTATTAAAGATACAGAGTTCTTCTTTATGGATGAAGAAAATGGATCATGTATATACACGGATTTTTTTTTACTCTTCCTTCTGTTAGCAGATACCTAGGTGGGCTCTGCTAACTTAAGTGTTGTGAATTACCCTCCAATAACCACTGATGGTGCAACCAATGATTTTGTTTTAAATATTACCTTGAAAAATGAAAGCATACAGTGTAATTGTAGTATTTTCTAAGCCACCACATGCCTCTTTATACTCAGTTTTCAAACAATCCTAGGATTTGGAAAGACAAGTGCCCCATCCCATTATCAGGAGGAAAGCAGGCTTGTGATCACACAGCTTGTAAATGAATGTACCCAGATCTCAAACCAAACATGGCTGAAATGAATTTTACAAACTCTCTTCTTTCGGGGAGAATCCATTTCAGTGATTTGGGTAGTTACCGTGTCAACCTCAGGTGCCAGTGGCTCACGTTCATTGCCCATGCATGTTCTTTCTGTCTGAGTGGAGGTTTTCTTGCTCTGCTCTAGGACTTTCAAGCATGAAGAATTCATTTGCCTAGAGCTGTCTGTGTAATGCTTACGCTAGATTTTATTGAAGGAGAGTCCTCAATCAAGAAATGTTACAAAAGAGGGCAGGCAGTGACATCGGGAGCACAAGGCAAGCTCTGAGTTTCCTGAGATGTCCTGATTGGTGTTCATAGCCTCCTGTTTGATGGTCTCTAGAGAAAGATGTGTAATAGCTGGGTTCATCACACATGTGATCTAGAGAGTACCCATTCAAATAGGAAGGAGAGCCACTTTGTGATGTTGTTGCCAGTAAACTCAGGACAAATCCACAGCCTTGGAATCTCGGTATACCCACAGGAAAATTTATAAAATAAATGCCTGATGAATGTGCCCTTCACCATAATCCATAGGCCTACTGTCTTCCTTTCTGGAACCTCCCCTGTTTCTTGGAACAGGATGATGGATTCTCCTCTGAGTCCTCAAGCCACCGTCTTTGTCTAGTGAAGCATCTGCTTGTCACAGGACAATTCTGATTATATGTTTATTTACCCATCTCTCCCACTGGGCTGTGCAACTCGTCAAGGCAAGACTGTATAAACACACACCACACAGTCAGGCATGCATGTGCTCACACACATGCTCACATAGGCACGCATACACTGAGGGTATGTTTCCAGATCTCTTCAAGTCTTAAGATTTCAGATTCAGGGATTCCCACATGTGATTCTGGGGAGGTCATAGTGGCTCCAAGATTCCACCAGCTTCCCTCATCATCCTGGCATTTCTGTCCTTAGATCTCACTTCTCACATTTTCATAGCTCCACTTCCTCTTTGTTCTGACACTCATGGTGCACATACCTGAAGGAATATTCTTCCTCTTTCTGGAATGCTCTTTTCCTAAAAACACACAGGCTAGTAGCATCCCCCTCTTTCTTGCTTTCTTTTGTTATTTTATTTTTACTCAGTCTGTTTTGGGGGGTTCCATCATCTCAATGAAGCTAAATTTGTCCTATGTAAAATTCTACTAGCTCCTCCCTAAAAACCCCGGACCTCCCAACATTTCTTCCCATGGTTTGCATTTTCACTTCCTGGGCACTAAGCACCTTTTAACTTTCAGCTTCTTATTGGTATTAACTTTCAGTTAAGACCTGACTCTCACTTCTAGAATGCAAGTTCTGTGACAGACAGACTTTGTGATTCACTGGTACAGTTGTTTCTGTCTCTCATGTCTATGGTAAGAGACCAACAAAAGTATTTTAAGGAATATGGAATTTATTTGGGTTCATAGTTTGAAGGGATACACTCCATCATGGTGATTAGGCATGGCAGCAGGAAGGAAACTAACTGGTCTTACTGTATTTCACAGTCAAGAAGAAAAAAGAGGGATGTTTGTGTTCAATAGGACTTCCTGTACCTTTCTCTCTCGCCTTTAGCACAGGACCCCAGCCCATGGATCTGCACACAGCCTCACAGATACTCCCAAAGGAGGTTCTAAATCTAGTAACAGCAAATGTAATCACTATTAAAAAATGTGTCTTTTTAAGAAGGCTCATCAGAGCCGGGCAGTGGTGGTGCACGCCTTTAATCCCAGCACTTGGGAGGCAGAGGCAGGCGGATTTCTGAGTTCGAGGCCAGTCTGGTCTACCGAGTAAGTTCCAGGACAGCCAAGGCTACACAGAGAAACCCTGTCTCAAAAAACCAAAAAAAAAAAAAAAAAAAAAAAAAAAAACCCAAAAAAACAAAAAAAAAAAAAAGAAGGCTCATCAGGTCGAAAGTGCTTATGAAAAAGACCTGATGACCTGAGTTTGATCTCCAGGAAGCTGTCACCATGGCATTCCCCAGCCTTTACAGATATGCATCACAGACAAGGCTGACAGTGAGTGTTAGCCATCATAAGCAGTATCCCATGGTCCTAAAAGAGTAGGTAGTGAATGTTCACAAACTGTTGTTAGTTTGCACTGGGTCTATTGACTACGCTTTATTGAATGACAAATTAAATTCTCCCAAATAGTCAGGCTGAGTGCTTCCAATATCCTGTCGCTAAACACTTCAGCTACACACTCTGGGATCCTTTGCATAAACAGATCTCTAAGGAGGCAGAATCCAGACAGAATTTGCCACAGAAAAGTGATGACCCCTTCTACACAAGCGTTTTGTTACTTTTATAAATATTTGTTTTCTTTATGAAATGTCTCCAAAATTGAACTTATAATGAGCTCATCTCCATCCTTGGAAAGTGAGACGGGTTGGTTGTCTTCCTTGGAGATTCTGAGTTGGAGAAGATACCCCTTCCTTGGTCTTGTCCTCCTCATTTCTACTCCATTTGCTTCTTCAATTTCTTGAGTTATTAATATATTAATCAGAATAAACACAAAGGCCAACAATTGCTTCTCAGTTTATTGTATGCCCACGTGGTACCCTGCCACAGTCCTCTGAGAATCGGCCCGCCCTTTGCTCT
Organism: Arvicanthis niloticus; assembly: GCF_011762505.2. NCBI lineage: Eukaryota > Metazoa > Chordata > Mammalia > Rodentia > Muridae > Arvicanthis > Arvicanthis niloticus. The sequence goes on from NC_047662.1 coordinate 88,977,742, forward strand.
GCTTGGGAGTGATTTCTCAGGTTCTTTAGCCCATCTTTGACCTGAAATGTTTATCATTTTTCTTTTTATTGTTTCTGGCTCCTCCTCCACCTTTGAAGTCTCTGAAATCTTTAAGTATTTGGTGGTTTTTTCTGCACACTGCAGGTCTTCTGCCTGTAAGAGGGTCCTTGGCCAAGAGAAAGGAAATGGAGCTTCTCTCTTGGCCAGGTCCATAAAACCATCAGTTTTTCTTCACAAGTCTGTTATCTGAAATGTGAAGCCTTGCTAAACGTGCAGAAAATGCAGTGTACTCCAAGGGGATTAGAATCTCCCAGTGGACTTCAAGTAAATGGCAAGTCCTCTGCATACAGTTATCCTCTCTTCTCCAGAATGACTGGTTGTCTCTGAGGACAAGCAATGGAATGACCTACAGCTGGGTGTTTTCCATGAAATGCCTTCATCTCACTGCTGAGCTGATTGGTGATGCCCATTGGTAGTTTTTCTCTTTGGGTCTTGACAGTCTCAGATCTTATGACTTCTTCTCAGAGAAGGCAGACTCTCCTGTCTCTGTTTATCTCCTCAGAGGGGAGGCAGACCCTCAGGCTCCTGCCCCTTCTCTCCCAGGAAAGGTCCACTCTTGTGTCTCTGCTTTCTGAGTCACAAAGGAGGTAGACCCTCCTCGTGCCTCTGTTTCTCCCCTGATACGTGAGGTAGACCTTTGTGTCCCTGTTTTTCTCCCCACAAGAAAGGCAGATCCTCACACCCCTATTTTTCCTTCTCCCAGAAAGCACGAAGGGATTGTTTATGCCACTTCTTAGTCTTTCAGGAACTTTTAGCTCTTTTGGTAATTTCTAAGGGAAGTGACCTTCACGCCATGAGGGGTCCATGGATGCCCATCTCAAAGCCAGACGTAAACATTTACAGCAAAGAGAAGGCGTATCACAGGCTTGAAGTTGCGCTCACATGAATGAGCTCTGGGCTTGGCTGGCTTTCTGTCTTCAAAGATGCAAGAAAATCAGGACATTAAGACATTGAGGTGATGAGGCTCACCAAAGCCAGTGTCAGTTTTGTTTTGTAAACCTTGTCCTTTTACTTTCTCTATGTGTTCACTAACTTTTCTATACCCTCCAAAGAGCACACGCTCAGCCTCCCAGAATCCCCATCGTGAAATGCATGCACAGGGCAGGAGAAGGGGAGGCACACCTGCTGAAGTCAGCCAGGTTAGGTGAGCAGTAGCAGAGTTCAGTGTGCCATCATGACATGCCACTGTAAAGAGTGGAGGGATGGACAGAGTGACAAATAACTGCCTCGTGTGAACACAAGGTAGAATCAAACCTGCCTGTGAATCAAACCTAGAAGAACACTCAGCTTTGTGCAATAAAAGCTGTGTTAGAAGTTGGGTGGGTCAGGTAAATGATGAAACCCTATCTGCTGACGAAAGAGGGAGTCACTTTCCTGCCTGCCTGGTCAGTCAAAGAATTCTGGACTTTTGTCTGGCCCAACTTCATTTCCTGTGACTCTGCAGAGGGATCCAACAGAGTAATTAGAAGGAATATTTCAAAGAATTACAAATGTCCCAGGAGTTGAAAGAATCACCAGTGAATTCCTTATCAGTCCTCAGTGGAAATCCAGAAACCAGGTACCACATTGTATGCCTCCCATCTCTCTTATGGATATTCCTGTTAGCGGTGGGCTGCCAATACCCACAGGAAACCTAGGCTACAAGCCTACATCATATTCTTAGGCTGTTTGGATTATTAAAACTGTGCAACAGGGAGTTCTAAGTACCTATTTAATTGAAAGTCTTCTCTTGAAAATATTGAGTTTCCATGATGCTGTTATAGTCACCCCACTTACTGGTGGATTCCATATCTACTTTATTTATTTATTTATTTATTTATTTATTTATTTATTTATTTATTGTTTAGAGAAACATTGTTTAATGGTAAAGGTCAGCACACTCCAGCACCAGGACTGGCATGGAGTCAAAGCAGCAGGGACAGCTGGGTGACTCCATGGAGCCTCACATGACAAAGAGGATGAGGGAGGCATCCCATGGCCTTAGACAAGGCAAAGCCCAGAACGGTATAGGGGAAGAGGTGCTGCTTGAGAGACAAGTTCCTGGCATAGCCAATAATCAAGCTACCAAACACTGTGCCAGTGCTAGCCCCTGATCTAGCCACACCAACTGTGACAGCCCCAGCACCAATGAACTTGGCTGCTGTGTCGATGTCCTGGGAAATGACACTGGTCTGGAACTCCTATCTGGCCGCCTGGAGAGGGAAGCAGCTGCAGGAAGGCTGTTTAGATGGGGCCTCTGATCTACTCAGGAGGGAGGCAGACACAGGCCTGATTAGACCCCTGGATCTAACTGGATCCAGGACTGGAGGATTAGAACTGAAGAAATGAGCAGTGCCTTGGTGGTCTGCATTTTTCAATCTGCACTCCCACTCCCCTGCAGCCCCTGCTTGGCCGAGAGCACACTCCTGCTCAAGACCACTGTGGATCAATAATATTCTGAAAAATTGCATGTGTGCTGGACATGGACAGTTTTTCTTTCACTTGGCCATTACTCCCTTAAAGTAGAGCCCATGACTATGAATAGCTCCTTCACATTGTATCAGGCATTGTAAGTAACCTGGAGCTTATGTGTAGGGTATACGAGGATCATATTCAAGTGCTATGCCATTTTATGTAAGAGAGTGACCATCTGTGGATTTTGTTATCTGCAGGGGTTCCTGCAATTAATCTTTTGTTGAAACCAATTGTCCATTGGATTTCTCAAGAATCATCAAATGGTAAAGAAACCCCTCTTCTACATATTTGCAAGGTGGCTAGTTGTATTCACATCCAGGAGTCAAAACTCAAAATGACTGATACTGCCATTTTATAGTATCTCAACTCTAAGTGATATTAGATCTGACTGGAACCTTCTCACTCTATCCTGTCACTCTAGGTCCATACATCCCCTTCACAGTGTGGCAGAGCTGATAAGCTTGACATTCAATCTGAGGCCACATAAGGGACCCCTGCCTTATTCCTAATTCACATAGAAAGGATTACTTTATTTCTCCAAGGAGGTCTACAAATCCACCTATCACACCTGCTCTCTCCAGACCCTTAGAGCATGATCGCAGAAGTGAAAACTACACCTGCGCATGTGTGAGTGCACACACAGAGAGAGAGAGAGAGAGAGAGAGAGAGAGAGAGAGAGAGAGATGAGAGAGAGAGAGAGAGAGAGAGAGAGAGAGAGAGAGAGAGAGAGACGGAGACGGAGACAGAAACAGACAGACACTGAGAGATGGACAGATAGACACACAATGCATTCATACATGTATACAAGTAGGCAAGCACAATTTCACATGAAGCATTTGGAATCATTGGTTGACTTGGGTACATTTCTTAGAAGCAACTTTGGAGGTGACAATTCAAGAGCAAGTGATGTATGAGGACATGTTTCCGTGAGAATGAAAGGACTGGGGGAACCAGGAGAGCAAAGGGGAAGAAGCCAAGTTAGGGTGTAACTTCAGGCAATATGCAACTTCAGCCTGACCCCAAAGGGAAGCTTTGGAGAAGAAATTACAGCCTAGAATTGATCCATACTTGAGTATATGGAGCCAAGGACTCTGTTTTCTACTCCTGCCTGTCCTTGGACAAGGCAACACAAACAAAAAACAATCCTGGGCTTTAGAATTATCTGAAGAGTTGGGTATAGTGTTCACAATAGTCTCATAATCCCATCTGCTAGAGACAGAGATCTCCTGTAAGCAGAGAAGAAATAGCTAGGAATGTAATTAGATATCTAAGAGACTCTGTACAGGACATCAACATGTCTATTCATTCTGACATGTCACTTCCAAATAATGACTATTATTAGCTTTGGAATTTATGTCCTTCTACCCCATAACTTGGTCTCTGTGTGGTAAGAAGCAGACTACCACTATTCAATCATATTTAAGTAATCGTTGGGATTGGTGGGATCAGGAAGGTCCTGTCACATCTCAGGTTCCACTGAGTAGGCAGATAAACATAGCATTCATATTTTGCTCAGTATTATTCAAAGAAATCTTTAAAAAAGCATTTTATAGAGGCTGCTGTGAAGTCCTGTTTGGTGAGTCTCCTTGTGAATGTGAGCTTGGTCACATCCCTTCTTTTACTGGAAATTGTTATCCAGCTGACCATCAAATTCAGTCAAATCCCCTCCCAGAAGAAGACAGATTTCTATGAGTAATCCTGGAACCCAGCGCTCAGCTCTGCAGAATGGCCTACCTCTCAGAAAGCAGATTCATGTTAAGTAAAATCACACACAGGCAACTCCTCTGACAAGACAAATAGAAATCTGAATAAAACTGCTCCTAACTTCTTTACAGTAAACAATCCGAAATGCAGCAGAGCACTAAATCATGTCGTTATCTATATGGGTAAGTTTCTGTTTAATTTTCAATAATAACTTCTAGACTCCCCGTGCTCCATCATTTTATGTCTAGGAACAACTGACGCGATAAGGAAATCTCAAGATGCTGCTGTTTTAATTTTATCAGATTTTTAGTGGTCAATGTGAAGCTGTTTTTTCTCTCCCTACCTCTTCTCTTTCATAAAAGCATCTGTTCCTTTCTTCCCAAATCACAAACAAAGCAAGAACAAATAAACAGAAGGGAGGACTGGGGACTTGGCTCAACCAGTAAAGTGTACCAGAACCTAAATTTGATTCTCAGAACTTATAAAAAACTAAGCTGGGCATGGTGGCACACTGAAGTCTCAGCAGTGGGGACATCTATTCAGCTAACCATCTGATTCAACAAATCCCCTCCCCAAAGAAGACAGAGATTTCTATAAGTAAACAAGCAGATACTTGAGACTTGCTGTCCAACAACTAGCATTCTCCATGAGCTGCAGGCCAATGAGAGACCCTGCATAAAATAAAACAGTGAAAATAATAATGATGATGATGATGATGATAATGATGATGATGATGATAATGATGATGATGATGCCTGAGGAATGACATTTTAAATTGTCCTCTGGCTTGTGCATGTACATACATATGTTGTGTACATATGCACACAAAAATACACACACAAACACACACACACAAACACACACACACACACACACACACACACGAAAACTCTAGAGAACAGGACTCTTAAGCTACAGCCAGCACGAACATGTTAGCCTTGTATAAGTAGATATAAGATCTGGTCCTGCTTCCCTTGTTCCCTGATCTCAGGTAGAAGCAAAATTACTGATTTGGTAAGAGTGGGCTCCTAAGCTATTTGTCCCCTTCTTTTTAACAGGTCTTATTCTATCGAATGCATTCCTCTGTCCTATCATTCCAGGCCCCATCACAACTTGCTTCACTGTTTATCTGGTTGTACACTGTTTCCGTGAATGCACATGCACACATACACACGAAAGACAGAAACATATTTTTGTATTTTCACAATGTACCAATCACCATCTATGTGTCATCTTACCTGACTCTCTACAGAGTTCCCTTCAGAAGTGTAATCATATCCCCAAGAGAACTGAGGCACAGAGTTAGTCCACGTCTCTTACAAGGTGGCCCAGCCATGAGCACATCACAAGGTAGCGCTGAGTTCAGTTTCTATTCCCCAGACTACCCTTTGGGTCTTCAACTCCCATAGCAGTACCATATGATGTCAAGTAGTTTTGAGGGACCTGAGAGATGGCTCAGTAGTAGTTCTATGTTTCTTTGTGGAGGAAATGAGTTTGACTCCCAGAACCTACATGGCGACTCTGTAACTTTACTTTCCTCTGTGGATACCAGGCACGTATATGATACATGTAGGCAAAACACCTATAGCCACAAAACAAAACAAGTAAATCTAACATTTTAAAAATGATTTTAAGCCTCTAAATATAGATGATCTAACTTTGAGGGATGGAAAAACCCTCTTGATATACTCACCTAACTCCACCAGCTAGCAAACACTTGGACAGAGAGACACACCTCTTCCTATATTTAAAAATATTTGTAAGAAACCAACTGGCATTATTGTCAGTCATGGGCTAGACTGAAAGAACGAAAGAACTCTTGTTTATGATTTCTAAAGGATTATTTTGTAATCCAAGGGCATGAAAACATGTTTAATACATTGTTCCACCAAATGACAGTTCCTGTAGCTTGAAACTCAAAATGTCCTGGTGGCGAAATTCTCATTAGTCACCTGCTATAACTTCACTGGAATGTGTTGAGACACGGAGTCTATAAAAGCAGATATAGCCTTGTTAAGCTGTTTGGCCACAATATAGGGCCTCATGCACGGACACTGTCAGGAGGAGAAAGGCTTAAACCATGTGCATTAAGCATATTGAGAAACTAGTTTTCTAGAAACCCAACTTTTCATTGAGCGCTCTTTAAAGCCACACTAGTGTATTTCCGACAGCTATAACAATGACATGTGAGTCACACACATGGTTTCGAGATTCCTAAGCTGGCTTTGTGAGGCTGCTGATGTAATATCAGAACTCACCTCCAGGTCTCTGAGGCAAGAAGCTGTTCAGGGGATGCCATTGCTGATTTTCACAATTGCGAGCACCAACACTTCAGTCCTCCCAGGCTCGAGGTCCGAGAGAAACCAAACATTCAGATCTTCTTCCTATTCAAAATGGGCCTCTACTACCAAGAAAAGATATTTTGAGATTCAGCCTGCAAAGGTGCCTTGATTAGCCCACTGTGGTGATAACATCTAAAACAGCAAAGAGAACTTCGGGGTTGAGAGCCTAGCAGGTTTGCACTGGAAATCCATCTCTGCTGCTTACTGAGTGATTTCATGAAGATGCTTCATCTCCATGAGCCCTTATTATCTAACCTGGAAAACCAGGAAGCCATCTCAATCTCACTGGGCTGGGAAAGTATAAAGCTAGTCACAGAATGACATCTGGCCCAACAAGGGTGTCTAGACACCGGTGTTTGGGAACAGCCTTGCCTCTGGAGAGCCTGGTGACTAGTCTTCTTGATTTTAAGTACAAACAATGACCAAGACAATATCTGCTCTGGTTCCAGGCCTTCTTTCTACTTTATCTTTAATCTCTAACAAGGAGGTTTATTAAAACTTTCCATATGTTAAAACACACAGAAAACAAGGGAAAATGACAAACTGGAGATGTAAAGCAGACCTTGCAAGTCCCCCCTTTCTTATGGGATGCCAGTTGCCTGTCACAAGATTGTGAGAAAGGAGGACGTGACTGAAATATGACTTTGAAACTAGCAAAGAGGGGCATGCGCTGTGGCTCAAGAAGAGAGAGGAAATGCTGCAGTTTTAAATGGGCAGAGAAGAAAAACTTGATGTCATCATCAGCTTTCTGAGCAGGTGAGCCGCTGGGCTGGCCAGAGGAGGACCCTATATAGCAGACGGGACCAAAAGAGCTGTGCCCAGAGCACAGTACTAGCCTCCCTGGCCATCTTCAACCTCTTGCTGACAGTGAATCAGAAATCAAGTGATAAACTTGATGCTCAGAAGCCCTGGATAATCTGAGAATTCTGTACCCTTTTAGGAATATATATATATTTATATACTTATATATAAATATATATATTTGTATATAAATAAAATTTATATATTTAGGAATATATATATATTTAGGAATATATATATTATATATATATATATAATATAGATATCATATTAAGATCTGCATAGCAGAGAAAATATATGGCTATTGGCTTTCTGAGTTTGGGTCACTTTATTTAACTTAATGTGTTCCAGCTCTATCCATTTTCCTGTGAACCTTTATAAATGAGGACATAGGAGATTGAGAGACACTAAGCTCAGGGACACTCAACTTCTAAAGCACTGCTTCAGCACAGAACACACCCTGGTGCTAAAATGTATTCCCTCACTCTCAGCTGCAACTTCCCAGATAAAACACATGGCAGATCATGTTTTTACACTGAATTATGAAAAAGGTCACCTGAGGTATGGGTTATCGCCTAAATTCTCAGGGAAGGAGCCTGACATCATCATGCGACTTCTCCATGGCCATACATACATAACCTACAGAGTCAACTAACCTGGGCCCATGGAGGCTCACAGAGAATGAACCACCAACTAAAAATCACTAGGTCTCCTACATATTGTAACAGATGTGCAGCTTGGTCTTCATGTGGGTCCCCTAACAATTGGAGCAGCGGCTGTTTCTGACTCTGTTCCTTGACTCTGGGTTCCTTCCCTTAGCTGGACTGCCTGGTTGGGCCTCAGTGGGAAAGGATGTGCTTAGTCCTACTGGGACTTGATGCTCCAGGATGGGACCATACCTAAGCATGGCTTCCCCTTCTCTGAGAAGAATGTACTTGGGGGTAGGTATTGTGAGATTGGGACTGGGAAGAGAGGAGGGAGGTGGCTGTGATCGGGATGTAAATTGAATAAGTAAATAAATTAATGAAAAAGATATAAAAGAAACAGCAAGATTCAAAACTCATAGCTCAGAACTAGCCAAGAGCTGAGCCCCAAACCTCCTAAACACAGAGCAGGACAGGGTGACTTCTGCCTTTATATCTGACACCATAATACTTGAGGAAATATGGAGGTTAGCACAAGCTTTGCTTCCCAACAAGTAAAGCATAAAATATCCTAGCAATGTTCAAGAGCTGGGCTACTGTGAGTATGTATGAGTGTGCTAGAGAGCCATGTGTACAGGATAAGAAGAGGTAAAGGCAAGTCTCCACGCCCGTATTCCTTGCAAAGCCCTCAAAACACCTTCTTTCCAAGACATACTTCTCCATTGCTTACAGGGAAAGAATCTATCTTTAAACTTTTAATGGTTTCCTACTACCTTTCTTCTGAAACTGTCATTGTCTTGGATTTACTCTAGTTTTGTTTGTTTCTTTTTCTCTTCTTTCTTTCTTCCTTCCTTCCTTCCTTTCTTTCTTTCTTTCTTCCTTTCTTTCTTTCTTTTTAAGGTTTTATAGCTTCAACCAAAATGAGGCTGGACTGAAGTGACACTTTGACTAATACTTAAGCTCCCTCCTTTACTAGCATGGGTTAACATTTTATCCCGAGCTAATACCACAGTGTGACCTCAGAGCAGTGGCAGGTGCCTGATGTCATCTGAAATACAGAAACCTTCACAAGTGTCTTTGGAGTCACGAAGGAATGACATGCTCCCATTGATCCCACGAGAGACTCAGCATCCCTACTGCCTACAAAACCCAACAAATTGAAAGTCCTCAAAGAATTGACTGAAGCACATCTTGCTTGGCTTTCCTGAATGCACAGAAAAATTGGAGAGAAGCAATGGGTGAGATGGCTGGTCTTCAACAGTTGTCAGTTGATGCTGCCAGGTCCAGGAGGAGTATGATCTAATTTCCACTTCAAGAAAACCACAAACAAATGTCAACAATCAGTTTCCAAGGCCACTGTCCAAGTCCTGGTGTCCCCAATCCATCTGCACTATAATGTATGCCTCACTATCCTGGCAACTGCTGGAAAGAGGCTTTCAATTGAGGTGACCGGTGCAGATTGCAATCTCAATAGCAGGGCGGGAATAAGCACATCATTTTACAGTTAACAAGATCTCACTATTTCCAGAACCTTGCTTAGTACCCATGATAATGGGAAAAGACAAATTAATATTAAAAGGAAAATACTCGTGATACAGAGAAATACACTAAGGTATATTATTGCAAGACTGGAGTTAATCAACAACTACTAGAATAAATTTCCATCTTCTTCTTTATAATAAGATGAGGTAATTAATATAATAAGACCTTACTTAAAAGTTATTTGTAAGGGTCGGGCTACACACACACATACACACATACCCCCACCCACACACCAACATACACACACACAGACACACACTAACATTTTAGATCTATATTCACACAGAGACATATATATGTCCACACACACGGCATCTAATCCCATGTATGACATAAAGTAGTCCCTCCGTATGAAATATACTTCTTTTCCATGTAAAGTAGCATTGTGTAATAGTTCATCTGTGGACTCTAAAACCAGATCTGCTAACTTGAGATAGTATCCTAACCTTGTACCAAGTACTTACCTTCTCTGGGCATCAGTTTCTTTATGTGAAAACTGGAACAATGCTTAAACCTTTTCTTAAAGTAGTTTAAGAGTTTAACTCATATACAACAGGGAAATGCAAGAAACAAATGACTACCTTTGAAAGGTGGGATTCAGGGAACTTCCCCCTACCTTTTTACCTTCATACAAGAGCTTCTAGGACACACAAGAGGTGGAAGATGCGACTTCATTCTGAAACTCAGAGCTAGTGACAAAAAAACACAACATAAAAATGTTGCACTCACAGGGAATTGTTGCCACTATGCTAAGCGTGAAGACTGGGCTATTTTGCAAAGGTCTCGAGGCTTTCGATGATCGGATCTGCCACGCCCTATACCACCACATCAAAGATCTTGGCACCTTTCAGGACACTCTATGGGACCTGCCACAACATGCTCCTTCACCCTAGGCTCTAGAACAGAATGACAACTATCTCTTACCTTGTAGGGCCAGTTTTGTCTCCTTCTCCACCCAAATACTACCCTCTCTCAAGAAGTTCCTCTAACAGAGGTTTCAGGATGGAGTGTTTTCTAGTTGCCTCTTCTTTTCAGGGAGCTATCACAAAAGCCATTAATAGTCCCTCAAGAGAAGGAAACATATACTCTAGATGTATTTTTTCAAACTCTTGACATAGGGGAAACACAAATTACAATCCCAATACATTTTCTGTTGCTAAGAATAAGAAATGGGAGGAAGATATTTTATATATATGAGAGACATGTCAGGGACAATATGTTATTTTGTAAATATACCCAAATGGCATAACATATAAAGACATGGTCTTTGCAGATCCATGTTACCAGGGCTATCTCATGATGTTTCAGCACTTCTATGTTTTGTTTAAAAAAAAAAAAAAGCAGAGCCTCAGAGTATAAAACACTGATACAAATACTTAGTCATATAGACAATGGCAGACTCTACAAAATGAATAAAAATCCTTTTCATCAATATAGTTTTGGAATTTTAATCCATTAATATGTGGCAATATATTATATTATATAATTATTATATTATATAATATTATATATAATATATAATATATTATATAATATTATATATAATAATGTATTATATAATATATATTATATAATATATATAATATATATAATAATGTATTATATATAATATAATATATTAAATATTATATATAATATTATATAATATAATATAAGGTTAGTAGTCTCAAACTAATAGTACCACAAGAGAAAAATGCACTCTGGCTACACAGGCTTCATGCCAGACAGGCAAGGATGATTAGATACACAAACATGTTGATATCCAGACTATATCATGTGGCTTAAGAAAAAAGAAATAGAAGATCATCACAGTTAAATTTACCATGGTGTCTTCATGAAATAATATATAGTCCAAAAGGATAGTTCTTACATGGTAATTGAATATCAAAAATGAAATTCAAGTAAGCACCAGGTATATGACCGTCAAACTCAAGAACACACAAATGCCCCCTACCAGCTGTTACCACTAAATATTCTTCTACAAATTTAAGCCAATGAAATGAAGTGCAAATGGATAGAGCTGTTAAAGGGGGCTCACTACTTTCTGTTTCTTAAGAAGGCAAACTTGTTAGACTTCAGAAATGCTACACATTACAATAAATATGTAAAAATCAGTAACTTCCTCACATAGTTACACTAGGTCATTGGAATGTTTTTTTTTTTTTTGGTTTTTTGTTTTGTTTTGTTTTTTTTGGTTTTTTTGGGTTTTTTTTGAGACAGGGTTTCTCTGTGTAGCCCTGGCTGTCCTGGAACTCACTCTGTAGACCAGGCTGGCCTCGAACTCAGAAATCCGCCTGCCTCTGCCTCCCAAGTGCTGGGATTAAAGGTGTGCGCCACCACCGCCCGGCGATTGGAATGTTAATAAGAAAGTAAATTCATTATGCAGGTCAAGTGTTCCGAGCTTTATAAAAGCAAGTTTTATAGCATCACATGAAAAAAAAAATAACCCTTCTAAATTTACGAAGACCTAGATGTAACTGCAATAGCTAAATAACTCTTAGAGGAACACATAGGAGAAATTATTCATGACTTTGGGTCACACAAAATCTTGTTATATGTCACAAAAGGGTAAAAATATGAGAATATGGATAAGCCGGATTGTCATGTCACTGACCTGTGCCACACTTGGTCATTAAAGTTAGACCTTTTAGATGTGGAAGCAAAGCTCTGATACTCAGTAGAGCAAGATCCTGCTAATATCACTTTGGCTCTCTCATTGGATAATGGAGACTCTCTGAAGGTGAGAAGAGCTGAGGCTGTGAGATTAGCCTGTAGCTGGAAGCAGGGGAGTCAACCGTATGGAGAGAGAGAGATGAGTACAATGTCTGGCTTTGGAGATAATTAAGAAACACTCAGTCTTTTCATAAAGTCAGAGATTGAACATATAGTCTGCCATGGGGCATACCAAACTAAGTAGCGGCATGTAACAGGAATCTAGAATATTCTCACTACTCTCTTAAAGTTCACCTCTTCTGCTTCACTGACTTTTGTTAGTATAAGCAGTTACATGAAAATGCAATTTATGAATCCCAAAGGCTCCTGTGTAGTGTAATAGAGTAGATGGTATGTTTTGGACAATTTGGACATCATGGTATGGGAGGGTTATTTCTCAATCCTGAATATAACTTTCTATTCCATTGAAGAAGAGGGAGGAACATCTACCATTTAGAGCTGCTGCATGACTGTGGAGAGCGAGAATTGACTGCAGTCAGCCAACATGACTCTTCTTCCCTTCTCTCCTCACTGCTGCATCAGCCTGTAGACATCCAACAGTCCTCCATGTGAGCCTCTGTGTGTTCTACAGCTGCTGTCAGTATTCTCAGGGAAGATACACAGTGATCTGTCATTGGTCTATTGCATGATCTATCTATACCAATCATCTCTGCCTTAGCTAATGTATAGTTGGCAAACCTAAATCTACATTTCTACCTCAAGTGAAACTTGCATAAGCTTAAAGCCCTGGCTAACTAAAAGTCTCTTACTGATGGAAGTGTTAGGCAACCAACACTCTTGATTCCCTCCCTCTATGAATGCCTCTCTTTCGGAAGTGCTTTCAGTGACAGATTCACATACTTGGTATTCTGCTGCTAGAGTCTGCCACTGTCTCCTAAGGAGACGAAGTGGATGATCATGGTTAGCTTCCTCTCTGATCCAAGCTAGTCTTGTGGGCGTTCATCTTAGTTTGAGAAAGAGCCAGGTTGAGCCCAGAATGGTTCTTGGTAGACAAGAGGTACATGGGTCAAGGGAAAGGGCAGGACAGAGAGACACAGTGAACTTTCACTATAATGGCTTTCGTTATTGCTCTTCTGATCTAAGCCCAGGTCTCTAAGAAAGGACTTGCTACTCCCATGTCACTACTACCTCTGTTGAGATGTGATACATGTGAATTAATTCTTCCCATAATCACCTGATAAGGTACAGTGTGTTTTAGGGCAAGGTCCCTTCCCAATTCATGTATGAATGTTCCCCAGCTGTGATATTTATGACTGAGTTCCTCAGTCAAAGGTTGAAAACAGGTCTTATAAGCAGGCCCCATGCTGTACTGTGAAATCTATTCTTCATGGGAGATGAAGACTGATATGTGGCCATTGCCAAGACCATATATTGGAGTGTGGCAGAGAATGTGTATAATTAATGTTTGCACAAAAATGCAAAAAATGCAAAATACGCAAAAAAGTAGTAGGAACCTACTTCTGCTTTCCCCAGACCCAAATATCTCAAAAGCTTCATTTCATAAGTCCAGCCAACATCACAGAAGCGGCAGTGGAGATTATAATACAGGAGTATGATTTGACATCAGCCTGTTTTAGAGACCAATAATCCAGTACTAATCACTTCTCTCAGTGGCTGGTCTGCTGGGTACATCCATAGACAGATCTGTACCTCTTTGCTCAGAGCATACCCTCTTCTGGAATAAGGGGTACCAAGTGATAGTACAAGTTTTCCCCACACTCCTGACACAAGTTTCATCCTTAGCCTGTACAACTGCCTTATCTGATACCATTCCTTGGGTATATTATAAGAATATATCTTTTTAAATAACCTTCTAGAGAACTGAGTTCTCCTCCAGCTCCAAACCATTTGGCAATGCATGGAGTATTTCCTAAACCAGATAAGCCCAGAATAAGCCCAGAATCAACTATGTTTCTTGAAGTAGAAGGGATACTGTTTTAGGCTCATTACTGAAGAACAATTTCTAACAGATCTTTACAGCATATGATAAAATAGTGTATCCCTTAGAATAGATTCTTAAACTACACTGTATAGTAAAATACTACCCATTACCTATGCCAAGTTACCAGGAAGAATGTGAATACCTCATACAGTCATCTGTCACCAGAGCAAGCATTCAGAGGGCACAGACAACCTGTGAGGCCCTCTCACCTGGTAGTTACCTTCCATTCATATATAGGAGTCCACGAAGAAGCAGCCTCATTTTACCACCTTGTCAGGCATGCATCCAGGCAGCATTGTCGTCCAGCTGAGTGACCATACACTACAAACCTGTTTATTTTGAGATCCAATGCTAAGGCACAGAAGAAATAACTTGGACCTTTTTTTGTATCTGTTTGTCCTTCTTCCTGGTTCATCAAGCCTTTCATTTATTTAACAGCATATTTTTATCTATCTCTTTAAATAAAACACATCTCATTTCTCATGAGCTTATCCTTGGCTTTAATTGCTTTCCCAATAACTCATTCCACATGTCTACTCATCTTGCCAGATCCAATTCTTCTAGAGGGTCTGACTTTATTTGTTCCTAAGAAGCATCACTTAGGCTGACCTATGAGTGAGGTCTTGAGCAGAGATCTGGAAAGCATCTCTTACCTGTCTTGTCAATATCGTTATCATCACCAGCATCACTGCCAGTTATTTAACATCTACTTGGGTCAGAAACCAAGACCTGTGTCTTCTAAATCTGCATAATCCATAATCCGTACAATCACTCAGAGTGGGAATCACCATGACATCTCCATTTACACTTGAGAAAAATGAGCCTCAGCTGGGAGAAGTTAAGAAGTTAAGGTCAACTTGAGCCTTTTGGAATTTTCTGGTGACCCACTGAACAGAAATGGCAGACTGCCTCCTGGCTTGAAATGTTCTGTGAATACTGAAAATGATCTGAATGTGTTCCTAAGCCAAACCCTAGTTGGAATTGGAACACAGCTCCTTCCATAAAGAAAATGAAGATGTTCCTTCATTTCTTTCAAGGTGGTTTTATAAACTTGTGTGAATATTCCATAATCACTTAGAACCTCTTACTGTGCCTCATTTACTCATATTGTGTATCTTTATTATAGTAACTCTTCAAAGTCATTAAAAACAGGTATCGCTAGCCTTTTGCATCAATTCAAAGTTTTATGTGCTGAGTGTTAGTCAGTCTCTATGTGAATTCACAGAGAATGTGAAGTGAATAACGCCTGTGTGACTCTCAGGAAGCTTTGTCTAAATTGTGTACAATTCTCCAATATGGCAATAGGCATGCTCAACATGACAATGAATCCACTCACTATGAAGCCATAGCTGTCAAGACACAGAACTCTTCCCAGCATAGCCAGTGTAGCTTCTGGAAGCATGTGGAACCAGAAGAGCCAAGATCCACACAAAGGGCTCGATTCCAAGCTAAAGAACTAAGTGCTGTGAATGGTAGGCACCCTCCTTGCGACAGCCCTCTTTATATGACTTTGGCATATCTTTCTGTTTTATACAGTGCATTTATTTATTTAGCTTTCAGGAAAACTGAGGATTCTTTTTCCCTCCACCTGGAAAAGAAAAGTATTTCTATTCAAGCCAAGGAAAAAATTAAATTCCCAGACACCTTCTGAAGTCCCTGTTTGGTGAACAGCACTATGGACTTGTAGCTAGTGTAGAAGGGGACTCACTCCAGTAATTGTTTCTCCCTTTGCAAGCATTTCCCAAGTTCTGACAATTATTTTTTCCTAGCAACCCTTAAAAATGGGTTTACTCCTCAAGTGTTCATTTTTTTTTTCCATCATGACATTCCTGGTCTATCTCAATGACTTCTAATATCCTCTCCCTTCAATATGTCCATAACGTCAAGGAGATCTTGTTTGATCTCGTTTGCCTGATTGTGTCCTTCCCTCGTTCCTAATTGTTTTATTCTAGCTGTCACTGAGAGCATCTGAGACTACTTGGCTGCAGCTACTCAATCTTCTCCAACACCCTCGCTGCGGACTCATGGGAAGCTGCTCAGCATCTGCTTGGGCAAAACTGAAAATGGAGAAAGCCCATGGGTTAGGGGCCCCATTTTCTCTCTCCAGAGAGATCTGTATTAGAGTTTTCTAGAGAAAGAGGACCAACAATGTGAATATGTATAATAAAAGAGAATGTATTAGATTAGCTTATATGATAGGGGCTAGGAAGTTCACCAATTATTATCTGTGCAGTGTAAAGACTGGGAGCTTAGTAGCTATTTAGTGTAGGAAGCTAGATGCAGGAGTTCCAATTAGGCACTGAAGAACTGGAAAACTAAGGGTCTTTAATCTACACTCGGGGCTAGAAAAGTTGGGTTCCAGTATCAGGCAAGGATGGTGGCAACAGCATCAAAAATGGATAGATGTGCTAACCATCAAGAAGGGAATGTGGGCAGGCAGAGCAGCACTGTTTCGACCTCTGAGCTCTTAGATATAAAGGTACTGCCCACTATGGAGAAGGGTGTTCTTCCCTCAGCTATGTTCCTTCCTGGAGGTTTCCTCACAGGTCCGTGCAGTGGCACATCTTAGTTGATTCCAGAACCATTAAGATTGACAAGCAACATTAACCATCACCCAACCTCTACTGAGCGGTATTGTGTTTCTGCTCCCAGGGAGGTGTGAACAAATGTCCACACTCTCCAAGAAGACCCAAGAAATAGTTCCAAGACAAGCTTGGTGATCCAGTGAATTTTCTAGGCTTACAAGAATACAGGTGAGGGAAAATGGGGTCCCAGACCAGCTGCATCTCATCTTGAGTGATGATCTCACCAAAGCACAGAGATGAGGTCCTTCTCTCAGGTAACCTCCACCTTCTATGTAGTCCAGCAAATTCACAGACATGGGCAGATGATCAGGATATACATGATCTGTGAGGGGAGTAGCCACTGACTATAATTTTAGAGGATGAGGATCTAATGATTTTCTCCCCCAGTTCCTAGTATGAGAAAATATTCATAGGCTTTCTGTTCCCAGTGTTTACTGTGGATAATCACAGGTAGTCTGATTTCAGGTGGTAGCATGTTATGTCTGGAGGACAATATCCCATAGCAAGAGTCCATAGTGATGATTAGCAAATGTATGGCACCCCATATAATGTCCTTTATCCTTTCCTGTAACCTAGCCCTCCAGCTATTATTATTCATAAAGCTATTATTATTATTATTATTATTATTATTATTATTATTATTATTATTATTATTTATAAAGGTTATGTCCTTCCAAACAAGTGTGTGCCTATATACTCATCTCAGGTCGTGCTTCCTAGGGTAACCTAGGTCTGGTTTAAAGAGCTCCATGGCTGTCTTTTGAATGGAGACACTCACCTCTGTCTGTTGTTTATATTGAAGACTGTTTATATTTATGTTGCTTTCAAACAAATGGACTCACTAACAAAAGGGTTGAAATGGAAGGGCTGGAAAGAAGGGGCAAGGAAGAAAGAGAGGCAGGCTCTAGACTTCTGGACAATATCTGTGGTCATCATCCTGGTATTCAAGGTTCTCTAAGTCCATGAAGAATGCCTTCACCCTTCTAGTCTCCTACAGATGCTTTAGAAGAAACTCAGACTCCACACAGATATTCTTGGGTTATTTCTAAGCAAGACCACCCTGTATTTCATTGTCAACTCCTTTCCACAGCTAGACTCTGCTAGCTGCTTCACATGGCCTATTTCATCAGCTTTCCAAGACCGTGTGTAGGTATAATATCAGTGATACATTGCCAGACAAGGACAATGAGCCTGTGAGAGGCTCAGGAGCCTATGATGTTAAGTGTTCATGCAAGAGTAACTCAATTGTAGAATTCTGCTTGACTCCTAATAAGAAGATCTGGGGGCATTTGGATTCAATGGCTGAGTCCTACACTTCTCCGTAATTTCCATAGAACATTATTGAGGATGAATTCTAGCATAGAATAATAGGCAAGGAAAATTCTGTAACATGTAACGTGGACATATAAGCCTGTAGGGGGAAGGGTCCATCTCAGCCTACATATCTCCCCACCCAATGCCTCAACCATTAAATCTGGGCTTAAAGAATCTTTGCTGCTTTGAAAGTATGGACGTTTTCTGCTTTAGAAGAATAAGAACTTTTCTTGAGGACTTGGTGCAATGAGTTTATTTCTAGGCGTGCCTGTGATTGCTGTTATTGTGACTTGATAACATTGTTTCTTTTTCAGAGCTCCTGTGATCTCAAGGGCAGGTACTTGACAGCCTTGCTAGCCTTTGGGGCCAAATCCATGCTGAAAGCAGTAACATTGTAACAGTCAAGGCAGGGCAGAGCAGTGGAAAGAGGCCCATTTGGGGGTGGCAGCCTAGTATTTTCCCCAGCTGGAAGGAAGCCCCATGGTACTGTGGTCAGCCTCAGAGCCTACCTTCATGTCTCAGAACTACATTTGGAACTGACTTCTCCCAGGAGCCCTGTTTTATAAACAAAAAACAATCGGAGCAAATAAACACATTATCTCATTGCTGCTTGACTCAGATACTCCAGAGGTCTGGGGGCAGGAGGAGCCAAAGAAAGGAGAGAAGGATGGAGTGGGAGTGGCCCAGTGCCAACAAAAGCACAGCCCAGCCTGTAATAGGATTATAACAGGAATACACAAGTAGAGAAAATGACATTTTGTCTTTAGATGTCTGGAGTTAATAGGGCCACCACCTTCACTGATATCTTAATCTCATTCCAGGATTTGCAACTCTCACGGATACCCACTGTTTCCTGGATGCCGGTGGCTAGCACAGGATAGCTACCTCATTTGGGAAATGAAGCCATGGAATGTGTCCCTTTGTATCCAGTATCTCATTGACCTCCCCCCTCAGGTTTGTGAGGGCCATTCCACAGATGAGAGATAGACATAGGAACGAAATTCTAAGGGAGACTGCTCTTCTCTGAGGAGAAGGGGGAAGGGGCAGTGGCAGCGAGAGATTTGTAAGGGTGGGGCTTGGAGGAGAGGAAGGTCTGTGATGTATGGTATGTTACATGAATTTGTTTTTTAAAAAGTAATGTGCCTCTAACCAGGAGAAAACCAAAAATAGAATCAGAACTTGACTCAAAGTTCCCTGTCTTTAAGAACTTGGTTCCTCCTGCTTCTATCCTACCAAGAAGACTGGAGACCCCAGAGCCCATCACCAGATTCTCTGCCCTCCCTCTTGTCAAAGGAAGCATAGAGAATGACAGAATGGGGAGTTGAATGTTGCTAAGCTGTAGCAGAGCCCAGGCTAGGAAGATAGGGAGACTGTTTCCAGGCGAGACTTCATTACAACAATAATGTTTTGTGTGCTCAAGAATGCTTCTACCTCTCTCTGGACCTCAGTGTTTCAGACTAAGAGTAATTGTATTACAGTGACTTTCTCAGGCGATTCACTTTGCTGTAGTTTCCTGTCCAGCCTTTGGTACCCCACATTTAAAGCTGTCTGTCTTCACTCCTTCTGTCTCTACAGACATTCTATGGATAATGACTTCGGTCAATACAGTGCGTCCATTGAGTATCTACAAAGCTTAACCCAGAGCAAGTTATCCAGGGTTGCCCATCAGAGTGGACCTTCTCATCCTGCTTTTCCAGAGATGCAGAGCCTCCATGGAGAACTGTACTCCATTCTTCTCTTTTTCTCATGTGTTTCAAGACTTGGCTCTCTGCGGGGTTTCATTTTTCCAGACGTGATTCAGAGACATTTCATTACAACTTGACATTTTCCACCCAGACTGAGAGTCCTGCATGAGGCCTATCCTGAGGCTCTCTTGCTGTTTATTTAATAGCTAATTAGGGCTGATAGAACAAGTGTAGCCTCAAGATCTCTGCCAAGACCAGCAGCATCCAATTACCTACTGGAGTAGGAGGTGGTGGGATAGAGTCCAAAGTTTCCAGAGCCCGGTGCCACAGGACCACATTGGAGGAAGGTTGGAGAGAGGAGAGAAAGAGAAGAGATGCACTATCAAGTCGTTGGAGAACCTTCGTAGGATGAAGGTTACTGGACTAAGAAGAGAATTCAGATGTAAGCCATGAGTGATAAGCCCTCCTCTCTTCCCTTTGTTTTGTTGTGGTCCTGTATCTCCCCTTGTGGGTCAAGCCAGGTAAACGGAAGAACTCTTTTGTCCAGGAGAATTTGATGTAGTCATTCTGTTTGTATTTGTTAAGTGAGCATCCTCACTACTAAGAGCACCAGGGACACATGAAAGAAGTGTTGGAGAAGGTTGGAAAGCAGATAGGAGAAAAGACAATATTTTGTAGAGTCTCGGGATGATGCTCAGGAAGCATCTATCTCTGGCAGGGCCCAGCAGGTCCCCTAGTAGAAAATGCATTGAGATGGAGCTTTCTAGACAGCACAGAAGAAAGCTATGGAGAGTGAGGAACTTGTTGCATGCACTGGCTTTGCCACTTCATTTGTCTCCTGAGAGTTGGCAATGCATACGAAAGCAAAGAAGCATGATGTAGGCCAGCTGGATCAAAGGCAGCACCCAGCTGCAGGTTCAGACGAACAAGCATGGTCAATACACTGTAAGCTGGATATGACAAGTATCATCATCAGGGATTTCTGTCCACCAGCTTTCAAAGGTCCAGTACTGTAGCTGATGGACACAGGAGGCATTTAAATAATTAAAGTCAAGATCTACAACAGCACAAGTAACAGTCTGAATGTTTGAAGCTGTGCTTGTATATTGTCTCTCCTATTTGGCAGAATAGATGCAGGCTATTTCACACGTCTCTGATATTCCATGGAACAGTGCTGATCTAGAGAGTTGAATGTTTACAACAAGAAAAGTAAAAGAAGCAGACTTCTGTTTGCAGTGGCAGTATAAAATATGGGCTATGGAGGTGGGTAGAAAACAGTGACAAGGGACTATTTGGGAGTCCATTCTGTGGGTGTTGAATACTCTTGAATATAATAAAGAAGAGAGGGGAGGTGGTGCTTTCTTCTGTTATTTTATCATCCTTTGATGAGAATGAGGAGGAAGTGGGATAAGTATAGCCCCCCTTTCAATCCAGGTGAATCTTGTTGAGGATGGATAGGGGGATAGTAATGGATACAGTTCTGTCAATCACTCCAGGAGAAGCTTGGTAAAGCTGGACAAGAGAATAGGATGGATACAGTCATTCTTCCACTCCAGGTGAGATCCGATGAGGATGACCATCAGAACAGAATTTGATAGTGTCCATGGCAAGGTTAGAGAAGTAGTAGGGTGAATACATTTCCTCTTTACTCAAGACAAGGCTTGATAATGTTGGAGAAGGAGCAGAGGTATCTACAGTATTTGTGCCACTCTGGGTGAGCCTTGATGAGGACAGAAAAGAGGTGGAGGTGGGTACTGTCCTCAGTTGTTACGCTCAGTACAGAAATTGGGCATATAAATTCTATCTACAGACTAGTCTCAAGGGTTTCCTAGAACTGTCACCTTCTAGTACTAGTGGGTAGTCAGTGGGCTCCTCATTCACTCATCAGAACTCAGTGGCTACCGTATTCATATTTTTTCTGGTGCACAGAATCCTGAGGCTCAGCTTCATTACCAGGTGCTTAGACTCACACTTCTTGGACTCAAATCTTGTGTTGGTTCTAGCTAGTTGTATGAATTCTTGAACTCTCTAGATTTTTTTTTTTTACTGTTTCTTGACATGTAAAGTAGGAAAAATAATAATGTTACACTCTGGTTTTATTTTATCTAAATAAGATACCTGTTTTTGTTTAGAGGTGCTGATGATTTAACCAGGGTGCATGCCAGGACACTTTCACCACAGAACTCCACCCTTAACCCCTTATTTATAAAGCATCTTAAATGGGACCTGACACATCTTACTTCCAATAGGTGTAAACTCATACTGTGACCAAGAAGCAATGGGTCTTGATGCTTAAATCAGAGATTCTAGATCATTCTTCATGTAGTAGAAATCCACTGTAATGGCTTTCTTTGACTGAGCTGAAAAGCAATTGGCAATTGGTAGCTGCTAGTGAAAGGAAAATCAGTTTTCTTTAGGAATCTGGGACATAAAAGGCTGTCATGCCCAAGCAGATGGACCTAAACTCGTATATGTACAGACAGCACTGTGTGGACTTGGGGCTTTAAACACCCAACAGCAAAGCACATGATGCTAGGACCGAGAGGTGGAGGGTCATGGGGAGGACTTGACCAAAACACATTATATGACTGGAAGAAGTTCTCAAACAATGAGAATAGAAAGAAGAAAAGAAAGAAAACCTTATTATTTTCATGATCAAAACTGGCTTCTGATACTTTTGGGTTGTAGTCTCCAGGCAGAGATTCCAAAGCTTGAGCATAGAAGCTGGACTCCTCTGTGACTTTTTGCTTGCTTTTTCAAAAATTCATTCCCAGAGAAATGGAACCTCCTGGCTAACTAAAAGAAAAAGGGCCTGTCTATTCAGAGAAATGTGAAAATGGAGTAAGACTAAGGCATTTCACAAGCATGTGACTCCATGACCTACGTGTCTACTGACTTTATACTCAGGGCCTGGGGTTCCAGGTCTACAGTCTGGAGCTGCAATCTGTCAGTTTGGCCCCTTTGCTTCTCATAGATTTGCAGTAGGTCATTTTTCACAAAGGGCTTTTCAGTGATCAGGATTTCTTCCTGGACCTTTTCTAAAAAGAGCTTCAAATAGCTGCCAAATATATGTTAGAATCTCCTGGCAGACAGCCCACTTGCCTGGAAACTGCTGAGTGATAGAAGCGACACCCATGTTTTAAAGCTACTTAATTCCTTCGCTAATTCCCACCACATTCTTCCATGCATGGCCATGTATATAAATCAGCCGTGATTATGCCATTCACCACTCTGTTTCCTTTTGTTCCTTGACTTTGATGCCAACAAGCCTATCTGCTATTTTGCCCCTCCACCTCGAGCCTAGAGAAACCTGTGGGATTAAGTTGAGCAAAAGAGTTATCAGTATTAAGTTATTGACTTGAATACACACTCCTAAATATTCATCATAGTCTTTGCAAAAGGAGAAAGGACTGGCCGTTGGCTTCTGCCTATCAGCCATGAGGCTTGATCTTGCCACTTTGCAAAAGTGAACCCTAGTTCTTGCTTCTGAGTGAAGTGAGCACATAGTTCTTGGTGTAGGAGAGGGCACCAAAGCCTGCAGAACTGGTTGATAGGCAGCTTTTCTGAGATGAAAACCCTACCTTTCCCCCACATTTAAAGTGAACAAATAATTTAGAGTGAACACATAATTTATTGTAAAGAAAGTGCTGTACCTTTGTCTCATCCCTTAAGGGTTAATCCAGTGAGTCAGGTTTCACCCTGTCCTGATTAGGTTTCTATTGCTGTGATAAAGCAGTAACCAAACTCAATTTGGGGGACATGGTAAGATCAGTGAATTCCGTGAATAGGCACCAATGCCACACTTCTTTCGCTAGAAGGTGGGTTCCCTGGTCTTCCTATGTGGAATTGCATGTTGGCAAGTCCCGGGATGGTAGTTTTAGTAAAAGCATTATGTGCAGAGAAGACCCATAACCAGAGTAAGTATCTATTCCAGTAATAATGTATTGCCAACCCCTCCAAGATGGAAGTAGTCCCATACCCCAAGGTTTACTTTAAGACAATGTACTTCTTCCCAGAATTCCCACCCCCTAATGCAGTCCCTAGAACTGAGACTCCATGTTCAGCTGGGTCTGCCCATCATTTTGAAGCCTGATTGCTTCTTTTTCTTCTCTGTTGACATTTTTTTTTTCTCTCAGATGCTGGCAAAACCTAAGAATGCTTTTAAACTGCCTAACTAGTACTTTGAGCTTCCTTACACCTTGTCCATGATAGGCTTTCCCTTCTAAATAAACTACCCTGGAGGCTTCTAATTCAGTTTTTTCACAGTGGTAGCCATACATACATTCTTTTATTAATGAGACTACTAACCCCAAGATGGGACTCTAATTTCTCAGGTATCATGTAATAGCCCAAGTAGGATTCCCCAAGAGTTCCAATAATGTTTATTTCCTGCCTTTCAATCCTTTAATTGGCAGAGAAAAGAAATCTGTTTTGGCACTTCCACATGCCATTATAGCCATATACAGCAGAGACGTGTGAAAGAGAATGAACAATTATTAATAAACATGCATGGATATTGGGAGGAAACCAGGGCATATGTCACCCAACCACAGTGAGCCTGGAAGGCACGTGACTGTGCCTGCCCTACACTGTTGTTCACAATCCAAATCTTGTGTTAAGCAAAGGCTGAAGTAGACTTGGGAGTATGTGTGTATTCGTGTGTGTGTGTGTGCCTGTGGGGGGGGGGGAGGGGTGTATGTTTAGAGGCAGTTACAATCAAGGAACCAGAAGTCTGACAAGAGTGAGGCTTTTCCTACAGAGCATCTCCTGCTTACAAAATCTTCTCATGAAAGAAGATGTGAAAGAGGAAAAGAATAAAGGAACAACAAAAAAAAAGCAATTAGAAATACATGCATGAAATCAAAATGGTATGAAAGCATAAAGGAAGAGGGGGTATTGAATAGTGGGTTCTAGGGAGGGGAAATGGGGAAAGGGGATGACATCTGTATTGTAAATAAATAAAATATCCAATTAAAACAACAATTAGAATTTTAATAGTTATGGCACATTCCTTAGGTTCTTACTTTCCGTTTAGCCGTGTATTGTTTAGTATAATTATGCTGCTTTGTATCCTGATTTTTTTCTCACTTAAAAAATGATATGAACTCCCAATCATGTGATGGAATATGTAGCAGCAAGAACTCTAGCTGTCTCTTTCATTAGGCACATATATTCTGTTTCCATAATTCAATATATGGTGCTATTGTGATCGGGTATATATTGATCTATTTCGAGGAATTTTTTGGCTTCTAGGGAAATTAAGTGTTTCTAATAAAATTGGCATATGTAGCCTAGAACACCACACCCCCATTATGTTTGTCTTAATAATAATAATTTTAAAACCTAGAGCAGGGCCACGGCAGCCCGTTGCCCATGAGTTATCAAGCATGAGTAAAAGGCTTAAGGAATTGTATGATCCTGGGTTATGAGCGTTCCTCTCCTGTCTGAGTAATGGCTGCATTGTTGCCAACCTGTGTCTATGCCAAGGAAGCTTTGTGAACAATCATGTGCTAGTCTGTCTGACTTTTTATTTCAGGGAAGCTATAGATAAAGTAAGAGCCTGTGTATGGATTTGTCTCTGTAAGGTAACATTGACTTAGACCTACTAGGAGCAAGGAAGAATGCCAGGCAAATTGCCCTCCAGCTTTTCTTTGGTTACTCTTGTTTTAGTGATTTTCCAATGACAAACGACAGGCCGAGGAGAAAACAATTAGAATTTTACTGACCTGAACAAAAGGCAGTACACGTCCCCTCTCATGAATCCAACAGGACAAACATATATAACACTGCCCTGACTCTAAGGAACCTCTTCTGAAATCTTCCACACTCTGCTCTGCATGCAGTCTTCCAGGCAGAACCCCCAAGTAGATACATTTGCTCAGAAACATACATGAACTACTATGGTTGGAAAAAAAACCACTAAATTCTTCTATGTGTGCTTACATGTAAGACCTATTTGTTCCTGTATCTTTGCACATGTATTAAGATGTAGATTCATAGATTTTGGAGGAGGGTTAAAACATAATCTGGGACTGGTGAGATGGCTCAGTGAATAAAGAGCTTACTACTAAGTTGGACAACCTGGGACATGCATGAGGGGAAAAAAATGCAGATTCTCTATTCATCCTCTGGCATTCACACATTTGACATGTCACATTGTATCCCCACACATGAAATAAAGAAGTGTAATAAAAAGATAATAATACAAAGAAAACCCTTAGCTCAGCACATAGCACATAATAAACACAGAATACACACAAGCTATTAATATCATGAATGTCATAGCTATAATTGTCATGACCATTACTACTGTTGGTGAAACTGAAGCCTGTCTTTAAAAGATGCATCAGCACTGGAACAAACGACCTGTCTCATTCCGGCTTCTGGTGCTAACAAAACAGATAGTAACAGAGCAATAAAAGGAGCCAGCTGATAGGTGGAAAATGGTGGGGTGACACGTGT
Source organism: Arvicanthis niloticus (assembly GCF_011762505.2). Taxonomy (NCBI): domain Eukaryota; kingdom Metazoa; phylum Chordata; class Mammalia; order Rodentia; family Muridae; genus Arvicanthis; species Arvicanthis niloticus. Next base: position 89,004,010 of record NC_047662.1, read on the forward strand.
CTGTTCCACTCCCCATCAGAGCTTACGATGATGAAGGGAAAACAAAAGAGAGCCTTGCTATGAGGCTCCACACAGAGTTAAGACAGTAGCGGGGTAAAATAAAATCAAGTGTAGAGCATCAATTTAGCAATACTAGATGGCTGGCGTGTGTCACGTGCTTAGAGCAAAGTGTAGACCATATTACCTATCATCAGGGTTTCCCTATAGTGAGCAGCATAGGTGTTCTAGCACATTCTGTCATTCATTTGGCTCAGGAACTATGTAAGACATGCCATAATGTTGGTTACAAAAGGTAAGCATAATTGTTTTTAAAGGAACCTTCCCACTGTTTCAAAGGGGCACAGAAGACAATACCTGTCAGCAAAGAAGAGAGTTAAAAGCAGAAAAATAGAAGGCAAAAGCTATGTGGAAATGAAGAAGGTAAGACAACTGATAAATGTCCACTCTATCACTTCTGGGATTCGTGATTAAGGATAAATAACTTTCTAAGCCTCGGTTTCCTCAGTCATGGCATGGAAATAATACACTTGTCTGTGTCACAGCACCATGACAAGAATGAATTAAGATGCTCTGTCGTGCAGCATCTGGCCGAGCAGGCAGCAGGCTAGCCTGCCTCAGCTCCTCCACCCAGTAGTTCTCTCCAAGGAACTCAACCCTTCTGCCTCTCTTTACTCCTCTATCCACTATTATCTCCCGGGCAGAGAACCAGAAATCACACAATAGGACAGGGAGTTTCAGAAAGATACGTTTTTGCCTCCTGTCTCATCTTCAGCTCAGAATTCTCTCTCTCATCTGCCCACTGCTTTGGAAGGTTTCTTTTCAGTTGCTACAATACACCCTAAGCCTTTGAAGTGAGGCATTAGCCACTGCAGGAAGAAGCTCCTTGTTCACGACCATTTCAGTGTCATCTAGCTAGAGTGGCAGTAGCTTTGCTGTGACACAGGGAACCTGCATCTCAATGCCAACTTCCAGTTTCGATACAACATGTTCCATCAGGCCCCATTGTAAGCTGGTAGCTTATGTCCTTGAGTGAGCCCTGCCCAGTATTGTTCTAAGTCACTGGGGCAGCTATGGTGTTGGAGCATGAGTTCTACTGTGTCTACAGTCCACGGAACTGAGGTTAAGTCCCAACATGGGGTTCTTCTGGGGCATATTACTTCAGTCAAGTCAGTTTGCCTTTGAAAGTTAATGAAAGTTTCCTCACCTTCATTATGAAAATGTATAGGGCTTGGGGGAGAACTAGTTTAACCAATAAATTGCCTGTCATACAAGCTTGAGGACCTGAGTTAGATCCCCAGCACCCATACAGAAATCCAGAAAGAAATGGTAGTGCCTACCTGATGATTCCATTGCTGTGGAGGGAGAGACATGCAGATTTGTGGGGCTTTCTGGCTAGCTAATCTAGCCTACTCAGTGGTCCCAGAAAAACAAAACAAAACAAAAAACAAACAAAAAAAACCCTCTTGTCTAAAAATTCAAGGTGGATGGCTCCCAAGGAACAACACCCAAAATTAACCTCTGATCTCCATAGGCATATGCACATATATGTACATGCACACATATACATATATATGACTATGCAACCTCTCCTCCTATATATTTAAAAATCAAAAGCCCATTGTTAGCCCAACATTGTGAGACTCCACCAAGATACTGTGTTTAAAAGTGGTTTATGACTTACAAAGTGTTTTACATGCAGAAAGAGATATTATCCATATATTGAAAGCCTGAAAGTCACCAACCATCTTCCCAGAAGAAGATGGGATATTCAGGAACTGCTTCCTGCCAGCATGCATACATGTACTCTGCATTGAGAGACACGGTGTTGTCCTAAACAGTTAACATGATAGAATCATGGTAGCACAAATTTGGATACTGGAAAGAAACAGAACTCAAATTTCTCTCCCTGTATAAAGCAACGGGCCTTTGCAACTCGATGCTCTTGAAACTCTATGGAGCTGAGCATGGAAGCAAACCAAACAGACAACAAACTGAAAAACCAAAACACCTGAGCAACTTAATCAGAGGTTTGTCCATTCCAATTTGGTTTTGGAAGACATTTATTGAGACCAACATACCTGCCAAGGCAAATCCGGGGAGCCTTGGGAGTGGCAGCTTGGACTTGACATCTGTATTATCTACAGCCCCCTCATTTGCAAACTGGTCTCAATGAAGGTAACAGTTTGTGGTAATGGGAACCGTATGGGCTGGTGGCTGCTGTCCGTAAAAACAGTCCACATGGCTTCTGTGGCCAGATGCAATGAAGAGCTAAGAGCAAGAAGACAAGACAAAGCTGTGTGGAAGGAGGGGCTAGGAGCCTGGCTGTGGGGAAGGATTTAGGTTCGACAGACATAATGCCAGGGCCTCATCGACAGTACAGATGTTTTTATGAAGCCTGACCTCTGCAAGCATAGGCTCCCACATGCTCTTGTGCCAGTCGGGCCTGGCTTAAGAACTATTTGAGAGTACAGAGATATAGTTCAGGATATGTACAGATCTGCCTAGGATGTGTCCTAGGCATAGAATCTTCTACTTGCCTATGTCGGTACAGAGGAGCCCAAAGAACTATGAATAGAGGTAAGGCTAGACATTTAATTCTTTTCATTAAGCATATTTTTATGCTTTTGTGCATGTGTCATCTTTTACTTGTATAATAGAAAAGGTCTGGATTTGAAAACCGTATATTATTCTAATGTTACAAAAAATATGACCATGTAAATATGAGGAGAAGCAAATATTTAATTTGAAGAGAGAGTTTATTAGTTCATAAAAGCAAAATAATATAACCAATAATTATTGTGAAGAGTATTTGTGTTGATGTTTCTTCTATGCAGTAAAATGTTCCATTGTTCATTCATTTACCTATTCAGTAAATATTTATTAAGCACCTATTTGCATAACACTAGAACCAAAGTCCTAATCAGGAAGGAGGCAGTAGGAATGAGGGAGGAGCAGGGACAGCAAACAGACTGGGGAGATTGGAGTGAAAGAAGCTACAGACAGGCTACATGGGTCTGGGGCTATAGCAAGAACTCAAACTCCAGACTGTCTAACTGGGAAGTCTTAGGAAGATTATGAACAGATGCATGACAAGATCAGATGGATCTGTGCTGTTCTGCTGAGTGGGTTTCTCCACAAACTTTTACAGAACCTGCAGAGAGTGGAGCGGTTGTGGGAATCCAGGTGAGGAAGGTGTATCAGGCACTATCAGAAAGGGTGAGTGACTGCTTATGGGTTTGTAGATGCTATCAGGAAAGGAGAGCCAGCCTTTTGCTGATGATTTGCGTGTACATTTCAGGATGATGGGGAAAGAAAGAATCTAAGGGTTAGAACCAAAGCAACTGAAAGAAGTTAACGTTCAGAAGTGGGAATAATTATAGGTGAAGCAGGATGGAGAGAGGAGTTTGGGGATCCAGGAACATGCTTACCAAGCCCAGGATATGCAGCAGTCATTCAAATAGAAATGAGGAGGGTTTAGTGGGTGCAAATCATAAATGCATAAGTTGTATTGAAGGCTATGAAACACTATGAATACTGACAGTGAGTAGGGATAAAAAGGAGGGGTCATGTCTTCCACTGGGCACTGATAGACTCACGGAGCTTAAGGAGTTTTCCAGGAGGCAATTTCCAATGCACGAGCTCTATCAAGAGCAAACTAATGAACATTAGTCTTAGTTTGTAAAGTATAAGCAAGAAAATCTGTAAAGTAGCTGTTGCTGTTATTATTTTATGTATATGAAAATTGGAAAGCAGAGAAGGCAATTTGTTTTCTCTGTGTCAAATAGCTAGTAAAGAAAGAGCAGATATCCCAACCTAGGAACCCTGACCACCATTCTAAGTTTTCCTCCATGCTGGGCTGTCAAAGACTGACACAGTAACAAAAGAAGAAGGATTTCTTTAGTCTTCAGGGTGTTAAGTTTTCCCAAGTTGGAAATAAAAGCCAGGCCCATCGTAAGAGTCAAGCACCGTTGTTCTCCAAGCTGAAGATATTATCAATCTTAAAAAAAATATTATGAAAATCTGAGTTTGGCAAAGTTAAAACATTAAAACAATAATGAAACAAGGAGAGAGTTGGAAAGAAGGGTAAAAATGATAATAACAACTGTCAGCATCCTGCTGTCTCTTCTCCACGGGTTCTCACTAGAGTTCTAAATCATGATCTTAATCTTTGGAGGACGAAGGCACAAGGCAGAGTCTTTCAATCTTTCCCGTGCTCTGAATCAGGAAGAAGGGATAGAAAAAATAAAATGAGCTCTGTGAGGCCTCCTATGTGTGGATGAGAGTTAGAGAAAGGTGGATGCTTTGAGAACTTTTCCCCCTACAGAATGTCTAACCCTGCCTTATGTGATGAAGAAGAAAGCTGCTAAAACAAAATTAGATCTGACCATTTTCCAAGCTCATTTAACCCGCTGCTGATGAAAACACTTTTGGACAGAGCTACTATGCATGCTATTGCGTATTTCAAAGACGAATAAGCTGTAGCTTGGTGACATTAAGCAACTGGACTAAAGTTTATATAAAACACAACTACCATTGTATAAAATGTGGCTATCACCACAGGAAAATCAATCCAAGTTCATTCATTTCTTCATTTTATTCATTCTTTCTTTTATTTATTATTTTTTGTGTCTATTATATCTGAATGTGTGTATATGTTTGTGTAGATACACTTGGACACAAGCGTGTGTGTGTGTGTGTGTGTGTGTGCGCGCACTCATGTGTGTCTACGTGTGTTGTGTGTTTGCTTAGGCCAGAGGTTATTATTGGCTGTCTTTCTCTATTGCTCTTAATGATTTGAGACAGGAGTTCTCCTTGGCCCTGCAGTATGTTGTTTCTCCTAGACTGGCCGGATAGCCTCTTGGATCTGCTTGCTTCTGCCCTTCCAGTGCGGGGCTAGAGACTCACACTGCCAAATCCAGTTTTTATGTGAGTGCGGAGGATTTGAATTCAGGTCTTATAATTGGATGGCACATACTTTTACCTACTTCTCCATCGCCTTACCTCACACTTATTTTTAAAATGTGTTTTGCTTGGCTGTTATGTGCTCTACAAACATCAAGGCCAATTCTGTTTGAGGCTTAACTCTTTTCTGGGCTGCAATTTAATTTCACCTGTGCCAGACATTTTTTTCTTCTTGCTTGAATACTATCAGTTCTTCTAAAGAACCCACAAATATGGTCCTTCTCAAAAGAATGGTCTGAGTCTTTGCCAGCCTGGTATTAATTAACAAAGCCTTTCCAAGTGCCATATGCAAACATCTGGGTTGCACTGGAGCAACTGCTATGAGCTGAAGAGGAAGTAATGGATTGTAACAACAGGCAGAGAACCTTAGAGTGCTGAGCCAAGCAGCAAGTAGCTAATAAGCAAACAAAGACACCACTTTGTCCAGCCCCAGGGTTCTGCAGCCATATTCTGAGTTGTACTAACATAGAAGTTTTGTGACTGTGTTAGTTACTTTTGCATTGCTGAGACAAAAATGCCTCACTGGAACAACTAAGGAAATAAATTCAGACTCATGATTTTGGAGATTTAAGTCTGTCATGGGGACATTGGGGAGAGCATGACTGGAAGGGTATGGAAGTAGAAGCAGCTCATTTATGGCATATAATTGTGTATATAATATGCATATATGTATACAAACACACATACATATATGTGTATATGTATATATGTATACACACACACACATATGTCACAGCACCAACAACTCTTCATGTGGCACAGACCAAAAAGCAAAGGACTAGACCAGAACCAGATGCAGATTATGATACTGAATAGTTCTGACTGGACAGAATGAGCATTGCCTAAGGGACAGCCATCTATGAGGACATTTCTATGTTGGGTACTTGATGTATGAAGACTCAGAATAAATATGGGCAAAATCAAAGTCAAGCTTTCCTTAAGGCGTTTCTTCAGATACTTTTCACAGCAACAAGAAAAGAAATTAATCAGCAAAACTGTCAATGGTCTGCTCCTAGCAACCTGCTTCCACTAGCCAGGCCACTGTTAGTAAAACACTCCCAAGAGCTGGGAACTGGGTATTTAAAACATGAGCCTAAGGGAAAATCATTCAGAGTCAAGCCATGTTGAGTTAAAATGAGGAGGACAAACATGTCTTTATTGCAAACCCCAGAAAAACCCACACCAACACTTCCTATTGTATTGCAGATCTGAAAATTCTGTATTTTTTTACTCGTAACCACACCTTAGCTCTTGTCATAGATTTAGCCAAAGAAAATAATTTCAGAGTAGCTCATATTAAGCTTTTTCTCTGTCCAAAGAAAGAGGACAGGAAGTAAGAGATGACATTTGATTTTTTTTTTTTTTTTTTTTGAGGTTTTGTGCTCAAATTTAAGACCAAGAGATTTGGTGTGGGTTGGTGAATCAAATGAATTAGGGAGAAGTGTTCAATTCTATTCAACTTATCCCATTTTTTCTAAAGGAAGATAAAGTCAAAGCTGCAGTGTTCCTACAGTTGTTGATCTATCTCTCCTTGTGTCTCTCTCTCTGTCTCTCTTGTGTCTTTCTGTCTCTCTCACTCACTCACACTCACGCAGACAAGAAAGTGAGGAAAGAAGACAGAGAAAAGAAAAGAGAAAAAAATCAGTCAAAAACAGTGCAGGACTTTACTTTCAGAGTTCCCAGGTCCCGGTCTGCACTGCACTCTATAGTGAAGTTGACTTTCCTGAGAGTTTTGTCACATTATTATCAATGCTGTCATCAAAAAATTAAATTTCAGAAATTCACATGTGAAAGTGGGAGACAAGAACACTTACTACTTCATCCAATTGCTGTTGCTCTAAGAGTGTTCTGAGAAGTGCATGTGTAATACCAAACCACTGTCACCTCGAGCAGCCCCACCCTACCTCCCCTACAACTGAAAAGAGCAAGAGCGAATGTGAAGGTGACCCATGAATCTGCCTAGGTAGGTGACAGGAAAGGGATCGCCACTGTTTAAATGCTTCATGATTAAAGGGAGAGATTCATTTCCCTAGAACTCCAACATGGAACAGTCAAGAGTTTGTCTAAACAGGATATCACAGACTGGACTTCAATACAGGCCAACTCTGTGTCTCTGTGTCTCCGTGTCTCTGTGCCTCTGTCTCTCTGTCTCTCTGTGTCTCTCTCTCTCTGTCTCTCTCTGTCTCTCCCCCTCCCTCCATCCCTCCATCCCTCCAAACCTGGTCCACATTTCACATTTTTCAGATGCAGATTCTGGAATACCCAAAGATCAGCATTACCTGAAGTACAGTGGGACAAAGCAATCTCAGACCGTAGTTACAGAAACCAGCTCCTTGTCTTTTTGCTCACTACATATCCCTAACATTTGGCCTTGGTTTGGGCATGATGACCTACTTCATTTGTACTGGTATACTATTTTAATTTGGAGTGCCAATCTTGTAGGATGTAACTGTCTCTTTGATAAATACCCCAAGTATTCTAAGCCTGGGTGCTTTCTTGAGATCTAAGTTTCTCTCTTACATACAGAGCATATGTACAGAAAGAACAAAGAAAACTTGTTCTTCCCCCCTCCCCTCTTTTTTTTTTTTTCAAAGAAGACAGAAGTTTTCAAAAAACTGAAATCTGACCCTGAATCCAGGTCCATGGATCCTATTGTTTGTTTTTAATGTCCTTTTATTTTCCTGGAGAGCCAGAGTATGTACCATTAAATACCAACGTCTGCCCAAATCCTGTCCTTATCATTTTATGAATATGAGCTCATTCATGACACACAGGCTTTGTGAGAATGGAGTAACTGGTCTGTTCCTCCAAACACCAGGAGATACAGCTAGTAATTAGCAGAGTTTAAGTAAAGCGTCTACAGGGTGCCAGGATATCCCAGGCCCATAGTGTATGCTGTCCAACACTTGGCTTGTACATGCAGAGCATGGCCTGGAGGACATAATTCACAGCTTCCACCGTCATCTAAAGATACTGTCCCGCTGCCATCATTCCACCTTCAAAGTGATTCATAAAATGTCTCATTAAATGACCTTCAAACGATTTCATAAGATGTCCCATTAGATGTGATCCACAGTTTGAATATAATCTCACCACAAGCTCTTGGTGTGAGAGGTGAGAGGAGGTAGACCTTTAATTTGCTCACTTGATGTCAGTTAGATTTGAGACTGATTGTGGTATCTCTGCTTTGCTTAATGGCTGAGGGCCAAGCCAGGCACCCTTTCCTACTCACAAGCAATGGATGGTTTGCATGGAAATACAGAGTCTCCCAAAGACCCCTGCTGCACTTCATCTTGCAGGGTTTGGCTCACAATTCCAGCCAACTGAGATCATATAGAAGTTTGATTTTTGTCATCAATCATTTTCTATCCCTCCCAGCTGTGTGTCAGCCACAGATGCGATAAGCAAACTTTATCTATCTTTGTCTAAATTACTGATACCAAATATTAAACAGGGCTCAGGAACATAGCTCTGCTCTCATCCCAGGAACTTAGAAATAGCCTTTATCTTAGTATTTGCCCTTTGATAGTTTTTTTTTTTTTAATCCTCTAGCAAAGGCTTCAAGTGCAGAGCTTTGATAGTGTGTTCCTTTACTTGTTAGCTGTAATGTTGAGGACTGAAGACAGGCTCAATGTTTGTTGAACGGCTTCCAGAGTACCTGGGTTTAATTCCCAGCACCCATATGACAGATCACAATTGTCCATAATTCCAGTTCCAGGGGATCTGGTACCTTCACAGACACATGCATGTAGGCATAAAAACATTTATACACACAAAAATGAATAAATCTTTTTTTAAAAATGAGAATCCAACACTTCCATAAGAGTGTGGGAGGGGGGAATTGAAGGACTTGAAGGAGATGGGAACCCCAGAAGAAGACCAACAGAGTTGACTAACCTGTACCCCTGGGAACTATCAGAGACTGAGCCACCAATCAAAGAACATACAGGGGCTGGACCAAGGCTCCTGGCACACTTATAGCAGATGTGCAGCTCAGTTTCCATGTGGGTCCCCCAACAACTGGAACAGGGGCTGTCCCTAAAGCTGGTTCCTGTCTGTGGAATCTGTTTCTCAGCTGGGCTGCTTTGTCTGGCCTCAGTAGGAGAGGATGTGCTTAACCCTGCAGAGACTTAATGCTTCGGGGTAGGGGGATACCCAGGAGGGGTCCCCATCTTCTCAGAGAAGAAGGAGAAGGGGTTGGAGGAGGGACTCAATGAGAGGGGGAAAGGGGGAGCAGTGATAAGTATGTAAAATGAATCAATCAATTAATTAATGGAGAAAATGTGGGTTCAGTTCATAAACCCCTGGGCAGCATAGCAGCAGTGAGATACTTTCAGTTCCTAAGTAAATATGCACAATGATCTCAGTAGGCTGTCTCATGTGGTCATTGCTGAGTCCAAACAACATCATATCTGCCAAGTATATTTGCTCATTCGGAGCTCTTGTGTGTTTATATACAATTCTTCTATCAGAATTCCTTTTCTTTTCCATTAATTCTATCCTCACACTATTCTTTGTCTTCCTATGAAAAGTTCCCCAATAGACTCATGTGTTGGAACATTTGGTCCCCAATGAATGACACTGTTTTGGGTGGTTATGAAAACCTTAGGTGGTGGAGCCTCAGAGAAAGAAGTGATCCTCTGGATGATCCCATTGATCCTCTATGGGAACTCAGTGTTAGATTAATGGTGCAAACGGCCAAGCTATTGGCTTTGAATCAGAAGTCATATGGACAAAGGCGTCTCCAAGATCCGTGTAAACAGGCATCGCGTCTGTTTCCTTGTCATCATTCCAGATGAAATTTCATAAAAAAACAGACTCTGAAGTGGAACTTTGTGCACAAAACAGTTACTGGAGAGGAGCTTCAGAACTGACCCCTATAAGATGGAACAGTAAATGGATTGGATGGCAAAGAAGCTGATACAATGAAGTAGAAAAAAGGACCCTGCTAGTCTTGTGGAAAACTTGGCATAGATATGGCTCTTCAGTCTTATCCCAAATAGAAGCAAGAAAGTTGAGCCTCTCTTCAGCTGCCTTCCATGAAGGTTGCTTTTCGGAAGGGGATGGAATCTTGATCATGGAATTTGTCTTTTACTGAGTATGTTCCTAAACAGAAACAGTGAGAACCACCAAAGTACACCATGGTTGGAAGCAGAGACTGCTCCTTGTGGAACTGGAGAGTATCTGTTAGAGGGTCTGTGCCTAGTGGTACGTGATTCATTGAAGCACTTAAGATTTTTTTTTATTGGATATTTTATTTATTTACATTTCCCCTTGTAAGGGGTTAAGATGTTATCCCCTTTCCCCATTTCCCCCCTGAAACTCCCTATCTCATCCCCCTCCTCCTGCTTCTATGAGTGTGCCCCCACCCATTCCCACCTCCCAGTCCTTGAATTCTTGACATTGGGGCATCCATCCTTCATGAGACCAAGGACCTCCTCTCCCACCTATGCATGACAAGGCCATCCTCCTCTACATATACAACTGGAGCCATGGGTAGCTCCATGTGTGTTCCCAGGCTGGCAGTTTAGATCCTGGGAGCTCTGGTTGTTGGGATTGTCACTTTCTCCATGGGAACACAAATCCATTCAGCTCCTTCAGTCTCCTCTCTAACTCCTCCATTGGGTACCTAGTGTTGAGTTCAATGGTTAGCTGTGAGCATCTGCCACTGTATATGTCAGGCTCTGGTAGAGTCTCTCAGGAGACAGCTATATCAGGCTCCTGTCAGCATGCACTTCCTGACACCCATAACAGTGTCTACACTTGGTGACTGTACATGGGATGGATCCCCAGGTGGGGCAGTCTCTGGGCAGCCTCTCCTTCAGTCTTTGCTCTACATGTTGTCTCCAGATTTGCTCCCATGAGTATTTTGTTACTCCTTCTAAGAAAGATTTAAGCACCAACACTTTGGTCTTCCTTCTTGAGCTTCATGTGGTCTGTGAGTTGTATCATGGGTATTGCAAGCTTCTGGGCTAAGATCCACTTATCACTGAGAGAATACTATGTGTGCTCTTTTGTGATTGGGTTACCTCACTCAGGATGATATTTTCTAGTTCCATCTATTTGCCTAAGAATTTCATGAATTCATGGTTTTTAATAGCTGAATAGTATCCATTGTATAGATGGACCAAATTTTCTGTATCCATTCCTCTGTTGAAGGACATCTGGGTTCTTTCCAGCTTCTGGCTACTATAAATAAGGCTGCTATGAACATATGCCCTTGTTATAGTGTTGGAGCATCTTCTGGGTATATGCCCAGGATTGGCATAGCTCATTGGTATATCCTCAGGTAATACTATGTCCAATTTTCTGAGGAACCACCAGAATTTCCAGAGTGGTTTTACCAGCTTGCATTCCCACCAACAATGGAGGAATGTTCCTCTTTTTTCATATCCTCACCAGCATCTGTTATTACCTGAGGTTTTGATCTTAGCCATTCTGACTGGTGTGAGGTAGAATCTCAGGGTTGTTTTGATTTGCATTTCCCTAATGACTAAGGATGTTGAACATTTCTTTAGATGCTTCTAGGACATTCAGTTGAGAATTCTTGGTTTAGCTCTGTACCCCATTTTAAATAGAGTTATTTGATTGTCTGGTGTTTAATTTCTTGAGTTTGTTGTATATATTGGATATCACCCCTCTTTTGGATGTAGGATTGGTAAAGATCTTTTCCCAATCTGTTGGTTGCCATTTTGTCCTATTGACAGAGTCCTTTGCCTTACAGACACTTTGCAATTTTATCAGGTCTCATTTGTCAATTCTTGATCTTAGAGCATAAGCCATTGGTGTTCTGTTCAGGAACTTTCCCTGTGCCCGTGTGTTCCAGGCTCTTCCCCACCTTATCTTCTATTAGTTTCAGTGTATCTGGTTTTAAGTAGAAGCCCTTTATCCACTTGGACTTGAGCTTTGTACAAGGAGATAAGAATGGATAGATTTGCATTCTTCTACATGCTTACCTCCAGTTGAACCAGTACTATTTGTTGAAAATGATGTCTTTTTTCCAGTGGATAGTTTTAGCTCTGTTGTCAAAGATTAAGTGACGATAGGTGTGTAGGTTTGTTGCTGGGTCTTCAGTTCTATTCCATTGATCTTTCGGCCTGTCTCTGTACCAATACCATGCAGTTTTTATCACTATTGCTCTGTAGTACAGCTTGAGGTCAGAGATGGTGATTCACCCAGAAATTCTTTTATTGTTAAGAATAGTTCTTGCTAAAGGAGAAGTGGGAATGGGATAGGGGTTTTATAGGGAGGGGAAATGGGGAAAGGGGGGTGGCATCTGAAATGTAAACAAAATATCTAATAAAGACTTTCACACACAAAAAAAGCTCACAACAACGATCAAAAAAAAAAAAGAATAGTTATTGCTATCCTGAATATTTTGTTATTCCAAATGAACTGGCAAATTGCTATTTCTATTTCTATGAAGGATTGATTTGGAGTTTTGATGGGGATTGCATTGAATCTGTAGATTTCTTTTGAATTTTGTAGACTATTTTTGAATAGAGGAAGGCTACTGATTTGTTTGAGTTGATTTTATATCCAGCCACTTGGCTGAAGTTGATTATCAGGTTTAGGAGTTCTTAGGTGGAAGTTTTGGGGTCACTTAAGTATACAATCATATCATCTACAAATAGTAATATTTTGACTTCTTCCTTTCCTATTTGTATCCCTTTGACCTCTTTTTGTTGTCTAATTGCTCTGGCTAGGACTTCTAGTACTGTATTGAATAGGCATGGAGAGAGTGGACAGCTTTGTCTGGTCCCTGATTTTAGTGGGATTGCTTCATGTTTCTCTTCATTTAGTTTGATTTTGGCTACTGATTTGCAGTATATTGCTTTTACTATGTTTAGGTATGGGCCTTCAATTCCTGATGGTTCTAGGACTTTTACCATGAAGAGGTGTTGAATTTTTTCAAATGATTTCTCAGTATCTAGTGAAATGATCATGTGATTTTTTTCTTTCAGTTTGTTTACATAGTGATTTCTGTTGATGGATTTCTATATATTGAGCCATCCCTGCATACCTGGGATAAAGCCTATCTAATCATGATGGATGATTGTTTTGATGTTTTCTTGGATTCGGTTTGCGAGAATTATATTGAGAATTTTTTCTTGATATTCATAAGAAAAACTGGTCTGAAGTTCTCTTTATTTGTTGGGTCTTTGTGTGGTTTAGATATGAGCATAATTGTAGCTTCATAGAATAAATTGGGTAGTGTTCCTTCTGTTTCTATTTTGTGGAATAATTTGAAGAGAATTGGTATTAGGTCTTCTTTGAAGGTCTGATATAATTCTGCACTAAAACCATCTGGTCCTGGGTTTTTATTGGTGGGGAGACTTTTTTTTTCCTATGAGATGCTGGAGGAGACAAATGGGACGTGGAGGGATTCAAACGCCTCTCAGGTAGAGAGAGAGCACAGAGGGCCCCGCGCCCTCTGCAGGCCGGTGCCTTACTTGCTGTGCCACCTCCAGTTCACTGGTGGGGAGATTTTTAATGACTGCTGTTATTATTTTAGGGGTTATGGGACTGTTTAGATGGTTTATCTGATCCTGATTTAACTTTGGTAACTGGTATCGTCTAGAAAATTCTCCATTTCATCCAGATTTTCCAGTTTTGTTGAGTACAGGCTTTTGTACAGTCCTACAAATGATAATAGATGAAAAACTCTAACACATGGAGGGAAACTACAACCTAGAAAAAGCAAGAAAGTAATCTTCCAACAAATCCAAATAACAAATTCAGAAGAAGATAGCCACATAAACATAATTCCACCTCTAATAAAAAAATAACAGGAAACAACAATCATTTTTTTAAATATCTCTTAACATCAGTGGACTCAATTCCCCAATAAAAAGACATAGACTAATGGACTGGATATTTAAGCAGGACTGAGCATTTTGCTGCATGCAGGAAACACACTTCAGTGACAAAGACAAACACTACCTCAGAGTAAAAGGCTGGAAAACAATTTTCCAAGTAAATAGTCCTAAGAAACAAACTGGAGTAGCCATTCTAATATCAAATAAAATCAACTTTCAATCAAAAGTTATCAAAAATAAGGAAGGACACTTTATATTCATCAAAGGAAAAACCTACCAAGATGAACTCTCAATTCTGAATATCTATGCTCCAAATGCAAGAGCACTCACATTCATAAAAAGAAACTTCACTAAAGCTCAAAGCACACATTGCACCTCACATAACAATAATGGGAGACTTCAACACCCCACTGTCAGCAATAAACAGATCATGGAAACAGAAACTAAACAGAGACACAGTGAACCTAAGAGAAGTTCTGAACCAAATGGGTTTAACAGATATCTATAAAATATTTCATCCGAACACAAAAGAATATACCTTCTTCTTAGCATCTCATGGTACCTTCTCCAAAGTATACCATATAATTGGTCACAAAACAGACCTCGACATATTTGGGAAGACTGAAATAATCCCAGATCACCACAGACTAAGGCCAATCTTCAATAACAACAAAAACAATGGACAGCCCACATAATGTGGGAACTGAACAAAGCTCTACTGAATGATAACCTGGTAAAGGAAGAAATAAAGAAAGAAATTAAAGATATTTTAGAATTTAATGAAAATGAAGGCACATCATACCAAAACTTATGGGACACAATGAAAGCAGTACTAAGAGGAAAACTCATAGCTCTGAGTGCCTACAAAAAGAAACTAGAGAAAGCATACACTAGCAGCTTGATGGCACACCTGAAAGCTCTAAAACAAAAAGAAGCAAATGCACCCAAAAGGAGTAAATGGCAGGAAATAATCAAACTCATGGCTGAAATCAACCAAGTAGAAACAAAAAGAACTATAAAATGAATCAACAAAACCAGAAGCTGGTTTTTTTAAGAAAATCAACAAGATAGATGAACACTTAGCCAGACTAACCAGAGGCACAGAGACAGTATCCAAATTAATAAAATCAGAAATGAAAAGGGAGACATAACAACAGAAACTGAGGAAATTCAAAATATCATCAGATCCTACTACAAACGCCTATACTCAAGATGTTCTTTTGTGTGAGTGAATGATCTGGCAAACTTCAAATAGAATTTTGTAGGTTTCTGTGGGCTATCAACATCTATCAGTCTCCCTATATTTTAGATTCCTGATAAGGGCTGCACAGGCACTCACCAAAAGGATGAGGAAAATCAGTCCTCTTTTCTTGAATAACGAAGACCACTCATCCTAGAGGAAGATTTGGGAAGGGATAGACTGGTAACACTGAAGCCAAAAGACAAAAGATTATTCAAAACAAATAACATAAGCCAGTGATTCTGGAATGAGAGAACATGGAATAAGCCTGTGGTAACAATAGACCAGGCCAGTCCTCATGGCCTCCAGTACCAGATGTCAGAGTTTTGGCTAGGTAGGCAAATAAGTTGTGGAGACCATAGAGTTTCAATAGAAGATTGAAGACCATGCTCTCATAGAAAGAATATAAGGTTGAATTATTGAGGCTATTTTTTATGCAAGGATTCCATGAGTGGGACCATCAACCCAAACTCAATCATATCTATGATCCAGGTAGAACAGTGTCTGACTGCCTCCACTCCAGGTCCTCTGTGAACTGAAGAAGTCTGTTAAGTATAGTCTAGCCTTGATAGTGAGCAACTATGAGTCTAGTCTCAGTTAAAAGAAACAAAGAACAAGCTTATGGTTGTCAGTTCAGAGAAAATGGGGACATCTCTTGACACAATAGACACTCAGAAGATCTTTAGCCAAGGAATATTCCTGGACAGACTTGATGTCCACTATCAACCACTTACCACATCTATAGCCTAGTGTGTTACTAGTCCACACTCACCAACTCTGTTCATCCATGAAGTGAGAATGGGAACTTCCAAGTATTTCACTGGTAGGGAAATAAAACTTAATCTAATAACATCAGTTTTATTTTTATCATGCTGACAAAGATTTTTTGGAAAGACGAGGATCAATGCAGATAAAAGCGGATACTGAAGTCTCTCTTGCTCACCATGGGTGAGTATGCTAAACTGAAATAAGCAATTCTAGGAAGCAAATTTTGAAATTTCATTTCACATTTTGCTATGAGCAACTCACTTCATAAATGGTCCAGTTTAGAATCATCACTGAGTACCGGGCAGCTTATTCCCACTCCTTTTAAATGTAATTCAAACATTACATTATTTCTGTGTTATTTTATAATGAGATCACAACTTTAAAATAATAACAATATTATTATTATTATTATTATTATTATTATTATTATTATTATTATTATTATACTTGCTTCTCAACTCCTACAGAAAGGGACCCTGAAAATCCCAGGCCTTGCAATTAACCAAAGGCCCATTTCCCTCCAAAAGTGGGTATCTCCCTATATCTTACCATCTCACAGTAAAGAGAATAATCCATCCTGACACTGTGGTTCCCTACAAAAGTCTTTGGTAGTCAATAAGTGGATTTCTACAGGGTAGTATCACAGTAGTCTCTGAAGGGTATCCCTTAACCATCTGACTATAAGAGCTGACTCTATTTCTTCACCTCACTCTTCCTTTCTATCCTGGACTTTACTACCTCCTTCCTATAAGACCTTGCATATTATCCTCATTTCTAACTTTTTTTCTTTCTATCTTCTTAATTCTGTTCTCCTACACCCACTATACTGCAGCCAAGGTAATTGTTCATTCCGTTGTGTTTCTCTGACCATGATACTCTCTGTGCTTGCTAGAAGGGACATTTGGTACTTTTCCACGTGAAGTTCAAGGCCATATGTTATTAAGCCTCCATCTAATTCGCCAAGGTCGTCTCCTGTTTCTCTACTGTGTGTGAAAACACAATGTTGGTACCTTGTAGCAGTTCCCCAAACTCTCCATTCACTTTTTATGCCTCCTTTCTAGAATGTTCTTTCCTCAGTGTTCAAACAGCAAACTCTTATTCTACTTTCCTAGGTATCTTCTGAGAAGTTGTTCTCTCCACTTCTCACTCCAGTCTGAGGATGTTGACAGTCACCTGCAGTACTTCTAAATCCAGGTCAGTTTGGGGTCTGCTGCCTACATTGGACAGCACGATCCTCAGAGAAATATACTATAATCTTTTGAAACCTTGCCACCCAGCATGTATGCAATTCAGTCCATGGGTATGTTAATTTTTTTAATGATTTTTTTTTTCAGAATTATACCCCATGGCATAAAACAAAGAACATAGAAAATCGCTGGCTGCTCCATAATGCTGACTTTACAAAGTCCCCAACCACCCACAGGATTTCTCAAAGTTGTCATCTGGAGGATAGGGGAGCTTTGGGGAAAAATCAGAGCCCCTCAATTACCAATTCTGACAACTCTTATTTTAGCTTGGATCTCCCCATGCAAATAGACAGCTGACATGTGATTGGAGAAGAAATAGAAGTACGTTTCTATTAAAACCATGTTCCTTAAGTTGTCGCTCTGAATTTATATCCCTCTGGCCTTTGCCAAGTTGGCTCTGGGCTATATTCTGTCCTGAAATTAGAGCATTCTTCTTGTAGCCCCAGGAGATGCCTAAGATCCTTGAAGATGAAAACCAGACTCTGAACCATAGCTTTGGGAATTAGGGGAGTCGAAAGTATAACTTCCCTATACAACATGCTTAGGATAACCCAGCTTTCCTTTGCACTTCTGATTAGAGTTGAGATGGAAGAAGTCACAGCTTAAATGATCTCACACTAAGAAGACGAGAAGGAAGACCAGCACAAGTGATAAGAGTCAGTTACATTGGGATGAAAGAAAACACTTCCCAAAATGTCAGAAGCCCTTGACCTTTATTTAAGAAGAAGCCATTGTGGGATATATGTGCAGGAAAATGTTGAATTTTATCAGAATGTGCAATTATTTGTTATCTGTTACTTTTGTGGCATTCACTGAGTCTGATGAATGAAGAAAACAAGGCTAAGAAGGTGATTGCCTTTGAACTACTTACTCATTGCTACTTTTAAACAAGGGTTTGGCTCTCAATTACCAGTAGGATAGGGTATTATGAGTCTCAGAAAAGATTGAAATTGCATCTGTGAATGACATGGAATAGAACCGGGGAGGATGGACCAGGATTAGGAGTCACGGTGTCAAGATCAGCTGGCTTCCTAAGGCATGATCCCATGCCACTCAGAGCCTCGGTTTCCTCTGCTGGATTTACAGTCATAATAGCCACTTCAGAAAGGAGTTAGATGGAGATTAAACAAGACAAAGTGTGGGAGCTCTTGGCCTGAAGTAGCATTAGCTTGTTTCTCTTTTGCTGTCCATCAAAGCTGAGATCCAATGACCTCATGGGAAACCCTGGGGAGACATAGCATCCAAGAACAAGCATGGAGAAGAGTATCTGGAGTACAGAGTGGAAGCCTTTGCCCTCTTCTTTCAGCTCTCCAAAGTATGTCTTCCTGCCCAGTGACCTTGACGACTGCCTGTCTTTAGAATTAATGAATGCTCTGACTTGCAGGTATTTCTATCAGCCTGAGAAATCGAGCTAAGCTCACTCAGTCCAAAACCAAGCAAGACTGCTGCCATACTAGCTTCTCCATTGAGACTTTCAGATCTCCGCCACACCACAGAGTGCATAAGAAGAGGAGAATAAACAAAAAGGCAGAGAGCAAACAAGGTCTTTTCCACACAGGGTTGGCCTGTGGTCTAGAGCAGCACAATCCAGCTTGGGA
This sequence comes from Arvicanthis niloticus, assembly GCF_011762505.2. Taxonomy (NCBI): domain Eukaryota; kingdom Metazoa; phylum Chordata; class Mammalia; order Rodentia; family Muridae; genus Arvicanthis; species Arvicanthis niloticus. Next base: position 89,022,644 of record NC_047662.1, read on the forward strand.
ATCTAGACTTGGTTTAGGATGACTGATTGCTGGAAAGCTCCGAATTCTGTCAGAAGCACATAGGCAGCTGGTTTATGTATCTGTGACTTCTTTCATTTTATATATATATAAAAGCACATTTCCAAATCTATCTGTAAACACAAGAGATGACCCACTTTTCCTGCTCTGGTTCTTCTTCCAAAATTTAACTCAGAAGAAATGCAGCTATCCTGTTACATTCAGACTTGAGAAACTTAAATACAACATAGCATTCTATCAGATGGTGAGGGGTCAGTGGGGAGTGAAGAAACCTCTGGGCAACTCTGAGACAGCTTTCCATCTCTGGTTGATTGGGGTTTTCATCTTTCCAATGGACACAGCAACACTTCAAGGATGGGTCTATGAATTAAGTAAGTCCATATATGGAAGAGTCATGCAAAAATCTTAATGAGTGCTTGCTTCTCCCATGTCTGCCACCCATGATACAGTGAATAAGTTTTGCAATCAGTCTTAGAAATTCTTTTTTAAAAATTTACCTCTTTTCCTCACCCTTTCTACTTTGTGGGGCTGATTCGAGAGGTTAAGAAAAAGGTGGAGTGAATGTACTTGGCTCATTAAAAGAAGAACACTAAAACAAAAATAAAGTCTGTTTGATGCTTGTTTTCTCTACATGGCAGCAAGATCCACGAGAGAACCGAGTTTTCTTAAAGACTCCCCTGAGCAAGGGCTGTGGCTCAGTGGCAAAGGTCTCGCCTTGTGTGTACTGGGTCCTGCTTTTCATTATTAGCATTTCTGGGGCTGGGAGTATGTCTTATCCCATCAATAATTTCTTAGACATGAGGACCTCTTTAGAAACATCCATCTTTCCTTGAACTCCCAGAATGATGAATTATAATCAAAGAGAAGGAGAAAAATGGAGACACTAGCTGCTGTTGAAGTCAAGCCATATCGGCTACAGGGCCGGGCCCGAACTCTTTGAATATCATACAGCATCAAAGAAACCAAGTCTGGGAAAGCCTGATGCCAGATAAATGATTAACTTAACAAAACCTGTATACTCTAATCTGAGATCAAAGGAGGCACTCTTTCCAACAAGTAAAACCCTCTTAAAAATTAGAAAATGATTCACGCTAACAAGGCACTTAGGATTCAAGTAAGTAGACAGCCCCAGCCCAAGGAATTAGAGAAAGATCTGTCTAAGGGAGGAGGGTGACGAGATCATCCTCACCTTTTATGTTCAGAGGCAGGATTCCCATGACTTGAGGCTATCTAAAGTCTAAATGGTTGAACTTCTGGAAGAGTTCTTTACCACTGATCTATAATTTACTAAAGTCTAAGGTCAACAAGAAAAGGGTGCCTCCCGTTCATCTGTTACCCCCGAGTTCTAGTTCAAGGTCCTGCACAAACGAATCCTCAGGAACCTAACTTTCTATATTTGCAGTAGGAAGTCTTCATTGTTAGTTTACAGATTAGCTCTAACCCTCCTATGAAGGCGTGTTCTCGTCTATCTCCTTTTGTAGGATGAAGAGAGTCGCAACACACAGCCAACCATTCTAGCTGCTTCTGTAATTCTGAGAAACTATCTCAATTGTTACAGTCTAGGATGCTTCGTAATGCCAGTCCAGTCTAAAACAGAAGGTAGAAATCACTGTTTTTCCCTATTATTTGACACCATCATCTACACCAACATTTCTCAGTCTATAGATTATGACCCCTTTATGGGTCCCATATCAGATATCCTGTGTATCAGATATTTACATTATGACTCATAACAGTAGAAAAATTACAGTTATGAGGTATTAGTGAAAACAATTGTATCGTTGGGGGTCACCATAATATGAGGAACTATACCAAAAGATCAGAGCTTTAAGAAGGTGAAGAGCTGCTGATCTACCCCATTGTCCAAGCCAGAAACTTGAAGAATACCTTTGACTCTCCTTACCATTTCTGTCTGCCTAACTTCATTGTCCCAATGTCTCTAACAGAGTCCCTCTCCAATCAGCTTTCGTTGGTATAGGATTTCTCCAGAGGGCTCAACAGAATTCTCTACATCCCTGAGATTCCTATGCTAACTTTACGCTCCATTGTTTCTTTTCCACAGGTATGTATTTCTGCCTTTGGATGGGCAACTTCAGTCCAGCTTCCACATGGCCATCAGAACGACTTTGTGCAGATCGTGACCTGATGCTTCTAACACACTGTCCTTCACCAGTCCTTGTGCCCTCAGCCCCTACACTATATCCTTTACTTCTTACTAGACACACTGCCTATACTGTATCATCATTCACTTCTTACTGGGCATGTTAAGATTCTAGATAACCTGTTCATCTCTCAGCCTCAGCTCTCCCACAGGTACAGGCTCTCACACTTTCCAGTGCTTCAGCCTCTCCACATTCCACATATATTTTCCAAATGACTATTTTTGGTTTAGACGGTTTAAGTGTGGATTTGCTACATTGCTGTTTCGAAAAGAAGAGTGTATGTGTGTATGCATGTGTATATGTGTAGTGTGTGTATGTGTGTAAGCATAAATTCCAAGCAAGCTGTTCTTCTGACAACCATAGAGCTGCATCTGGAACTTCAGAAGACCTATGGCTTGGCATAGTTTCCAAAGCCAGGCAAATATCATATCCAGAGTGACACATGGCCCCCAGAGAGCAACTGGGCAGCTTCCTAAGTTGGGAATGATAATGGCTAATTTACTCAGACCTGGGAGGAGTGAGGCCCAGAAACTTGCCCTAAACAAAGCCACTCAGAGGCCAAGGATTCATTCAATACAATGGTTTTCAACCTTCCTAAGCCTGCAACCCTTGAACGCAATTCTTCATGTTGTGGTGATCCCCAACTATAAAATCATTTTCACTGCTACATCATAACTGTAATTTTCTACTTTTATGAATCATAAGTAAGTATTTGTGGTTTTGATGGCCTAGGTGACTCCTGTGAAAGGGTCTTTCAACCCCCAAAAGGGTAGTGACCCACAGGTTGAGAACTTTTTAATCTAGTGGTTGCTTACAGTAGTAGCCAGGTCTCAGTAATAGCAGAAAGGCTTCCTCCAAGCAGCCCATGTAGCCAGAACTTGCAAAATTAAAAAGTAAAAGACCCAGAAATGAAATCATCTCAAACCTCCAAATAAGTGGTTAACAGTATTCCACATAGCTTGTTTTTTCTCTTTCAACTTGCTTCAAGTTGCACAAAGATACCTCAGTTTTATAGCAAAAGCAGAGGAGAAGGATAATATCTAAAGCCTCTTATTCCCTTCTTCAGCCTTTATCTCAGGACAAAGCTCTATTTCATAAATAGCAAATGCCATGAATAGGGTCCCTGATGAATCACACCAGTCACAAGACTGGAAGATGGTGACACTGGCTTCCAAGACCTATGTACTCTGCTGCTGATCTAGTTCTCCAAGTAAGTAGGGTCTACTACTTGGGATCAGGTACGTGGACTTATTGGCATTAGGTGATGGATGTTATGGAGATCCACTCATATCCACTACATGAGCAGAGAGAAGCCAACCTGTAGCTCTGGATCCTGCTGCTCTAACTTATAAGACAAAGAACGTGAAACCTTCTAGCCCCAAACATACAGAATCCCAGTCTCTACCTACAGTTTGAAAACTTCTCTGCTACTTCCCATATACAAATGAAAGGCATATTTACACATGGAAAACATACTTGAACCTAGCCTGGATTTTATGAAACCACAATCAATTTCTAAGTAAAGATAAATGTAATGAAAGGTACTGTAATGATGTTTGTGTGTCACAACTTGAAATGAGCCAGCTGGGTAAGAACAAATCATTACTAGCATAGGACTGGCAATGCCACTGTTCAGCAGACAGGACATTTTGAGCTAGCTACTGGAAGGGCTCTTGTTTCAGCTATTTGGTGAGCTGGGTAAGTATTGATGGTCTAAGCAGTGATCATTAAGGTAGGTCACATTTGGTAGGCCCAATGGGAAGATATGGTTGGTGCAACCCAAGGAGCCACTCCACTCTCTAATCTCATATGCACAGATACTTCTTTCCAAGTGTAGAACAAGAATCCCTTTACCCATTTACCAGCTAGTTAAAAGTTTTGGTTTTTGATGTTGCTGTTTTGGTTTGGTTTTTTTTCTGAGAATGCCTGTACTTTATACAAATCAGAGCCTGTTATTCTGAAACATCAAAGTTATTCAGTTGTCTTTCAATTAAAATCTAGCTGCATTATTATAAGCAACTCCATGTTTACCAATAAAAAAGAAGCAACTCTGCCATGGTTTAAGTATAAAGTATCTCACACAAAAACAAAGAGTAAAGGCTTGGTAGCCAGTTGGGTGTGTTATTTTAGGAAGTTCTAGAACCAAGAAGTTCTAGACATATACAAAAACAACTCTTGTGGACACATCCAAAATAATGTATGCCTAAACATCTGGGCAATAAAACCTAACCAAGATGACATAATGCAATTAGCAATTGCAGGCATCTAGGCATGACAAGACAAACTTGGATGAGTCTTGGGAGAAAAAAAATGTCAAATGAAACTTTGTCATCAGAGACAAACAAGGATGTTCTGGAGAATTTTTTTTAATCTAGAAGTATGGATTGTGTGGTCAGAAAGATCTGGACACAGCTGGTATCCAGGTTTACCGTGAATTTTCTGGGGAAACTCAGACATAACCTTCGTGTGGCAGAGGGTAAATTATGTGGTGTCCAGTGGTGTGCCAGTAATCTAATGACATGACTAAGAATGACAGTGTGTTGAAATCTGCAGGGTGGTAAGAAGTGTCTTTGCTAAATGTCACTAATGTCCCAGCTCTGTGAGACACATAGGATGCCTGTCAAGAGCTATTTCTTTCTCTTTTCCCAGAGATAGAAGACAAGAAAATAATAGAAAGAAAAATACTTGTAATAAATTCAATATCAAGAAAAAATGTGTTTTTAAATCTTTTCTTCAGTGATTTAACAAAGAATAAAGTAGATAGCATCTGAAATCAAGGAGGAGACAAAACAAAAAAAGAAAATGTTATAGTCAATAATTGAAACGGACAAATAATGTATTAGCATTCTCCAGGGAAATGCAACTTCAGGATCAATAAAAGTGAACCAAATAGAGCCAAAGACTCATGTGATGGTAAAGGCATGATTTTTCTTCACATCTACAGGGCAGGCCAGCAGGCTGATTTCCAAAGATAGTTCAAAACCAATGGTATTGGTTGGTAGAGTTTTTTCTAGCTTAGGAAAGGGCAGTGTATCACGATAGAGTTTTTAATTGGTTAAAATCCAACTACGTTATGGGGATAATCTACTTTATTCTAAATGAATGAATTTCAATATTACACTAAACAAAATTAAAACCACCACAGGGCCTAGGAGATGGCTCTGTTGGCAAGCATGAGGACTCAAGTTCAGATCCCATGAACTCATGCAAAATGGATGGATATGACAGCACACATTTATAATCCTAGTACGATGGAGATAGAGCCAGCTAGGTAACTGGCCAAACTAACTCCAAGTTCAATGAGATACCCTGTCTCAGAAAGGTAAGCTGGGAAAAATTGAGAAATGAGAATTGGCATCAACATCCTGTCTACATGCATGTACACATGTATAATCACACACACACACACACACCTATACACGTATGCACATACACATGCACACACAAAAACAATTTTTGTGGAAGCATCCAAAAGAATGTATGCCTAAACATCTTGACACTAAGACCCAACCAAGATGACATGATACAGTAAACCATCACAGTGAGTTTATATACTAATCTTTAAAGCTTCATAGTGTTCTTATGTGTTCACATTGTAATCTCTTTTAATGTATTTAATACATTGATTGTGAATTATAAATTTGAGTCCATAATGCTCAGAAACTCCTGAAACATACATAGCAACCTAGCATGGGTGCTGAGCAGCAGGCTCCTGAATCAGAAGGTGCTGCACTGATAGCAACTCAAACCCCCAGACTCCAGTAAACTTCTGAATGCATCCTTCATGACTTATTCGAAGATAATTATTTGACAAGAGGGAAGAGTGTGCAGCTATCCACATAAACAGTTTAGTTCCTTATTTGTGATTGCAAGGAGGAAGAGAATTGTCTGAGTGACATTTGTCATGTTCTTCTATTTTTAAAAGATGACCTATGACAATGCTTTTATAGGTGCCTTTGATTTTCTCATTGGCGAAGATCTCATTATGGCATTAAAAATTATTATTTTGACATGTCATCAAAAAGCAGCTTCAAAAAATTGAGATTTTTATACATTCACTTCACTGCATATTCAGTGTCTAACACACGCCAAGGAAGAGAGGTAATCACCAGTGGACATGCATTGGAAGCTATCTACAAGAGTGATACATTTGTTGCGTGACTCTATATACAAAATTAAAGAGCAAATAAAATTAAAACCAGAAGAGTGATCATCTCTGAGGAAGGCACTAATGGCCATGAGCACTAGGAGAATTCAGGGTGCTGGAAATTTTGCATATGTTGATCAGAAAAACTGTAACCTAGGGCTATCGTGGATGTAAAACTCACTGAGCTGTACACCAGGTCTTTGTGCACTCCACTGTATATGTTCTGCATCTCAGTCAAGAAAAGACATAAGATATACTAGAAGAAAACAACAAACAAAAATGAGAAGTGTCTCTTTGTATTATGGGGCCAATAGTGGCAGCAAAAACCAAATGGGAAGGTTCATGGTGGACTTTTGCCTTAGAGGGGAGAAATGGGAATCCGGGTCATAGGGTGAGGAGAACTAGTCAGTACAGATCTTCAAAGTGAAGTTCAGCTCTGGGATAGGATGAAAAAGAAGTTGGGAAGTTTGCTTGTCATTAGAAAACCACGAATCCACTCTTTTCTGAGCATCTTAGAGAGAGGGAAATGCACACCTCCCATGTGTCCTCAGGAAATGTGTTAAAAGAACAAAGTGAAATCTGGCCACTGTGCTAGCAAGTCTTGGCCAAAGTAAACTGCATCTTATCCAAAGTTATGGCCAAAATAGCTGGGGCCATCATGCATGGATAGGGTCTCCTTAAGGGAAGTGGAATCTTGTTTACTGCAGGGAGACCCAACGCTGTTTTCTAACCTTTCTATAAAATTCTGATATGATGCAACTTCCCACAAGAGTATGCCATATGCTTGCCCTTAGGACCCTTTCCAGGAAAGACATGGGTTTCTATTTACATCCAGGATGAAAGAAACAAAGGAAGACATAGTTCTTTTCTCTCCTTCTCCCCTCAGAAATTGTTTTAACACAAAGAAAACAAACACTGCCATAGGCTTGGGCTTTGGATTTCTAAGAACTTCTTGGTGTGGTTTGAGAGCGAAAAGAGAATTTTCCCAAATAAGATCTTGCTGGACTTTCCAATTATGTGCTTTAATTGCACCAATGAGCCCTGGCCCTCGTTCTGAAAGTGTGTTTGATTCTGGATGCCAAGGGAACCCATCAAGCCTTACATGGATTACAGCCCAGCAACTGCTTTAATTGGGTTCTGCTGCCATTGGGTGTGCAGGAGCCTGACTGTGGCCCCTGCAGTCTTTGAGAAGGCATAGTTCTGACTGGAATGACACACTTTGGTTTCTGCAGAAGCATGCACAAGCCTAGTGGATCTACCAAATGAAGAGCCAATAGGGCCCCCTGGAGCAATGCTGTGAGTTTAGACCCATCCATATTGACTCCTGGATATCAAGACTTCCTAGCAAGGTATACTGTGTTACACTTCATTACTACTGCAAGTCTAGGGACAGTGGACCTATCTTATATGCAGACATTCAAATGGAGGCTGTGTCTATGCAAGGTTGGTATTACAGTTGCTCTGTGACTTTTTCTCCTATGGTCAGTCCTCTCCTTGAAGCCCAAACTAGCCCAGTCCTTTTTTCTCTCCACCCTACCTCCTCTGTGCTGAGTTATAACCTTGCTTTTCTTACCTAAATTGGCTAATCCTGACACTTTAACTAAAAATTCCTCTTTTTCAGTATAAAAATTAAATTTTAAAAATTGAGAATAACTTTTAAACTATAAAACACTAGAACATCCTGCCTTTGTGTGATAAGCCTCAATATCCCACCATTTCAGTTGGAAAGTATTTAGTGTCTCTCTGCCAGTTCATGTGTATGGTACCTTGGAAGATCAGTATGTAAGACAGGGAAAAGAAGCCAAATACAGAGAGGAGAAAAGTCAATGGTCGTTGTTCATTTAGTCAGGTCAAGCTCGGGTCTGGGCTCTTCACTTCATGTGGCTCATTTCATACTTTTAGGACTTTACAAGGACTTGATTGTTCTATATCACAAGATACTCCAAACATCTGTGTTTATGCCCTTAGATATATTCTACTCTTAGCCTGATCAAAGATGCTTCTCTTTGCAGTGAATATAGAAATGCATGATTGTTCAAGGTGCTGAGATCAGTGATGGCTGAATGTTCACCCTAAACTAGTCATTTATGTCACCCTCCTGAAGGCTCAGGAAATATCACAGGAGATGAACCCAGAAAGTGGAATTTGGGGGAAAGGGTTGTGAAATCCAATGCAATCATGAGTTTGCAGCAGCAATCTGCAATGAACCTGCATAAGACTGAGCCTGTCAACTGTCAATCACAGACTAGGGAGGGGTTCACAGGACCCCAACTCTCCCTGATTGGCTGCTGATGGATTCAGGGTCGGGGGCATAACTATTCTTCATTTAAGTATCTACTGATAAGCTTAGCAAGCTCTAATGTATATTTCCAAACCTATTGGCAGACAGATGGTCCTGGTTAAATTCAGTCTCAACACAAAACAATAACAAGAAGAATAACATGAATTGCGGAAAGGGAATTGTAAGGAGGAAGAGTCTTGGAGAATTCAGAAATGAGACAGTGAGAAGGACAATAGTCAACAAAGAACAAATTTATATGTTTTTAAAGGAGTCCTTTTAAAAGAAAGCCATAATTTGAAAGAGCAGATAGTGATTCAGAGGGACTGTACAATCCAAAAACATGAGCCTATACAACCACACTTTTCATGTGTATTATCTTACACTATTATTGTGACACCCTGCACAGTGGGTTGGATTATCCACGTATTTCAGATGATGGTGAAATCCATTCAGAAAGGCTGAGTAACTTGTCTAACATCACACCACAGCTAATCAATTCCAAAAAATTTACTCAAGCATATATTCCCAGATGTGTTCTATGCATTTAAATATGTACCCATGAGCTCTTAATTTATGAAGAGTCATAATGTGTATGGACAGCTCTGATAAGGGTCTTTAGAACAACGATATGTGGAGTAGAAAGGTTAGCTTTGGTGAGAGGGTTAGGAAAGAGCCCCTGCAGAAGGAGGCACTGAGACATATTGAGACACAGGGTCTGCCAACTGTACTGATTCTTAGGACAAGGAAGATACTTCCCACTACTCCAGATGAGCTGCTGACCGTGGTGTGGGTTTTAGCTTTTATTGATTGAGCCCCTTTTCTCTGCAGACATCATTATGGTATTATCAAGTAGAAAAGTTAAAAGGAATAAATCATACTAGGAATGACTTCCAAACGTTCTAAACAATTCTTCTACCATTAAAAAGCAAAGCAAAACATTAGAAATAACAATCCTATAGAATAATGATAACTTTGGCCTGCCATAGTATCTTTCTCCCAAACACCTACTGCTGACACTTCAGCCTTATTATGAACAATGACACAGCCTTCTTTGGCCCGATTATGATCTACAGACAGAGAAATTGCTTCCCTAGAGCCTCCACTGGGCTTTTACTGACTGACCATCAAGTGTTGTAGAGGATTAGAGAAAGATTCCTAGAGTCTTCTAGCACTTGGATTTGTTTCTTCTGTCCTAAGAATAGCTAGGAGATTCCTGCTATAAAGCACAGCCCTCGGTGTGGCTGGGAGGTGTGCCAGCTTTGATACTGTCACATCAAAATGTGCCTCCAAATCTGCTCCCAGTGAGGTCCTCCTGCCCATTGCACCACGTCAGGGTTACATAACTCTCATTTGAGCAATCTAAAGTCTTGCCTCAAATCAAAGGTTTCACAACTGCATAGCTGATTCGCAGCCTCCTGCATTGTACTGAATCTATTTGTCAGAGGCTGGGGAAGAAACCAGGTCAGCTCCAAAACTGGAGAAAACAAGAACAACTTCTTGAGAACTCACTACACGGGGCAGATCTTCAGATCTGAAGCCAGATGGGTCAGTGGAGTAGAGAGAGGGTGGGAAGCAGAGATGGCTTCACACAGGAAGCCCTGAGCTGAAGTTATAGAATGAATAGTGAATCTTCAGGAAGGAAGAAGAGAAACAGTTCATTTAAGCAGTGGTAAAGCAGGGGTAAAGATGTGTGAGAACATACAATGAAACTACGGATCCATTTTGCTATATAATTAAGCCCTGAAAAATTCTAGAGTAGCATTGTAACACAGAGGAATTATTGGTAATTCATCCTACCAACTCTTGGACGTCCAAGATGCTCCTCCAAGGATTTAGATACATAATATGTTGTGTTGTCTTGGAAGAGGAAGCTGACCCTTTAGAGTGACTGAATTTTTCACAAACATTGAGATTCGGCTGAAATACGTGCTTATAGATATCAGGAATGTCCCCTCACCCCAAGTTCTGTGATGGTTCCTCAGATAAGACTGGACTTCATCTTGGGCCAGCCATAATATTTAAAAGTCACTGGCTTCATATAGGATTACAGTTGGTAACTGCTAAGGAGGATGTGTTCTGAGAATGATGGATAGTTGTATTCCTTAAACATCCTGTCAATCCCTGAAATGCAGACATGTTAAGTCACCTGAGAGAGAAATTAAGTAGGAGCCATGCTGCCTAAGCTGCATGTACCAACAGTGCTCGTGGGAACTTGAGGAAGTTCCTCTCCAGGCCTTTTCTGTGTCATGGTCTCTGCTACTATTATGTAAAAGAAAGTCCATATCCGTGGATCTGCTCTTAATTAGGTCAGAGACTTATTTACAAAGCCTTCCAATGATCAGATGTCACTTTGGAGCCTGAGATGTGCTAATGTAGCTGCTGCAATCCCTCAGCCAGGAACAGCAGCCCCACAGGCACCACATGGCAGCCCATGTTGTTGTTAGGGATTACTCAATAATAATGAAAATAATCAATAATGACTAACATGTGGCTATTGCTTTGGTTTTTAATGAGTGCTTTCCACATACAATATTTCCTCTATTGTTTATAAGATCAGTTTCAGATAAATAATATACCTAACAGTACTTCTGCTTGACAAATAAGGAAATTTAGCCTCAAAAAGATGGGGCAAATTGCAACCTATCATATAGTTAGTAAGACAAGGCAAAGATGCCCAGGCAGCTCTCTCTGACTCTAAAGTCCATTGGCTTCTTCAATGTGTTTGCTATTAAAGTCTTCTGAAGTTGTGCAAAATAATACTCTTTGGTCCTAAGCCCCGTGCTCCTCAGTCTTGTCATTAGACTATCCTTTTGCTCAAATTGAACTGCTCATCTTCTGGAAAGACTGAGGGGATTTTGTTGTTGTTGTTGTTGTTGTTGTTGTTGCTGTTGTTGTTGTTCTGCAGCTAGGCAGCAAGCTACACGTAAACTCACTAGGCTAGAATTCTCTGTGCAATGTTTTTGAAAGCATTCTTATCTCTCAGTGTGACCAGCATAATTTCCTCACTCAACACTGTCTCCCAAGGGAAGGAGCTGACAAGTGAGAGATACCTAGGACGTACACCTCAGGTTATAATGAGCACCACTATTCTTCACAACAGAGACTTCAGATTCAAAAAAAACGGGAAACACACATGAAGTCACAGAGCCTAGAAAACGGGGAACAGGAGCTCTGACATAGGCTACCTGTGCTCCTGGCTTTCACACTGCCTCTTCCAGGAGCCTCTGATGCCAGGCAGCATTGAATGTATTTCTTTTTCTTTTGTTCTTTCTGTAAATTAAAGAGAGCTAATGAGATCATCCTTGGATTGCCAGTTTAGAGAGCTTTCTCTCTCTTTCTCTCTCTTTCTCTCTCTTTCTCTCTCTCTCTCCCTCCTACCATCCTTTTCCCTCCCTCTCTTTTTCTGTCTCTCACCGTGTGTGTGTGTGTGTGTGTGTGTGTGTGTGTGTGTGTGTGTGTGTGTGTGTGTTATGCACACTTGCTTCTGGGGTGGGGAGGATTTTCACTTTCCAGTTTTATCTGCTTATTCACAAGAAGCATGACACTTCAGAGAATCCTCATGAAGAAGACACACATGATGTTGGTCATTGGGCCCACTTCTAGGTAATTTAGGCATCCTTTGGGCCTCAGAATGGTGTTTACTCTCGAAGTCATTAAGAGTATACCACTTTTGTGACCACAAATTGTCTTTTCCCTAACAAATCAGATAGGCCCTAGATGCCTTGCAATGTGAATATCTTACTGTATCTGAGACTCCACTCTATAGGCTGGTCATGGGGAAAACATAAATTTCACCATGTTGATACTCTTTCATCTTTGGGATAGAAGTAGGGATGCCTTCTTCATCTCAGAGTCAGCAGACATCTATGATTAACTATGCAAAAATGCCAGTTTGATGATAAAAGCTGTACTTAGCATTGGCTCCTCGGCTAAAGCAGAAGTCTGGGGGATATAGTATTTGAGGACTCTTCTTCTAAATGGAAGCTTTTGTTAACATCAGATATCTAATTAACTTAGGCTTTAAAGTGACGGAGGTGCTGTGTCCTCAAAAAAGATGTTTATCAAAATAGTTTCATCTAACATAATTATCCCAGATCTGCCTTGGGAGAAAGAATTTAAATGTTTCTTTTTTAAGAACAGCCAATGTATTGAATAACATGGAAGCATTTTGTTGTGGGCTCCTGGTCTATGCAGTTGAGGCTAGATCAACTTACCAACCAGCATAATTATCGTATCCTGAGTTTGTCTCAGGAAATGCCTTCCAGAATCAGGGAAAACACAGTGTCTGTGCCCACAGGACGAGGTGGCTCCCCCCCCCCCCGGAGGGTGAGAGTCTCCAGCTGCTCTGCAGTTATAATCAGATTGGCTCCCATGTGCACCCCCAGCCTCCTCCAGCTCATCCTTTAAACAGTAATGACAGAGTTGCTGCCCGCTGATCTCCAGAATGGTATTTAGGACATCAAATGCTTCAACCACCACCTATGTACATAATGACTCCCAAGTGGGTGCCTCTAAACCTGGTCTTCCCCTCCATTGCTAAGACTCCAAATCAGATTCTACAGTGCCTATTGGACTTCTGGGTCTTTATTCAGAATCATCAAGGTGATCTTCCTAATACCAAATCTACCCACTTCCTTTTTGCCTCCAACCACAAAGAAATCCTTTGCTTATATTCCTCAGAGTTATCAGCCACACCATCCTCTTGATCATCCACAGCTCTTATTTTATAGATTGACATTCTATTTTAGTGTACTTTATACTATAACAGGTTTATATTTATACTACACAGTTTATGAACATGGCAGTTGGGAAAGCTCCTCCATTGGTAAAATGCTTATTGTACAAGCATGAGGACCCAAGTTCAATTCCCCCAGGCTCCTCAGCAACCAATCTAAAAAAAACTGCACATAGAGGCACATGTGTATAACTTTGGTCTTGGAGAGGTAGAGATAAGAGGTCCTTGGGCTTGATGGATAGTTAGCCTAGCTGACTTGGTGAGCCTGATATACTGAGAGACCTATCTCAGAAAATAAGATGGATAGAATCTTAGCAATAATATGTAAGATCAACCCCTGGCTCCCACATACACGTGCATATACATGCAATTACATCTACACATCTATGTGCATCCTCCAATACACACACAGAAACACTTGCAAATTGTGGAGATAGTAGAGTAACTTCCTATGTCTCAGAATCATTACCATTAACATATCAGTGTGGTATGTTGGCATCAGGTAAACTAGTATTGACACATTATCATATTACATAGAGTTTATGCCTTGATTAATTATTTTTTACAGAAAATTAATAATTTTCTATTGCATAAAACACCATGACCAAAGCAACTTATAGATGGAATGGTTTGTTTTGAGCTTATGGTTCCAGAGAGGTAAGAGTCCTTCACCATCTTAGCTGGAAAGCATGGTGGCAGGCAGTTTGACAACTAGAGATTTTGACAGTTTGCTTCTCAAACTGAAGCAGGAAATAGAAAGGCTGGGACTGGCATATATATGGCTTTTGAAACCTCAAAGACCACTCCTCCACTTCCTCCAGTGAGGCCACAGCTCCTAAACCTCTGCAAACAATGCCATCAAATGAAAATTGAGTACTCAAATGGCTGAGACTGTGGGAAGTATCTCATTAAAACTACCACGCTCCACTTCCTGGGCCCCATAAGTCTCTAGGCCAAACCATAATGCAAAATGCATTTGGTCCTCATAGTACTTCACTGTCTCAGCACTGTTTAAAAGTTCAGATTCCCTTCTGACACTCAAGGTAGTCTATGGTTGGTAATCCTCTATAAACTCAAAAAGATAAATTACATACTTTCAGCATATAATGGCACATAGTATATATTACCATTCCAAATGGGAGAAATATGGGAATAATGAGAAAATACTGGACCAAAGCAAAACAAGAACCTATCAGGCCAAATCCAGCAGCTTCATGTCTGTTGTCAAAGGGCTTAGATGGCTCTGCACCCCACCCCCAGCTTTGTTGCCTGCTTCACATATCATTTTCATGGGCTGGTTCCACTCCTCGTGTGGAGCTCTTATTGGCAGAGGCCCTATGGTTGTAACATCTTCAGTGTCTTGGTTTCTCCAGGTTTCTCTTAGGGCCTCTTGACATCCAGGACCTTCGCCTTCACTCAAGGACTCCTCTGCCACATACCTGGACTCAGAGACTTTCTGAAAACATTGATAAGAATGTCATAACACCTTTCTTTGTGTATCCTTCAAGACTCTAAAGCCAACACCATCTGAACAACACTGCCAACTTTACCTGACAGCTTGTCATGACCTCTGGCAACCATGAATCATAACAGCTTAAGGTTGTTGTTCATCTGTAAGAGCAAACATTTTCTTAGGCCTTTTCCTTTTATGAGTTGGAAGCTTAGTTGGGCAGGGCCTTACCTTGAGAGCAACTCTTCCCTTTATAACACTGCCTCTAGGACATCTCCTTAATCTCTCCCTCACTATTTCTGCACAATCCTTAGCTGCAACCTTAAGTTTCTTTGTTCCCCATTTTTCTTTAAACTATACATTTTGCATTTCTTTCTCTTTCCTTTGCTCTTGTTCATAATAAACTTGTATATGAGTGAGTTGATATTAGGGTGTCTTGAACTCTCCTCTACTGAAGAAATTATTTTATTTTATTTTATTTTATTTTATTTTATTTTATTTTTAATTTTAGCTTCAGGCAAGTTCTTAGGATATGGGAAGAAATCAGCCATAATTTTTGCCAAAATACAATAAGTGAGGTCTTTAGCCCAGTTGCAAACACTATTCCCATAGAAACCACTTGAGATGGGCCTCCATAGTCAACATAGCTCCCAACAGTATTGTTTTCCATGCTTTTACTAAGATGATACATAAAGTTCTTCTTATAACATTCAACCACTTTTCTGGTCCAAAGTTCCAATGTCCTCCACATTTCTCCATAAAACTACATGATTTCAAGTCTGCCACAGCAAAAAAACTCGTGTTCCTGGAACCGATTTCTGTATTAGTTACTTTTCTATTGCTGTGATAAAAATGCTTTGAAGAAAACTTATATAAGAAAAGGTTTATTTGGGACTTATTCTTCTGAAGGCAAAGAGTCTGTCACCATCATTGCTAGGAAGTTTGGCATCAGGTAGACATGACTGGAATAGCTGAGAGATCATATCTCAAACTGTGAGCAGAGAACAGAGAAAATCAACTGGGAATGGAAGGAGACTTTGAAACCTCAAAACACACTCCCCTTGACATCTTTCCTCCAGCAAGACCACACCACCTAAGCCACTCCAAATAGTACCACCAACTCAGGAACAGATATTTCAATGTCTGTTCTATTAGAGATGTTACTTGGAAACCACAACAATACTTTATTCAGATTCCTTTATACTTTGTCAAGGAGCTATTTATTTAAATCCAGAAATACCATTTTGCTAATGTGATTTTTTTTTCTCCTCGTGGTTTCAGAAGGCAGGCATTGTTGTTGACTTTGACAGTCTGGAAGATGGCTAGCTAGAGATAGTCTATAATATCCTTCCACTGAAAATCATAGATATTCTATCACAATGAAAAAAAATGTAGGTTAAAAAGAAAAAGAGTGCAAACATAAAGTGCTTGAAATATTTTTAAATCTCTCTCTCTTTCTCTCACTCTCTCTCTCTCCCCCTGTGTGTGTATGTGTGTATGTGTGCATGTGTGTGTGTGTGTGTGTGTGTGTGTGTGTGTGTGTGTGTGCATGCTAGCAAGTGTTCCATAATGCATGCACATGTGGGGTTTATAGAACAATCCCCACTATCAGTCCTCACCTACTATCCTGTTTAGAGACAGGGCCTTTTATTTTTTGACACTGCACAACATGATAGTTGACCCACAGATTGCCAAAGATTTTCCTGTCAGACAAATGGCAGTTAGGGAATACAGGTGGACATGCTACCACTTTATGTGGGTTTGGGGCTATCCATACTCAAGTCCTAGCTTTTACACAAGTACTTTACCCACTGAGTCATTTCTTCTAGTCCCTAGCAATATTCTTAAGGAATGATTTGGGCACTGGGCAGAATTAGTTACTACCTTCATTTGATAGAGAAAGAGTAATTAATAATTCTGATACTGCACTTATTAAAAGCAAATGATAATTAATCATTTTTGCCCCTTCCTAATCTGCAGCTCTTCTAGGGTTAAACTGTGCCTTGTGAATCACAGTGTTTCTAGAACCTGGCACTGGTCATGGGACATTTTTAGGCTTCAATCCATGTTTGAAGTTTTTCTATTTTCTCACCTGCAAAGTGGAGTACTGTAACTTATTTCTTAGGAATGCTGAGATGATTAAATTAAAAGATTAAAATACTTGGCACGAGGCCTTACAATTGGTGCTAGTAAAGCACTCAGATATATGAGGTGATACTATTTTGTCACCATTATTAATGTTTGTGTCATGCAAGATATACTGGTGATCCAAAGAATTCACTTTGACCTACTGCACATGTAAAGTAGTAAATTTAATGATTAGATGGAACCAAGAGGAGCTGAGCTCAGCTTTGCACTCTGGAAAAGGCTTGTCTATAAAATTCATGTTGCATTTAGTTTGCTTTGATACCAATTCAATGACCATCAATTTTATCCTTTACAATAGTCCAGGTCCAAAATAAACACAAGGCATGGCTTCTAGTCTCAAAACCTTATAAATTGAATATGCAATTGTCAGCCTTGTGGGCAGAGTCAAGCAGAGAAAACATGGGTGTGAGAAGTTCAAAAAGGAAGCTGTGTCTGTTTGGAAGCTGTTGCTGAGGCCAAGGATGTGAGTACTGGATGATAAAACTGGACAGAATGGTCAGCTGACATCCAGAAAGACTGGACAGCCAAACAGCAATATGCAGAAGGAATGAACATAAAGAGTTCAGTACCTGAAGGAAGAAACTATCATTTGTGCAGAATGGAATAGGAGGGCATGACATAAGGCTTGGAAAAGCAATGAGGCGGGGGTATCTTGAAAGCCGAAGGACAGTGGAGTTATTTGTACTTTTGAACTAGTGAGTAGTAGAATAAAGACATAATTTGAGAGGTGGCTGACTGCCTAGCAAGAGAAACATTCATAGAAAAAAGCTTAGCATGCTTGGGCACTCTCATTTATCCATTGTTGTGTAATGCATGCACTCAGTAAATATTTATGGGGATTCTAAGAATCTCTGGGACATATGAGCCTTGAAATCTCCTATAATGTGTCTAATAGGCTAGAAGAAGAGAGATCAAAGAGGTTCCTACTGCAGTTAAGAAAATATCACAATGGATAAAAAGTCAGGAATACATCTATAGATGGCAAAGACAGATGATAGGTAGATAAATAGATGGTACATAGATCATAGATAGATAGATAGATAGATAGATAGATAGATAGATAGATAGATAGATAGATTGTCTTAGTTAGGGTTTTACTTCTATGAACAGACATCATGACCAAGGCAACTCTTATAAGGACAACATTTAAATGAGGTAGGTTTAGAGGTTCAGTCCATTATTATCATAGCAGAAAGCATGGCAGTGTCCAGGCAGGCATGGCTCTGGAGGAACTGAAAGTTTAACATCTTTATCTGAAGGACACTAGTTGAAGGCTGACTCTTGCACATTGGGCAGAGCTTCAAAGCCCACGCCTACAGTGATGCACTTCCTCCAACAAGACCACACCTACTCCAGCAAGGCCACACCTCAAACAGTGCCATTCCCTGGACCAAGCATATTAAAATCACCACATTCTACTCCTTGGCCCCTATAGGCTTGTTCAAATATCTGAGTTTATTTAGGGGTCAATAACTAAGCATAGCATAATGCAAAATACATTTAGTCCAAATTTCAAAAAGTCCCATAGTCTGTAACAGTTTCCACAGAAGTTGGTACCTGGGACTCCAGTATTGCTATGATAGACCTGACCATGCTATTGTTTCAAAGAATGTGGATTGGGGGACTTTGCATTTGGAATGAGTGAAATGCTTTAAGTGTGCATAAAGGGCTATCCTAGTAGGAATATGGAAGACTTTGTTGCTAAGGATGATTTGGAACTGTGAAAGCCTAGCTCTAGAGGTTTCAGAAGAGAATTTTAGTATGCGGCCTAGAGACTGTTTTTGTTTTTGTGTCTTTGTGTGTTTTTGTTTTGTGTGAAGAGTGTAGCTGGTTTTTGTCCTTATCTGAAGAGCCTGCCTGAGGCTAAGTTTAAAATGAAGATAATCAGATTGATTGCATTGTAGATTTTGTCCTCTGGTTTACTCTCAGAAAGAGCATTCTGATCAAGTACAGCAAGCTTAAAAAGAAAAAAAAAACAAGCCTCAAAAGGAAAAGAACAAAATATATGGTTCAAAGAATAAAGAGGGCACCAAGAAGTAGAATGGATAGGAATCGTATGATCCAGGAGATAAACAGATTAAGACAGTGGTGACCCCAGGGAAGATCCCACGAAACTCAGCTTATTGTTTATGTGTTTGCAGTTGAACCTGGTTATTGTTTTCATTTGAACTTTTAATCTGGAATAAATTACACTACAGAAATGGAGGGCAGGCACATTTGTTATCTAGATCTTGAGGCTGGAAGACAAAGGCTTTTTGACTGGATCTTGAGGAACAGTGGCTGTTAAAATGTATGGCCCTGGCATGGTGGTGCACAACTTAAATTCTAGGAGACAAAGGCAAGCACATCTCTGAGTTCAAGCCCAGCCTAGGAAAGAGTAAGTTCTAGGTAAAGAAAAGCTTAAGTCCAGGTATGGTGGTATATACCTTCAATCCCAGCATGACAAAGCCATGGAAATCTCTGAGCTCAACCTTAAAAACAAGCTCCAGCCAAGCTTAGGCAGTGAAGAAATGAGAAAACAGGAAGCTGGTGATAATGTAAAGGGACACAGGGTTTATGTTCTACCTCCAGTAAGCAGCCAAAGGCAGCTTCAGCATGTGGCTCTAGCTTTAGACTCAAGAATAGAAGGGACACTTGATCCTGGTTAGCTGGAGCTAAGAAATTAGCAGTGATTAAGATGAGACTAGCATCACCGAGGTAAAAATCTTCTGGAAAGTGTTTACTGGGAGCACAAAGAAGCTGTGTTCTAGAAATAGCCAAAGTTTTACCTCATGCTTCAGCTGGACTTGGTCATGTATAAGAATCACCCAGGTAAAACTGGTTTTGAAGGCATAAAGAAGTCATAGAGAACAACTGAAGCTTGGCATTGGTGAAAGTGCAGCCTCAGTTTCAGTTGATGGTCCAAGACTAGAGGGATCATGCAAAGAAGTTGAGGCTTGGCACCGTACAGGGAGCCTATGAGAGACTATTGGTGAAACCTAGCTGTAATGAGAACCCCCAGAGTGTTCGAGATGCCAGTACCACAGGATGACCACCAGGAACAATAGCTACAGTGGAGTGGGGTCAACCAAAGCAGAGGACAGAGCTGGAGACGTGACCCAAGCCCTTTGGAGGAACCCAGAAGATTATGTATAGATCACACTCATTAGAACAAGAAGCTGTAAAGTTGAAGTTACATTAAAGACCCCAAGATGTTAGAGATGCCAGAGCCATGGGATACCTGCTGAGGAGAGCTGTTAATGGAGTAGAATCAGTTCAGGAGAAAAAAAGTTTGTTGCAGTCAACAAAGATGAAAGGAGTTGGAGATTTGAAGAGCAATTTGACATCACACATTGAGAGGCAGACTTTGGAGTTTGCCCATCTTGTTTTTGGTCTTGTTTGGTCCAGTATTTCCTCACTATGATGCTTTGTAATAGTAATATATATCCTGTGATGTTTAAGGTATATAACCTGCTTTTTTATTTTGACTTTATTTACTTTATTTAAGGTGATTACAATTAAGTGATTGAATGAATATCAGAAAAAGACTTGAACTTTAGACTTTTAATGTTGCTGAGACTACTATAGACTTTGAAGACTTTTGAAGTTGTACTAAATGTATTTTGCATTATGCTGTGTTTAGGTATGGCTCTCACAGACTCATGTGTTTGAACAAGCCGATGGGGGTTAGGGAGTGAAATGTGGTGGTTTGAATATGCTTGGTCCAGGAGGATCACTTTCAGGATGTATGGTCTTGTTGGAGGAAGTGTGGCCTTGTTATAGGAAGTGTGTAACCTTTGAGAGTAGGCTTTGGGTCCTTTCTTCTAACTGCCTGGGAGATAGTCATCATTTGTTTGCCTTTGGAACAAGATGTAGACCTTTCAGTTTCTCCAGTTCTATGCCTGCCTGGATGCTGCCATGATTTCTGCTATGATAATGATAGACTGAACCTCTGAACCTGTAAGCCAGCCCCAATTAAATGTTGTTCTTTATAAGAGTTACCTTGGTCATGGTATCTCTTCACAGCAATGGAAACCCTAACTCAGACATAGATAGATGATAGATAGATAGATAGATAGATAGATAATAGAAAAATACATAAACATATTATAATGACAATATATGCATATAGAGATAAATGTATAAGAACAAATTATGTAGGGAATATACATTAGATAGATAGATAGATAGATAGATAGATAGATAGATAGATAGATAATATATGCTCTCCATGTGTGTCATATACACAATGGTTTTATAAGGTAAATTTAAAAATCTAATTGTTAAATTTAAATAAGAAATAAAGCAAGCAGCTACAAGGACACATAGTTGATAAACTGAATAAAAGCTTTCCTGCCAAAAAGGAACTCTGCAGTTTGTAACCAATAAGGCAAGTAGCGAAAATACATTAAACACTATGGAAGACAGTAATACTGTCAAACTCTCATTGTATAAAAGAATAGTGGGAGATAGTGTTGGGTAAGCTATCAACCACACTATGACAAAGACAGTTGAACACCCACAGTGAAGTGTATATAAGGGAAGATGATAGCAAGCCAGGAGTTTTTAGAAATCTTTACTCCAGGAGGAACTCAGAGAAGAGGATGGTATTAAAGATCACTTCTGATACCAAGAGGCATTATCAGAGGAAGATACAGAAAAGCTGTGGTTAATGGATAGTGGGGGGACTTAGTAGAAAGGCAGTCAAAGAAATGGATATCAAATATTACTGCCACAAGATAAACATCCTACTGTTCAGGAACTCTGATATCTAACAACAGCAACAACAGTAGGAATACCCTTCTAATTTTTGTTTGTTTTTGTGAGATAACATCTCCGTATGACCTTGAACTTGACATGCTTCTGCATCAGACTCCTAAGTACTAGGATTACAGGTATGTGCCACATTGTCTAGCTAACAAAATTCTTTTATTATTAGCTATATCTCAGACTCTGCCACTGTTCTGGAGACATTTATAAACATGTTTTCTTACTTTTCTTCTAAGTTAGCATGAAGCACATAATAATTTCCAAGAAATAACTCATGTTTCTAAGCAAAGCTTGCATGCATATCCCTAGAATATAGATATTACAGCATTATCATTGGTGCTTATTAGAAATGGGATTTTATTGGTTGAATACAATAGTCATGTAGTATAGCCTAGACCATTGGCTTACTTTTAGCCTGTAAAATCCTGTCTGATAAGATTCCTCTCTATCACAGTCTTTTACTTACTCATGTGGGGTTGAGTGGAGCCCAGGATGTTCTCCAACCTCTCTGGAAGAGGCAGTCTCTGGGGAATAGTCTGTACCTTTGGAGACCGGCCATACCTTTCTGAAGCATTTCCAACAAATGGATGTGTTCTGAACACAGGCTATCTTTACACAAAAGAGTCTGATGGCTGGGTAGGAGTGGCCTGCATTAACAAGAGAAATTGGCCAATAAATTGTTTTTTCTTCTTCCAGTAGCACTTCTGAATAGCTTAGAATGCATCTAAAGGGCCAACCACAAATTAGAAAGACCAGAGGCTGTGGCTGCTGAGTGGCTTTCAGTTTATGGAAGAAATTCTCTCTTGAATGCAAGGGGACAGTATATTTTTTAAAAAGTTGTTGACATTAACATACCTATTTAAGATATAACTTGCTATCTAACATGTTTGATACATGTCGTGCAAAAACTTCTATGCCTATGTGAGATGCTCACCCAACAAATGCTTTCAGGGCTTTTATACATCTAACAGAGTATATGTAAAGTCCCAGAATACAGCTAAGAAAAAAAATTATTTTTTATTTAAAATTCAAATATTCCAAAGGGGAAGAAGAAGAATTCTGGAGCTAAAATAAACCTAGCTAACAACTCCTTTAAGTACACAAGCCAATATCCTCCTCATAGGGCTTGCTCTAATATAAAACAGTCCTCCAGTTTGCCATCATAATCCTCCTCGCCCTGATGTCCACATCTGGAAAGCATAGAGCAGAACATGGGTATTTATTAGGATGGACTATGTTATCCACAATCACTCATACAAAGAAGGAAGGGCACAGGATACCAAAGTAATTCTGTATGTGCTTATGCTTTTCCTGCCTACTAGTGCCCTCCTATATGCTAATGTTGACATTAACTTTGTTCCATCAATAATCATAAGCAAAATCAGAATGTTTCAGAAAGTATGTGCTAGTCTGTAAAAGATAGATGGAGCATTGGCTGGGATAAAGTTCTGAGAGTAACTTTTAATGAGTCCTGTGGTTGAGATAAAGGGAATCACTGAAGAGATTTCCTTGTCATTTAAAAAGACTTTTTGTTCTTTATACTAAGTTTCTTACAAGTGTACCCTCTGTACCTGGTGCTTTTACACTCACACAACTATGAAGTGTACGATTTGGCTTTAAATTCAGCTTTGATTGAGTATTTCAAGGCATAGCCAACACAGGAAAAGCTTGTAAAGACCATGAAGGCAGTGGGTATACCAGCTATCTGCATGGGCATGTTGTGCTCTAGATCGGCCATAGTTGACTCTAGCCACTTAGAAGTACTTTCAATACTGGTAAGAGAAGGATAAAGATGTTGCATGGGTTATCTGAAGTGACATGGAAGTCACAGAAGTAAAATGAAAACCTGTGGTCAAGAAGTTAAGACAGCTACTTTTGTTAATCATTTAGCAAAAAATGTTACTAATGTGTTGGGTATACAGGAAGATATAGAGAAGCATTTGGAACAATAGATTGATGCTCTTTATCCTATTCAGATTTTTGGAAGGAGGTTCAGAGTAAAAGTAAGGAGCCATCTCAAGTGTCATGCAAATATCATTGGATTTGTGTAAGTTCTAAAATTTACAGTGGTAGTCATTATAATTAGGAAAAAGTTTAAAGACACTTGCAGTGTATTTGACATAATTCTAACACCTCTCTGGATGTTTTAACTTTGCATACAGAGCTTATGAATTTAAAGAATGCTGCTCTGCTGAGCTTTGATACTGCAGATAATGCTAGTAAAATTACCCATGGCCTGATGTCAGTATTTCTGTTTTGGTCAGGCTTCAAGAATGGCATATATAGCTTGATCATGCTAACCCTTTTTGTCCTAAGAATAGTTTTATTCCTGCCCATCATGTTAAAGCTTATCTTTAACAACCTCAACATGTTGGCAGCCAAAGTACATGTCTTGAAACTGAAAATGGACCCCCAGACAGAGTTATTAAATTAATAAGTTGGCAAGCCAAGGACAGGTAAGATTCTGCACAGAGCCTTACCAACCTAAGACAGAAATGCATTGCTTTTGATAATGCATATTCCACGATGGGTAAGAAAGGCATTCTTGTCAGAATGACCTAAGACAGACTCCATTTTATTTATGAAATAAAAAAGGGGGAAAAGCAGAGAGCTTTTGGGGCTGCTTGGCAAGAATCTAACATGGGTCAAGGACAAGGAAATGGGCTGCTTGGCAGAAATATGACATTGACCAAGGTCAAGGAAGTGGGCTTCAGGCAATAATCTGACATTAGACTAGAACAAAAAAGTAATTTCAAGCAGAAATTTAAATCTTAGGCTAGAACAAAGAAGTAATTTCAGGCAGAAATCTAAATATTAGTCTAGAAGAAAAAGTAATTTCAGGCAGAAATCCAAATTTGAGGCTAGAACAAGGAAGTATTCTTCAGACATAAAAATGACTTTGGGCTAGGACACAGAAATTGGCTCAGATATTTTGGTCATCCTGATAAGCCTTTAGAAACAGTGATTATAGGAGTGTTCATGGAACTTTGTTTATTGCCTTGCTTTTTCTTGACTATTTGTGTTTATTGTCTTGCATGTTCCTTGACTATTTGCATCTACTGTATTGCTAGTTCCTCAACCTAGAACTGACCTTAACACTTGCATATAATTAAAATGGTATAAAAGCAAAAAGGAGGAGGGAGGATAAGATAGGGGGTTTCTAGGGAGGAGAAATAGGGAAAGGGGATGGCATCTGAAATGTAAATAAACAAAATACCCAATAAAAAAAAAGAAAAAGAAATGAGTAAACCAACAAAAATTATATGAAAAATAAATTTAAAATATTTTTAAGAGCAAAAAAAAAGAGTTAACTTGACAACTTCAGAGAACCATTTCTAGTTCCTTAAGGGGAGGGAGTCTTGGCATTTGGCCACCTGACCCAGGGAAAGTCCCCTAGGAATGAGATAGGTGCCTTGTTTGGTCTATAACCAATGTAATTGATTTTTAACTGTTTCCAACTTAATCTTGAGTAAATGGTGGGGTTGTAATAAGATCTCCACAGCAGCAGTTTCTACAAACAAGAATCTCAAACTCTTAACAGAGTTTGTGCTATGCTTTAGGGTGTTCCATAACTCTTAATGTCATGTATTCAAACATGCATGTAGTCAACACACACACAGATTTTCTTAGACCTCACTGTATCTCATGGCAATCTAACATTTGCAAATATTCTCTAAAATGTATTATTTCAAAAATTGTAGCAGATCTGTCAACAATTTGCCATGAGATGTCTTGAAAGGAAAACAGGGTCACAGCACGGTAATTGAATTTTGAAAATATTTCAATGTTTTCTCAGTATAATGTCAATGTTTTTAGCAACCCTGGTGTGGCAAAGCAGACAAGGTTTCTGCCTCAAGAAATCACAGCCAAACAAAACCTCCTAAACTGGTGTGTTTTTCAGCACAAGGCTTAGATAATCTTTCAGAATCACCTTAGCAGCTTAGGGGAAAAGAGGTTCCTTGACCCTATTTGTCTTGTCAAATAAGACTCTCTGGAATGATGGGGCCTGGGAATCTGATTCTCGTTACTTAAATTTTTGCTTTGGATCTAAAGGTGGAAGAGCACACTGCCCACCCAGCTGTGGTGAGAGGCCTCATTAATCTCTACCCTCTTAACCCTCTAAGATGCAGGAAACTATATCCCATTTCAGCTGGAATTGTTGAGTAAAAGGATATTCAATCAAAAGCTTCTTTTGGACTCCATAGTACCTGCACAACCTACAGCAGAAAGGAGAAAAGACAGCTATATGAATCAAGGAAACATCACGAACACATTGTCTAGATTCAGACGTAGATGTACCTCTTGCAGACAAACCCATATTTTGTGACAGTAGATACCTCTTGTTGAGGTGGGTATTGTTTCAGAGAAGGAACATTCTTATTCAGCAGTACTGAGTGCACAGGAGATTTTAATGCAAATCCCATAACTCCAGGTCCAAACTTCAGAGCAACATTACCATAGGTCCATACTAAGAATGCAATGTTCCATACAATAGGACTGGAACAAAAGTAAGTCAGTTCTGACCCACGGGAACCACCTTGGATAGGTTAGAGATCAAAGCTGTAAGTGGCTTCAGACATGTTAGCATTGTCCGTTTGATTTTCTATGCCTCACTCAGAGTTGGCCTTGGTGTGCCCTGTGTAAATTTCCAAAAAGCAGCCCAGTTTTCTATCAAAATGTTTCTCTATGGCTGGGCGGTGGTGGCGCACGCCTTTAATCCCAGTGCTTGGGAGGCAGAGGCAGGCGGATTTCTGAGTTCGAGGCCAGCCTGGTCTCTCTATTTGATATCTATTTCACTTTACATTTCCATTACTCCCAAACTTCTGAAAGACTCTTAACTGACCGCTGCTCTTCTGTCCTTCCATTCTTCCCTTTCATCCATCCAATCACTCCCATCAACTGCCCCACGACATCTTACACTGCATCACTTCCTTATCGACACCTTTAATACCTGGTCACAGATCTTAGGGTAAAACTAAGTTTCCTACCACCATGCATAGTACCTCCACTAGCTGTGGCACAGGCACCCCTCCTCCTCATCCTGGGTGACTTCCCATCTTGCTTTCCTCACTTGGGGTATCTTAGTGTTTGTGTCTTTTAGATGTCTAGTCAGTTCCTCTCTGCTCGGCAGCCTCCATATATCTCAGACTTTCCCAGAGGAGCACTTTTCACATTCTAATTCACTCACTCAGCTCACTTGGTCTTCAGATCTCAGCTCATTATTACTACCCTAGGGAGCTCTCTTCATTATTCCTGTCCCTTCCTCCCCAGCATCAAATCAGTTCCTCCTGTTCCATAATTTCCTGGCTCCTGTACTTAGAAAAGGTGACAATTTTTCCTTGCCTGGTGATTGCCTGTCTCACCCACTAGAATATGAGTTATATTAAGATGGAGACAATGCCAGGTTTGTCCAGTGTCACCTCCTCCCCACAACCTGACACAAATATTGGGATAGAGAAAAATGATAATAAATATTACGATGTGTGTGTTTTGCTACTGCTGTTGATGGTGCCGATGATGATGATGATGATGATGATGATGATGATGATGATGATGATGATAGCAGTCTAGCTGGTATCAGTCCTGCCTCTGAGTTATTTCCTTTCTCTTAAACTTTAAACAGGTCATGAATTGATTGGCAATCTGTTGTGCTGTTTAGTAAACAAAAATACTTCATTTCTCTGAGCTTCATTTTCCTCTTAACAAATTGGAGAAATACGTGAATGAGTCACATCCTATGTTGAATATTGTATGTTTTTCCATATTTCTTTATAATTGAGAGAATGGAAACCCTTAGAGTTTTTTTCCTGAGAATGTGAAAACACATATGCATTTTCATGTAACTTCACGTTGGTCTGAAATAGCATTTTCCCATGTTTGTTTTTAAATTGGTGTTCTAATATCCTATACAGAGAAGACAAACTAAAGATATAAAGTATTATTCTTAAAAATCGATTTATGTTCATTGAAAATGAGGATTACTTTTAAAGAAATCAGTAAGATTTTTGTCATATCAAGTCAGGCCTTGAAGAGTTGCAAACATTCTTACTACTTAAGGTACCTTTCTATACCTTCCCAAAACTACTTTCTGTCCTTTTGAGGGAAATATGATTGTCCTTCTCTGAAAATGAATGTTCTGAGAAAATGAACAAGAGAAGGAAAATGGGAAAGAAAAAGGAGGAAGGGAAAGAGAAAGGGAAGGAGGAGGATGGAGCAAACAGAAAGACATCTGTTGACGTCTTCTGATGGAAGATGAGGAACTGGGACTAGGGAAGAACACCCCAGCTCCTGCTCCCAGTACTATGAGCAATCTTGACCACTCTGCATATGATGGCAAACTCTCTTCCATTTCTTCCTTTCTCTTTTCTCTGCCATGTGAAAAGACGCCAAATAAGGCCCATAGTTGTTCAAGTTCACCTTTGAGGAAAACCAGGCATGCACACACTGTGTTCCTCAAGGGAACATACTACTTGATGATGGAGAAATGTAGCATCTACTGAGATAATCAGGTTTTAGAATGGAAAAGGATAATTTGGGGAATGAGGGCAGAATGCTGACATCCTATGATGGGAGTTAGAGCAAGGGGGTTAAATATAAGGCAACAGCAATAGAGCACACTTGCCTGGTGTAAGAAGTACAGGCACACTCAGGAGAAAGGGTTCATCCAAGTAAGCCAAGCTCTAGGCATGTAGGCAATGATGGTGAGCCCAAAGGGGAGGAAGTAGTGACTAAGATTGAAACTATTTTGGAGAATCTTGAATAACAAGGTTAAGGACTAGCTAGGCACTATTGAAGCATTCAAGAGTAGACATAAAGAAGACATTTACTTTCAACTGTCAGCTAAGTAATAGATTAACTGATGCAGGGATCTAAGAACTGATGAGGAAGAGTTTTCAATGGAGGAGGCTGATACGGCAGGGAGTTGTGCTGCATAGTGTTGAGTACCATCCCTGGACTCAACCTATTATGTACTAGTATAATACCCCTTACACCACTAACTATTCACAACAATGTTCTACGTGACACGGTGCCTTGAAAATTATTGATCTTGGCAATGGTAAGTAATGTACTGACTCAAGAGAGTCACAAGGGGAAAGAGAGGGACACAGAGACCACAGATGCTTTAAGCTCTGTAAATGTCACAACAAAGGCAAAGGCGATAAATGTCCAGGGGGATTTTCATGTTTCAATTTTGAGTAATTGAAAAAAAAATAGGAACATTCACCAAAGGGAGTATGGGGACTAGTGAGAAAAAAATGGCAAGAGTTAAATGTTTGGTTTAATAGAAATACACAAGGAAGTAAACAGAAATGTTCTGTGAGTAGTTTGTTTACTCAGGATATCATGAATGAATAAAGAGGCAGGTGAGTGACATATGTCAAAAGAGATTGGAATGTAGAGAATGGGTGTTGTAAGTGAAATTATTAAAGTGATACTTTTAGAAAATGTCTTAGAAGGTAGAAAGAAGGTAAGAGCCAAAGGATAGAAAAAGATGGTGTGAAATGCTGGTTTCTGGACATGGCATGAACTTATAGCATTTGTGGTGACCTACACAAGACCTGGATAAGATCAAGTCATCCAAACGTCTAGCATAGCTGTGGGAGGAACTAACAGGAACCCAACTCCCGCTGAGCAGCTGTTGGCAGTTGGTAACCACTGGTAGGCTTCCCGTGCTCTAATGGATGGCTTATACCCATGCACATATGGGCAGCATGGAATGAACTTGGGTGGGTTATAATTTAAAAATAAAGAGAGGATGTGAAATTGGGGTGTGGGAGTCTGAGAAGAGATCTTGGGAGACGTTGGAAAGGGTAATAATGGGATGGATGTGATCAGATTTCATTGTATCCATGTATAAAACTCTCCAATAGTAAAACTGTGGGAAATATGAGTACAGGACAGATACCTGTTTGGTTCCACGTGTGCATTTTTATCAGCAGTGTATTTATTGAAGAAAAAAGAATATAGGTCCTGTGTATTCTACAAAAAAAAATATACAAAAAAAATTGTGCTTTCAAAGTACATTTGAGGTAGGATAAAAACAAAGACTTTACCCATTTCATAAGCAACCCCAATTGTGGGATAGATGCATGTATTCATTTTATACCATCCATAGAAGTACTTTAAATGAATCTTATTTAAATCCCATAGTAAAAAAAAAAAAAGTAAGAGTGGAGATTAGAAACTTATAAACTATTTCACACCCTGAGCAATGCTAGAGTCAGTTTGGTTTGTGTTATATTGACTTCCCAGTAAATAAGAGAGCTGTGATTTCTACAAAACAGAACATATTATCATGCTTATAAGCTCCATCTTAAAGTTTCTTCTCCATTATAGATTCTAATACCTATTGATAGCCTGGCCTGGTCCACCTAAGAAATATACTGAACTTACAGCCAGCCAGCTCATATACTCCCTAATCCAGGGATGTCTATCCACATCTCAATTTGAATACAGGTTTAAAGCAAGTAACGTCAAGTTAAGAGCTTTAAAAACATCCAAATCAACTTCCTCTCCTGCCACTTGCAAACTCTGCAAATTTGCCTGGGTCTCTTGACCATTCTGGTTTTTATTTCT
The DNA here is from genome assembly GCF_011762505.2 of Arvicanthis niloticus. Lineage (NCBI taxonomy): Eukaryota > Metazoa > Chordata > Mammalia > Rodentia > Muridae > Arvicanthis > Arvicanthis niloticus. The sequence goes on from NC_047662.1 coordinate 89,052,911, forward strand.
TAATAATATGGGTAGTCTCTACTACATGGTCAAACTCTATTGTGACTATCCTATAATATAAAACATAAAATACACGTTTGACATTGAAGGTGGTCACTAGCTTATTGCTAGGGATGTAAGGAGGAAGAATGGATCCATGAGAAGAGTAGCTGATACAGCAGGAAGACAGCCTCAGTAGCTGAGCCCCTGAGGTTAAAGAGAAGTATAATTCTAAGAGTGAAATTGCACTGAAACATTGTCAATTGGTTCAGAGTGAGCAGATGAGTCCACCAGAGAAGCATCTGGAATTGACATTTGAATTGGCTAATGATAGCCTGAAAGCCATTTAGGAGCCAACTGATTATGTGCTCACCAATCGACTGGTGAGTGCAGAGTAAATAGGAAGAATCCTAGGTCATTTTTTCCCATAAATTTGGTGGAAAAAAATGCCATGATATGAGAAGCAGTAAGACTGAGAAAGTTATAAACAGGAATTTGAACCTACTACTCAAAATCTGGAAGGATCTATCATAAGAAATTATGACAGGAAACCCAAGTGAAATTTTCCAATGTAAGATGTGTATTAATTGTGGTCATATATCTTTTTAAGGCAGACATTAGAAGATCATTCACCATAAGCTTCTGGTAGTCTTCCATGCAATGTGCCCCCCCACGCACGCACGCGTACACACACACACACACACACACACACACACACACACACACACACAAGCTCATGCTCATTCCCTCTGTGGGGCTCTGTGGTCTAAGAGAACATGGCAAATGCTGTTTTAACTAAGATTGGGCAAAGCATATTGCCTTAACTACCCTGTGAATCTGTGAAGCAAAAAATATGTACCAAATCCCAAAGTTAGTAAACAATGGAAATGTTTTCTTTTTTCCTCAAAGAATTTCCCATGACTTGTGTTTGGAGCAAACTTTAAAATAATGCAGCCTTAAACAAAGCCAGTTACTATCCTTTTAAACATGGTTTAAAAAAAATTGTATTTGTGTTTCTGCAAAAGAAACCACTGGTGTTGTAGCTCATGTCCTTCCCTCATGCAAAATCCCTGAAATCCAAGAGATCTGCAGGTCCAAAATCATTTACCGTTCTCTCAACATCTATGTCAAGTTGGATCAAATCATAGCACACAACCAAGCTGATGACAAGGTTGCTCTAGGAACACTCACCCCTCCCCCGACCCAGTAGCCATCATATATTTGAGACATCAGAAGGGCAACTAATAAAAACATACTATCAATTCTCCAAATTGACACCTAATGGAAAGACAACCTTTGTGATCATCAGTAGGAGGTTCTAGGAACAAGTCATCTTCCACCACTCCAATGAGTTCTTACACACTATCCTGACATGCCTTCTTATGGGCAGGGGTCTTTGCAACGCTGGTGTCTGTGGAAATGCCTGGGTGAGTAGAGATAAGGAGGTTAAAGAAAAGATAATTTCTACATGGAGTCTAAAATCATGGTGACTTTTGATTATCATTGGCACTTATAAGGTATTTATTAATGGGGTGAATTCTTTCTGTAGACTCAGTGACTTTCTTTTGCTTATTCTTTGTTTTTTTCATAGTGTGTGTGAGTGTGCATGAATGTGTGTGTGTGTGATATGTGTATTTCTTTTTATTTAGGATTTTTTTTTATTTGCAAAATTAATTGTGAACCAGTTTTTAAAAGTAATATTGAAGAACAAAAGTAGCTTCATTTAAAAAACATTAAAATTTGAGAAAAAATAATTTTGTGTTGATTCTGAATTCCATAAGAAAAATCTGGAATCCCTATTCTTCCAGAGGACAAGAGACAATCAATGTTCTACTGCTAATTCTTATTTTCTTCTCTGATAGTGTCTGTGCATTCACTGCTTTCAGAGAGATCATTGAAATCTTTATGATTTCATTTGAAACCCTATCCCATCCAACCATTCACAGAAGAAGGAAAATGATAATAACCCACTTAAGTCAACATGCTGTTCTATAACCTCAGCGTGTTTTTAAAGCCTATTGTGAAAGAGCTCTGACAGACAGGCAAGAAGACAGCATCACTTCTGCACTAGCTGAGGCTCAGGCATTAAGAAACCACAACAGTGAGAAACAGGCTCTGTCTCCTGATTCCTTGCTAGAGAACGGGCTATAGTTGAAAGGAGAGGCAACTGCACAGACTATGGCCACTTTCTTGGTCACCGAAAAAACAACATGTTTATCTTAAGCAAATAGCTGAGCTTACTCCAGGTCACTGCACATCCCCTCTTTTTGTACACAGAGAATCAGCTACACCTATCTCACCTGCAGGAGGCAGGGGTTTGATGCCACTTGGCTCTTCAGCATCTCTCAGCATTCTCCTTGGACAACTGCATGAACTTACTAACTACATTTTTTTTTTACCTCTCTTTCTTTCTATCTTCTGCTTGACCCATGACCTTTCTACTGAAAGCTTAAAATTGATCATATTTTGGATTAAAACTCTCTAGTAACTTCCTGTGACAAACATGTCAAAGTCATTCTTCAGAATAAACTTTGTCCTGCCACCTACATTTCTTCCTAGTTTTAACTCCCATGTTTTCTCTACTCCTGCAGTGGACCAGACACATCAAACCCGAGGGTTCTGTGATGACTAGGTGCTTTCCCAACTCAGAGGCTGTGTACAAACTGTCTTTTACTTTGGAACATTCCCATGAGATCTCTCTTTGAGGAGTCCCAACTCATCTTGCAAGATCCAAATTCAAGCAGTACTTCCTCAGTAAATTCCTTGTCAGAAAAGGCAGAAAGAACAAGTCTGTGTCATACTACTTATTTCTCCATACTTTTATGAATGATAAGATAGCACACAGTGCTCAGAAGAATGCACCATAGTAGATACCATGAGTGGAAACAATTTCTTCACATTTTTTTCTGACTTTGGGTAAACCCAGTAATATCTAACTCAATTTTCTAAGCTGAAAAATTAGAATAATGACTAATATTATATAAAATTGCTAGAATAAGTGAATGTGTCAAATATTTTAAACCATCAGAAAAGGTCCTTATTCATTTTGACCATCCAGTAAGTGGTAGATACTGTTATTGTGTCTACTAACTTTTTGCTTAGGCATACTTTATGTAGAGGAAAGGATGGGGACTTGACCTTGGTCATTCTTATTATCATATAATCAAAGTGCTTACCTATTTTATACAATAGAGCCAGAATAAGTGTTTTTTTGAGTTGGGAGTTGGTGCATTGCTTTATGCACAGTAAATTATCTTCATGACTCCAGAGATTGTATCTCAAGGAATTTTTTCTGCTGCTCTCTCCATGGAAAGTAAGACATTACATAAGTCCATCAAACACTTAATCTTAAAGAGAGTCTCTTGAATGAAATCAGTTCATGTTGCTCTCAGTGATGTGACAATTTGGCAGCTGGATCAAAGTCCTGGTTCTGACAGGGCTCATGTCATTGTGACAGTTACTTGTATTCATTTGTTCAGATTACCTTCTGGATCTCAACCACATACTAGACAGCATTCTGTGTACTGGAGAGAAAGCATTGTCTAAGATCCCCAAGGTTTCCATTTTCATAGATGTATATTGGAAGGGGAGGGTGAAAAGAAAGAAGGGAGGAAGGGGTATAGTTTGTCTATCTTTTTAAAAAGCCTATAAGGTAAGTGGTTTTAAATATTTTCAAAGCATTAACTGATCTTTGTTTAAATCATCAAAAGAATCTAAAGATGTAAAAGAGAATAAATAATAACTGCTATATTTACAAAGAGATTCCATAAACTTCTGTAGCTCCATATACTCACTACTTCATCCAGTCTGTAGGCAGCATTAGGTCTCTTTTGGTCTCTTTGCCTGCTTTGTAGGTAGGAATGCTTAGGATCTCCTATATGAATGATTCAGCCTTGTCTCAGAACCCAGTTCCTTCCAGTGGAGGCCATGGCTGCTTTGGGACACACCCAGTCAACTGGTTTGTCCAGACCCTACCCATTTGCCACACCTCCATCAAACATCTAAAGCCCTTTCTTTGTTGCAAAATGATTCACTGTCATTTCCATAGACATGGGGATCTGGGCACGTGTTCCCACATGCCACCTACATATATTAGGAGACTTAAAGAGGGCCATCTTTTTAAGATACCAAGACAACTGGAATAAACTCTTGATTGACTTAAGAGATCCACCAAGCCAATCCTGGTCTTCATAAAACAAGCCCTCACCTAAGTAAGCTGTGGTACTGGTAACAAACACAAAATAAATTAGTGTATAGCTAGTGTGAGTGTGAGAAGATGGATAAATGAGAAGGCGAAGGTGCAGAGCATGGGGTCACAGGCCTGTCTTCTAAGCACTTTGGAGACTAAAGCCACTGAGAGTTTGAGGATAGCCTGTGATACATAGTAAGTTCCCGGCCAACCTGGATTATAGATTCAGATCCTGTCTTAAAAGTAAATCAATAATCTTCATAGTGTATTTGTGGGATCAGGTGGGAGGCAGGAGTCTGAGGGAAGATGAAGAGGGGAGTTGGTAGTTGATATTATCAAGATACTTTACATACATGTCTCAAACTCTCAAAGAATAAATGAATATTTTTTAAAGAAACAATTAAAGAATAAATGAATAGTGAAAAGTGATCTCTAGGAAATACTCAATAGATCAATAGGAAATAAAATTCTTGATCCATGGACTGCTTACATTGAGTCAGGTACTCTGTTAGGAAGGCCTACAAAACAGGTAGGAGACAAGCAAACAGGGCAACTTCTAGAATATATCTCTTAGGCTGCTCTAAATTGAGTCATCTTCCTTTAGTTAGATCCAAGTTTAAAATCAAAATGTCCATTCAGATTTCCAGGTGTTCCTAAGAACCAAACTCATTCATGTTACCCATGTACGAGATCAAGAACAGTAGGTGATGGTAGTGTAAGAGCTACCCCTGATGCCATGTGAGGAGGCACTTCACAGCTTATATAAGTCTTTCTTAAACATTAAGAAGTGAAACCTTATTTCCATTTTGCCCTGCATTTTCCTATTGAGTTGGTTTTAATACTTCTCTGTGAGCCATTTACAGTTGTTTTATTTATATACAAAATTAGCTGGAAACAACGTTCTGGCAGAAGGACTTTGTGTCATTGTGCACAGGCACACAAGGATAGTCATTCCAGGTCTCTGTGAAGAGGCCCTTGTTCCCAGGGACACTTATGATGACTCACTCAAGGAAGAGTGAAACTAGCAGAGGAGCTTGGAGCGAGGAATATGGTAGAAGTGTAGAAACTTAACTGGCATGGTCAAACTAGGAATTCTGTGAGAAAGGCCACCAGAGTGCCACCTACCTGACCTTCTATTTTGATCACCTACTCAGAGCCAAACTTCAGGCCTGACTACTCTGTTATCAGCCAGTCCATCAGTGTTCAGAGCATCACCAAAGGGAAGCTACATGAGTGAGACTAGAGCAACATAGATAGTTTCCTGCAGTATCTCCCTGGGAACGAGAGCTAGTCAAGAGAGCTGACAGGGCTTCTGAACATGACACATTTGCTCAGCCTAGTTTTGCCTGTACTTGGACAGCTTACCAATGTGAGAAAACTTCCTCCCATTTTTTTTTCTAGATGGTTATACAAATTCCATCTTCTCACACCAACCGGAAAGGGTTGTATATATTTGTATTCTTAATTGACATAAGGGACACAAAGAAGTTATGTGAGCCAAACCTCAGGGCTCATAACAAATGCTAGATTTACTGGCTTCCAAATCCTATATTCCTAACTACTGCATCATCGGAATCATCCGTGAAGCAAGAGCAGAGATGAGAACTCAGGTTTCCTTCACTAGTCCCATAGCTGGCCAGAAGTCCCCCAGGGCAGCCTCCTCACATCACTTCACTGAGTATTCAGATCTTGGGCTTTATGCCTGGACACCTGAGTCCCCTCCTCAACCCTTCTCTTACATCCTCTGGCAGGCCCTCATGGCCACTGGGGATTGAATTTGAATCCCTTTGGAAAGCATTTCTGATGACTAGGGAATGACAGAAGAGCCCAGTGGTTCTGGCTGGATTTCAACCAGAAAACCCTCCTCTTGTTTTATAGGAGACAGTGCAGGGGCTAATGGTATTGTGTAGAGGTCCCCAGGGTTGAGGGTGGACTGACGTTATGTCTATTTGAGGTTACCTCTGGTCATTTGCAGCCTGAGATTAATGGGTCCCCAATCCTAATGCTGCAATGATAGCGATCACGCCCAGATTTTCATCTTAATCCGTGGAGATGAATGCACATCAAAAAGCTTAGCAGGTTGGCCCAGATCATTATGATAATGATTAATAACAGGCTTGTTGATGGTGCTTCCACCTGAATGGCTTAGCATCATCTTTATACAGAAGATTCTGATGCATGAAGGTAAAAGTGAGCACTGGGGACAGAAAGGATTTCCTTAATTAAGTCAATTTTTCTGTGATTCAAAATCAAGGCTGTTTCTGAAGTCTCTGCATCATAACTTACTTTTGCACCATGGATTTGAAAACAAAAATTGCCCATGAATGTAAATAAAAGAGCACTTCAAAGGGTCTCATACCTTTCTTTAAGTGTGTCTATGTGTTCATTTGTGTGTGAAGTGTGTGTGAACACGTGTATATGTATAAAAATATGCATGTGGAGGTCAGAGGTCACCATCAGGAGCATTCTTCTGGAACCTTCCATCTTGGTGTTTTGTTTTGTTTGTTGAGACTGAGTATCTGATTTATCTTGGACTCACATTTTTGACTAGGCTAGCTGACTAGTGAGTTGCGGGGAAGTACTTTATTGACTGAGGCACCTCCCAAATCCTTGAATCATATACATTTCTAACACCAAATACATTAGGCTGATACTCTTAGTATCTAGCTTTCCATCTAGAGATTAGACACTTGGAATGTACCTTTCTATTTGAAACATTTAGCTCAGTGTCTCCAACCTAGAAGCTACACAACAGATGTTAGCTATCATGCTAAACTCATGTGGGTAAGTCGAAGTTACCTTTATTTTAAAGATAAGGAAATAGAAGTACAGTTGGTGGACATGGATTATTCAAGGTCACTGGCTGAATGACTGGGGCAAACCTTAGTCTAGAAACACTGCCCCTTGCCTTACCTCAGACTGCTCTCTCCACACCACCTTTCAAAGCCTGAGAATGACAAGCCCATCAGATATCAGCCTCCCCAGAAACTCACTATAAGAAAGGTTTGAGGGCTATAGTCTAGTGCAGCAGTTCGAATCCTGTGGGCCATGACCCCTTTGAGGGTCAAACAATGCTTTCATAGGGGTATCAGATATTTACATTATAATTCATTACAGTAGCAAAGTTACAGTTATGAAGTAGCAATAAAATAAATTTATATTGGTTGGGGGTCACTGCAACCTGAGGAGCTATATTACAGGGTCACAGCATTAGGAAGGTTGAAACCCCTGGCTTAGTGTATCTGTGTGGCCATCTTTCCAAAGCCATGCCTTACATCCTCCCAAGGAACAGTCAGTCCATCCTGGTTTATTTATGGGATAAAATTAGATAAGTCATACTTTCAAATAGTCAACCCAGGAACTATAATAGCACACTTGCCTTGGATTTCTTCCCACTTAGCATTAGTACTGAGAAAAATGAAAGGAAAAATTCATTTTTGAATATTGTCAAAAAGAATCTGGTTCTAAGGCACAGGTTAGTGCTATATATGACATCAGGGAGTATTGAGCAAAGTCAGAATTGCCATTGGCTATTAAGTAACATCAAAGGGACAGAAAAATACAGTTTATTTTGGAGATGTAGTCTTTTGAGGATTCTTCTCTCTCAACCCATCAGTCTTGCGATGGTTACTGTATCTTATCATTGACCCCAAACACAGAGCATTTATTTTTGAAGAGCAGTGATTTGTACATGGCAGGCCCTGTTTCTGCAGCCTCTGTTGTACAGTGGACAAGAAAGAAGACAAATGGATTAGGAGAGGATCAGACATATGGGCTTTGCTTTTTTATCCTAGAACATGAAGCAGGGTCATTGTTAAAACTGTTCTGAATCAGTAACTTTGTAGGCAGGATAGCCCCAGAGTAGTGGTTGGGACCCATTGGCCCATATGAACCAATCAGGTTCCTATGGAAGAAGGGAATAACTCAAGCCTCATTTCCTTCTATTGTTTTGGGCCATGTTGCTACTCTTTTATTTCTGATGGGGATACATCTCAAACAAGTTATTGGAAGTTGAAAGTATAGTTTTAAAATGCATTTAAGACTCTTACTTTAGAAAACATCATTACATACCAACTAAGCAAATTCTAAAATCTTGGCTGTATGGCCTTTTGATCATGGTACTGATCGTGTAACTGGCTAGCAGTTGTGATCCAGTGTTGACAGTGTTATACTACAAAGTCATTGGATAAAAAACAAAAACAAAAACAAACATAAATATTCAAAATACAGGAGACAATTTCTACTGCTGAGTATATATGACCTTTATATCAGCATGATGCCAAAAACTAGGAAGTTGAACTTCCAGAGGCCAAAAACTAGGGACTATCTTCAAATAATTAATGTGAAAGAATTTTTTTATTTGATGAGGAATAAAATTGTTTTCATCTCTTCTTCTCAAAAGAGTAAGGACATTTATCTGGTTGGTTGGTTGTTTTTTTGGTTGTTTGATTGGTTTGTGGTTGGCTGGTTAGTTGGTGTTTGTTTGTTTGGTTGGTTGAAGCCAGGTCTCATGTGTAGGCCAGACAGTTCTCTAACTCATGGTCTTCCTGCCCCAGCCTCCTAAATCCTGAGACTGCAGGAGTATACTCTCACACAGTCCTCTGGAAAGCATGTTTTTACTACAGGGACCAGGATTAAGGGTCAGACTAGTCCTAGTCTTTGGCCACTTCCCAAGGTGACTGTAATTAGAAGCTGTTTAGCCTGTCTCATCTTCTGTTTCTTCATCTTCAGAAAGAGAATAGCAATTTTCCTTATGCAGGTGTTGGTTCAGAAAATGGCTTCAAAAATATATTACCAGTACAGAATATTAAAAGGATGCGACATTTCTTCTCTTCTCTTGGAACCTTTAAAATTATGTTCTGAAAACAAAAACAGAACTAACAAACAAAACAGTCTTGAGTTAAGTAGATTCGAATGTGGCCCCTTCTTTCTTTTCAGTATAGCCAAATTGAAGGGTGAGTCACTTGGCAATAGAAGCGTGTTATTATAGGCTAGATGGCACACTCACGGCCAAGCTATCCATCAGCTGGTGTGATTGATCACTCTGCTTCTGTAACGAGAATACATCCTCTTCTGTTAATGAACCCTGGGTCAGATTTGTGTTGTAAGATAAAGGTGTATCCTACAGGGTATTCGGGTCATTTTCTATATGTGTTAAAGGCTACGTAAAGTTTGATAGTGGCCACACCCAGCAGAAAAACCTCTTCGTAGAGGTGTGGGGGGTGCTATGGTATCATTGTGAGTAGTGGTGGTCTACTTCCGAGTCCCTGGATCCTACTTAGTTAGCTCTATATTTTTGTACAGATTCCTTAGAATGCAGTGCTTGAATCCTAACCTTCCTGAAGCGTGGGTCTTTGAGTGACTAAGCTTCAGTAGGCTTTACTTTACCTTCAGAGCCTCTGATAGACTTGAAATTCTGTGTGAAGACATGCAGAGCCACATATACATGTATAAATATATGCATGAATATGTGATTTAAGAATCACCGTGACGTTTTTCAAAGCATTGTATTCAATGAAATACATTGTACTCTTTTCCTCTCTCATTTTTTTCTCATTTACTTTTCCAATTCTGATTCTGTTTCCTGGGACATGGTAGAGTCTTTTACTCCTGGTCAGACTTTTCTTGAGTCTGGTGCCTCCAGCCAGTATCTTCTCGGTCATCTCTAAAGTCTGACTCTTCCCTCTGTGTCTCCTGAACATTTTCTTGTTGCAGTGCTTTCACATCAGAGCTTAATCATCTTTTCATGACTTAAGTTTTCACAGCAATGCTGAATTTGTAGATGATCTAGAACATAATTTATCTCAGCAACCATGGTCCATCACACCTAAAATACTGAAGATATCAATATATATCAAATGAATGAATGAATGACTCAATGGTTGGATGATTGAGGAAGTGAATTATGGGTCTAATGCCAAGTTCAGTCTTAGTATGGTCACAACCAAAATGGGGCAGGACTTTAAAAAAAAAAAAAAAAAGATATCTCAAGCATCAATCTGTAAAGCATTAAAACTTCCAAGAGGAAAGAGCTTCCTGAAGCAGGTGCACTGGCTTCTATGACACAATGATTTCGGAGTGGCTAATAGATCAAGTAATTTGTCCACTTTCCTGGAGTAAAGGTTTAGGCTGGGGATCACATTAGCTCAGAGAGTCCTGCACATGATGCTGCATGCCTCCTTCAATGCCGTTCAATTAAGCTTAATATCCTATGACTCAAGAGTTTGCACACCAAGGCTTGGCACTTAATATTGTAATTACCTCTTTTGATTAGAACTGCCTTTCATAAGCAAATCAAGGCAGTGGTTTGACAAGCTTGAGGAATTGCTTTGGGAGCTCACTCTACAAGTTCCACGGGGAAATTATAATCACTGTAATTACCGTCCAAGCAAGATTCCAGTTCTCGATGTACGGGATGTACTGGGAGGTAAGTGCATAAGAGTCACGAATTGTGCCCTTTCCCCCTCTTGGGATAAGCTCTGGAACTGTAAACAAGGAACAAGCTTGAAGCAAGCTCAGTGCAATCAAGCTAGCCTACAGGCCGGGTTGCTTGTCCTGAGACAGGGCTCAGCCTGTTCTGTACATTGAAAGCAAGTACTTGGCCACACTGTGGTTGTGGGTTTTGTTTCTCCTTCCGTCCACTGAAACTGGACACATAACTGGTTAAAGCCCACTTGCCAATTCTGTGCTAATGTTTGGAATTCTGTGGACAATGAGATGGGAATCCATACTCGCCTTTTTTAGAGGTTCCTAAGATAATGTTGCATTGATTATAGAAACGAAAATCATCAAGAAGCCGATGGGTAATGATGCAGGACAGGATTTGGCTCAGAGTTTTTAGGGTGTCAGTCAGTGTGCAGATAAAACTGCCGCTGAAGGATGAATACAGACTCCATTGGTGATGCTCTGAGCATGCTGGGCTGATTTTTGCAAAACAGATGTCTCAAGGAGACTGAAAGCCTTTTCTAAGCCGCAAGAGAGTCTTGTTACACAGAAGTATTCAGCCTACGGATGAGCAAGGCTGCCTTTCCGGACCCATGGCCACGTGCTGGCTGCCCTGGGAAGCTGGAACAAGTCTCTCATGTTAAAACGCACCATCTGTCTACAGGGCTCCAAGGATACACTAAGAAATAGTTACTAGTTCTCTTTTTCTTAGAGATTTTTTTTTATGTTGGGGCCCCTACTCTCTAGAAACATTATCTCTCATGTCAAAAGTCTACAATAGTTGTTCCCCACTGCACACACTCCACAGCCATTGCCCCTCACCCTGGACTTTTCCCTCCATCATCCACAGCCCAAAGATTCTTTTAAAAATTAACAAAAACAGAAGGGAAAAAAATGCCACAAGACCAAGATTACTAGCAGATGTTCTGGTGATGCTGGAAAGTGGAACAGGCATTGGTGGCTGGGGTTCCCTTCTCTGAACCTTTGGAAAGCAGCACAGAATGAGTGATGGTCTCGAGGACACACCTCGATGCACTTCCTCACTGTTTCATTCTTTCAAGAAATATCCTTTGAATAAGAAAAGAGGCCACTCCTGCAGCAGAGCTCCTCTGCCTCAAAGGGAGTAAGAAACATTTATTGAGAGTTTGTTAGATTCACTCCAAGGTATTCTATATTGTTTGTAACTATTGTGAAGGGTGTCATTTCCCTAATTTCTTTCTCAGCCTGTTTATCCTTTGAATAGAGGAAGGCTACTGATTTTTTTTTTTTGTTATGTGCAAGATACTACTGTAAACCTTCCAGGTTAGAATGTACTAACCCAGTTCCCATAACATCTCACTCGTCTATCCTCAAATGAGAAAACAGTGACAGGGACCGAATGATAAAATCATTGGTCCAAAGTCACGCAGGTGGGAGAACGAGAGTTCAGAATTGGAACCTGGGCAGCCTAAGCCAAAGGTCAACAAGCTTTTCCTGCAAAGGGCAAGATAAATGATTTAGATTTCATGAGCCAAATGTTCTCCTGCTATTACTCATCTCTGTTACAATAACTCAGAAGCAGTCCTGGGTAATGCATACATAAGCAGGTGTGGCTGGGCTCTGATATGACTATATACATGGATGCTGACATCTGAATTGTACAGCTTTTTTAAGTGTCATGAAATAGGCCTGAGCTGTTGAGTAATTTTTCCTAGCCATTTAAAAATATAAAACCCTTACAACATCATGAATTATAAAAAAAAAAATAAGAGGTAAGCTAGATATATTCTCAGACTCTAAGATTGATCCCTGGCCCAGGTTATATTAGAAAATAACAGAATATTATTATCTTTGCCAGCCTTGAAGCCTGGCTGGGGTGAGAGTGTACTGGCAGGGGTGTAAGCCGAGAGATTTTCCTCTGCGCACTTGGTCCTTGTTTGGCTTGCATCACTCCACCTATAGCCTCCCCTGTCCCTGGTTCAATCCTTCTTGTCTGACCAGCTTCACAGTGGACTCCTTCCTCTAGGCATCTTTTCTTGATGCTTGTTGCTCTCTGCCTGGTGATAATGTTTCTTCCTGGTGCTCTATCCTCTCTGTTAACAGTCTTACAGCTACCTACTGCTATGTCTGCAGAGAGAAGTCAGATCTCATGTATGTGTCCTTTCCTGGATCCTAACCAGACTTGACATGGACAGGCCACACTCAGGTTAATGGACTTATTTTAAGGATGGGGGATTACTGCCCAGGGTGAAGGGGAAAATGAACACATGGAACTGAACTGTAGAAAAGAGCAGTCAGAGCCAGTAAGGTGGAGACAAATGGTATCCTGGGGGTACAGGGAAGCATGGTCAGTCAAGAAACAGATGAGCAAGGATGAGTAGGTTCCACAGTTCATGACTATTATCTTAGCACTTAGAAGACTGAGACAGGAGGATAACCATGAGTTCAAGGCTACAGAGTGAGTGGGATAAAGTCAGATCAGGTAAAACAGTCAAACACAAACCAGAAAGAAGAAAAACAGGAAGAGGAGCAAAATAAAGAGGAGGAAGAAGAGGAGGAGGAGGAGCAGGAGCAGGAAGAGGAAGTAGAGGAAAGGGAGGAAGAAGAGCAGCAGGAGGAACAGAATAATGAAAAGTATGGCATTTCCAGGTATCAGTGGACCAGTAAAACTTTGTACAAGTAAGAAAAAGAGCAGCTTTGAAGTCAGTGCTTGCATTAACAATAGATCCCCACTGGGCATATTTGCATGCTTGCCCAACTTGTGTGATGCTGAGACAAATTGTTGACAATTGCAGGTTTATTGTTTCTATGATCTGACCTTCACCTACAAGATAAAAACATGCCGCCTCAAAATGTGCTGCCTGGGTGTAATGGCTATAATAAGCTTTAGGCAGCAGAGACTCAGCAGACCCAAGATGAGTTCTGTATATTTGCTTTATTTCCTTGAGATAAATAGACATAAATAGATGGACCTCTGAGGAAGATGCCTCTGTATATCAATAGAGAGGGCTTTTGTCCTGAGTGAAGACAGAAGCAAACATTCAGATGTATCACAACCTCAATGATAGATACCTTTGCTTTCCATAGTTCACATAGTGATTTCCAATTGCTAGAAAAGGAATTAATGATACTGCTAGGAGAGACAAGGTGGCACACTCTTGTAATCCTAGCATGGAAGTGGAGTGAGGAAGAACATGGGTTCCAGTTCAGGCTTGGCTACAGGGTGAGTTCAAGCTCTGCTTGGGATACATCTTTAGAAAAGTCAATAAAATTGTCTTCTATAGATTTGTTTCAAGGTTTCCTTACAGAATGAAGACACAAAAGACTCCCTTATCCTGGCTAAGATAACCAGGTTTCCTTCTATATAACTGGTTGTTCTGAATCTCTCTTTTTTTTTTAAACTGGCCCCCTTCAATATTTGATCTCATGGTACCTACTCCTACCAACTCCATGCTGTCTTGTTAAGATAAAATAATGGTCTCGAATCAAATAGTTAACAAGGCCAAATCACGTTCTTTTCTTAAGATTGCAAAATCTCCCTCAGCCAAATCTGTTTAGCTGTAACCAAACTATTTTCTGTGATGTCTGTGCATGTAAATGCTAATGCATGTTATGATGAGAGCAGAAGAGAATCCATACTGACAAGGTTCAGATAACTATAGACTATCTCATGAAGCACAGAAATGACATAGTGAGATTAGTGCCATAAAATAAGGAGTCAGGTCAACAAACAGGTGGAACAAATCCAGTCCCAAATCACACACTTAAAAAAAAAAAAAAAAAAACCCAAAAACAAAAAAAACAAGCAAAAAAACCCCCCAAAAAAAACAACAACAACAACAAAAACAGAGCTGAGGACGGAACCCAAGGAAACAAAGCCAGTACTATATGCATTCCATCCTCTGTGCTGTTCCCCTGTTCTAGGTATATGGCCCTGTGTTGTCACTGACTATTCTTGCTCAGATAACACTCCACTACTATGGATGCAGTCAGGGTGCATGCTGATAGAGCTGTCGGGGGGAGAAAATGAGAGTCAAGTTACCTCTTCCCAAACTTGTGCCTTATGTGCATCCTGACCTCTAAGCAACCTTTCTATTCATCTCTGGGCATGTGCCTGCTTCTCCTGGGCTGTATGTCCTCATATTTGCAATGAGATGATGAAGTGCTCTTTAAAGGGCCTTCATTAGCTAAGGCTGGAGACATTAGAAGGATTCTGTAAGACATTAAAATAACTGCAGGTAGGTCTCAGAAGGGGCGAAAGTTCTGGAAGAGGGAGAAGAAGTAGGAGAAAAGGCATCACTTTCACTCTTAAGGGACAGAGGTAAGCCACTATCCAGGGCTTTGGAAGGGAAATAAAAAAGGATCTGTACCAGATTAGCTCTCAAGATGGAAACTTGTTAAGGAGATTTAAAGTCTAGCATCTTAAAACCCTTTGTAGTTCCTGGCGCCTGGCTTTTCTTGAAGCTCAAAGTATTTTGCAAACATTAGCTCTTTAATCCAGCCAGCAGCCCTGTGAAGTGGGTAGGTGTGAATGTCTTATCCCCACTTAGGAACTTTGAATATGAGAGAGAGGAGATCTCCAATGAGGGAGCTGGTGTGAAATGGGAAAGGTGATGAGACCAAGAAACATGATAAAAAACTTTGATTTCCTTAATGTTCTACAGTAGGAGCCATGTCTAGAGCAGAAGTAGGAACTCCAAAGCCAACTGTATCTGGATACAAAGGAGTCTCTTGTCTACTGTGTGACTATAGACAAGTTTGCTGACTTCAGTGAAATGTCTTTCCTTTGGAAAAGGCAAGTGAAGATAACCACAACCTCACTGGTTCATGGTTATCTAAGACTGTGCTGTATCTTGTCGAAATCACTTGAATACTGGAAACTTGATGAATATGTTCAAGAGGTTTTAAAATCATTATTGTAAAGCTCATCAGACACTTGACACAATATTGTATGCTGTTTTGTGGTCTAAAGAATGATGTACCGAGCATGAGGCTGGAATGAGAGGGAGGGTACATATAAGGACAGCTTCTCAGCTTGTGGGATGAACATAGGATTGAGTCCTGGAGAATGGTCCATGTTGGGTTTGTTCAGAGAAACCAGCCAACCAGCTGAACCACAGTACTCCTGATATAAAGCTAGAGAAAGGGCTAGCTCCTAGGGAAGGTTTTAGGACTAGATTGTACCTGAGAGTGTTGAAAGCTTGAACATGGACAAACCTTGTCATATCTGGAGTGTTATTGTGTTTCATTCAGCACAGAAGACACTATGAACAATGACTTTAGCAACTGATGGGCAATAAAAATCATCTGTGGTTTGAGAAGAAAAACATGAAACATTTACCTGGCCATTCCCCAAAATTTGAGTATTCTAAAGTTATTTTTGTGAGCGTATCTTAGGGGGAAACAGTAGGTTTATAAAATTGTGTATTAATGTATTTAATATTGATAAGATATAGTCGCGTTTTTAGTGATGTGAAATGTGATTCAAAATTGGGGGAGAACTCACCATATTAGTGGGAGAGGTGAGTGCAGGACCTCACAAAAAATTTATTCAAGGCATAAAAAAGCTAAGGGACATCTGGGAAGAGCTGTGGCTGACATGAGAGTGAAGGGGACAGGATATGAAGAACCTGTACCAGAGGGAAGGAGAGCTCTAGGCCCCAGTCCAGGACTCCTTTCCCCTTTGATATGATCATCAGAGAGTTCATTGACTCAACTACTCAGAGACTGTAAACAATCACCACTGCCTTGCTTTTAGAATCCCCAGTAAAGAATATGTTACTCTCCCAAGTAGAAGTTCCCTGTTTTTCCGTTCACAGTCCTGTCTTAGTTTCATTAGCTGGCCTTCTTTACTCAACCACACTGGCCAGAATGCCTTGGTAAAATCTGAAGATAGTAAAGACAGGGCCATGAAAGGCTTCAGGGTCTAGAAGTCAGCACCATCTAAATAGATCTAAGAATCAAAACGCTGTGCAAGTTGACTATCTCTTATCTGAAATATCTGAAAGGAAACGTGTTTCAGATTTGGTTATGAAGTATTTTGGGGAAAATGATACAAGTCTGCCTATTAAATTCATTTTATTTCACAAACATCTTATACATAAAAAAATGGCAAGAAATTGTATGCATTTTCATTTGGGACGTATAATAAACATATCACTGGGGTGGAATTTTTCTCTTCACATTGCATCTATTGCCCAAAACTTTCAAATTTAGGAGCATTTTGGCCTTTGAATTTTGTGATTATAAATTCTCAGTGTATACCAAAACAATGTAGGGAAACACTAGGGTACGTTTCTGTTTGACCAGGCACTTTATGAGAACTCCATGTCTTAAAGTACTCAATGATGCTACTGCTTACTGTTACTCATTAACAAGTCAACAGAGGTCCTGTAGGCCTGGTCATTTCCCTCCAGTTCATCCCTTCTCTCATCCTCCTTCATCCTCTCCCCTCCAAGCGTGTCAATCTTTCAGGCTTTATTAAATACACACATTCTTATCACTCTACCTGTGGCAAGCCCCTGCTAGATAATATTTTCTTTTCTTCTTTATGTTATGACCTGTTGAATCCTAACTATTCTGAAAGACCTCTAGTCTCCTTCAGAAAAAAGCCAGGGCTCTCTCTTACTTTGTCCCAAAGTACAGAGGCTTCATCCAATAGTCAGTTCACAAATATTTGTTGACGGCTCTCATGTCCTACAGTCCCATAAGTCTTTGGCACTTAGATTATTGCAGCAAGTACCACACTAGGTATCATTATTTGTTTACCTGTCTGCATGGTACAGCCTGGCAACAGGAAGCTAGGTGGAATATTTGGTTAAGACAATGTCACTTTTTCCTCTCCTCTTCTGACCCACCCAGTTAGAGTAGCCTGTACCCTCCATTTCTTAGTTCAGCTCTGGACGACTAGCGTGCTACCTGTGATCCAGGCCCAGAGAATGGCCAAGAAAACTAATACTCCCTCCCTTGTTCCCTTATCCTGCCCATTCGTACAGACAATATTATTGAGCTTCTTCCGAGAACTTTCTACACGTATGTTATTTCCCTGTAGCCACTGGAAACTATGTTCTTAAAAAACTACGTTGTTCACACCAGATCTCTGAGGCTGGATTTGTGAATAGATACAGTGATGGGTGAGGTTCTGCTTACGAGGTGACAAGGACTAAGAATCTCTCAGCTGATGCTGTCATGACCTACTACAAGGCCTCTTGTGGCTGCCTTTGGTGAAGTGTCCAGTCCGAACATGCTTACCTTTCCTACCTACCGAACTGAATGTTCTCTAGAGCTGGGCCATGAACTCTCTCAGTTCTTCTGACCAGGAATGCTAGTACCAAGGGGCTTTCTCCCTATCCATAGAGTCTCTTTTTTCCCACAAAATCTTTACTTGTCTATAAAAGTCAGAAAGATTCAGGCTGAGGGATTGCCGTGCTGCATGAAGAAGCTAAGGTGACAGAGAAGAGCAGTAGTTAAAAGAGCTACAGAGAGACACATCAGTGAAGTATCATCTGAAGAAAAAAAGAAAACAAAAGTCAGAAAGGGAAAATATCCAACTTATTTTTTTCATATTTTAATGTGAAATAGGATTGTGCACACCAGTGAAGAATTTTACAGAAAAAAAAATTGTTTGTACTTACTGAGTTTAGAACACACTGAGAGTTTTACTATTTTAAATGGAATATGTTAATCCATACAGCAGCCCAATGGTTCTAGCAATCAAATTTCTTTTCAAAGGAAGCAATGACTCAGAGAAATGAAGGGAACGTCCATCGGTAAGGAAATAGTTGGGTTGTTTCAAAGTAATGTACATCACACAGAAAAAGAAGTTCAACACGCAGTGATACCAAGTGGCTCAGGAAAGAATTTTGCAACATGGATGACAGAACTCATGTAAATACCTGTGCAGTATAAGCTTACATATGAGTGCAAACTGAACGAACCTCTTATGTATTACTGTGCATAGAAAGCTATGTTCTGTGCATACTGTAGAGAGCAATAAATGCACTATAATTCCATGTTAGGGTAAAATGAAACTTTATACATATTTATGTATGTTTGATTATGTATTAATGACATCAGAGAGAATAATGGAAGAATATATCCTGATGTGCTGACTGTGACCATCTGGAAGAGGAGATGGGGAGGGGATACTGTATACCTTTGGACCATTGGTCTTTAAGAAAAGCATGTATTGCTTTTTAAGCCAGAAATGTATCAGAAATGAAAATGATTTATAGCAAATTAATTTTCCTAGAATTCAATGTTCTTCACCTTGATGTAAATTACCGAACAAACTCCCCTCACCTGTGCCTGCCCAAGATGATTTGAGCTATTTTAGAATGTGTCTATGACCCATCTGCTTCTAGGATATCTCCCAGTTCTCTGGCATGTGGGGTGATTATATACTTTAAATTTGTCTTTCTAGTTTGCATATCTAAGTCTATACAGAAGACACCAAGAGAAGCTCACTCAGTAGGCATTGAGAGAGAGAGAGACTTACAAATTTGCCACACTGAGCTTTGGACTACAAGCCTGGTGGTCTTACTCTAAATTGTGAGTTCCAGGCTGACCTGAGCAACAAAATCTGTTTCAAAAATAATAATAATAATAGTAAAAGAACAACACCAAGAATTATATGAGTCATTATTGTAATTAGCCTTCCATTTCCTTTTTGCCTATCATTAGGGTAAGAAGTCGTCAGTTACTTGAGCAGTGGATTGCTGATTACAGCCTCGCACACATTCATTCAGTAAATATTTATTGAGCATCTATCATGTGCCCTTCACTTGGGTAGGTGCAGAGTCAGCCTTATAATCTGAGCAAACACATTTCCCACAGGCACGCGGCCAACAGCCATTAGTACATGCTTCCAACGTTTGTCCTTCTACAATTAAAGAGACTCCTTTTATTGAACTTAAAAGTTTAGTAAACATGAAAGACTTTATTTCAGAAAGACGCAGAATCTGAAAATACTTAAAAGAGCTGAACACAATTTGAAGACACATCGACTATAAATAAATCCAGGATGGGTGAAAATGGAGAATGGAGACTGGACCCAGCATTTTGGAACATGCTATATGCTGGGTGTTCCATACATGTAATAACAAATATTCCTGATGACCTCCTATGGAGGGCTCAGTGATTCTATGGTTTGTAGTGAAGCTTTGCTCAGGAAGATGAGAAAAATGTCAAGTTCTTAGAAATGTTTTAAAGCCAAGAGTTGATTCATATCACTGTAGAAGTCATAGATTTCTTGCTAATATGTCCTGTTTGCAAAAGGGACTGTCCCTGTGAGAAGCACATCAGACTTACATGGCCAAGGTGAAGTGGTAGTTGTCAGTCACCCAGACCAAACACACCAAGTGGAGAATTTTGTCAGTGATAGAGTGCTAATACTAGCATTTATGGAATCCTCATCATCTGCCAGAAACTTGCCTGACATTCTTCTAAACACTTTACATAGGGATTTTCTGATCAACTGGCCAGGTTTATTTATTTATTTATTTATTTATTTAACCTCCTATCTCCCTCATTACAGCGCTCACAAACATCCTCCTCAAAGTCAAGTTACTTAGCCCTTGCCTTGCCCAAAAGGCTAGTCTGACTTCCTGTCTTAGTCAGGATACACACAAAGGCTTCAGAGTGATGGACAGGTTCTCTATGTCCAGCCCCACCTCCTAACGTCCTAACGTCCTAACGTCCCTCTGATGTTCTCCTTGATCTTTGACTAGCTCTTTTGTCGTATGGAAACTGAGTGTCCTAATCGTCTTTCTTATTTTAATTACACTTTAACATGTAATTATATATTAACACATAGGACTAAGCTTTGCATCTTTAAAACCACTCCAGGCTCACTCCAGTCCCAAGGCTCTGCACTGCCTCTTGCCTCCTGCTGGAATGCTTTCCTACAGGCATCTGACTGGCTTACCTCCTCAGCAAGGTCAAGTCTTTACTCCAATATCATCTTCTCAGTGAACTCCTCCCAACCACGGTATTATTTCATAACTACTGCCTATCATCCACACTGTTCTGGGTACCCCTGCTACTATGATTTTCTCCAATATCAGCTGTCCTCTTCTAATATAGTATACAATTTAATGATGTGTGTAGCTCATTTGCTGTCTCCTTCTTCCAGAACATCAATTTTTAAACTTTTGGGTCACAACCCCTTACGGGATTATAAAACCCAGTGTGAGGGGGTCATAAAATATTTAGTAACACTGAATGATTTCTGACTGCACAATGTCCAAAAATTGACTTTGAAAAATTAAACACATACTGCGTTGCTAATGACATTTGTCCTGTGAAGCAACATGAGACTTCACTACAGCCCTGGTTCTCAACATAGAAGGAGCTACGTTACACGTATGTGCTCCCTCTCACCGGCAGGAGTAACCCGTGCTGCCAAAACCACTTTGGCTCCAAGGAGAGAGCACTGTAGTGTTTTTACTGTATGTACAAAGTGTTCTGCTCTTACAGCAGTGGGTTGATGTGATTTCAGAAAAGAGAGACTTTAATGTTTCCCTACTGGCATTCCTCTGCATGTAACTATCAAATTAGTATGTCTTTGGGGTATATTAAATTTCATTAAAAAATTGTTGAATGAACTTTGGCTTGGATTAGGACAACATTTTCAACATGCTTTTTGCTATTTTAGATTACATATTTATGTGAAGCAATGTTCTCAGCACAATTATGAAACAAAAATAGTCATTGACTCAGAAAAGGAATGAAGATGGTCTATATCCTAATGTAGCAAATATGTCGCTAAGGTGTAATTTTTCATGTAAAGATAAGTAAGTACGTCCACCTTATTAGTGTGAAAATTTGACTTTATCCTTAATGAACTATGTAATTATATGCACGCTAAAGAATTGCTTTTAAAACATTGTATATTGTCAATAAATATTTGATTTATATATCTATTTTAAGTATTTACATGCTTAAGACCATCAGAGCTTCCCAGGTTGAAGGTGTTATGAGTAGAAAAAGTCTGAGGAGTTTGTTCTAGAATACAAGAGCCTGAAGACTGAGTTGTCCTGATGTAGGAATATGCTATCACGTAGAGAACCTTTAGAATGTAGTAGCAGGCAGTGAACATTTGTGAGTTTATGAATACATGTTCTTTATGTCACTATTACTCAGTGAATAGATTATAGTTCTTTTCAAACCTCAGGAGCTCTAGGGAAAATTTACATGTGCAAAGTCCACTATTAAAGAGAGGCAGAGGTGCATCTTAAGGCCTCAATGCCTCCTTGGAGAGGAAGTGGGGAAGACAAAGCAGGAAATATTTTTCCACAGAGGAGATTCCCTGTCAGCAAGCTGCCCAACCAGCATGGCCTCTGTCCCCTGTTATGATTGCACAGAGTGAGAAGAAAGTGCGTAAAGAATCATTTGTTTTTACTGTGTTCCGTGACTGTTGACCTCTGGGGTCCTACACTGGCCTCAGGCTTCAAGATTGCTGGCTGCATCCATAAAGCAGGTGAACAGGAGATGTGAATGAGAGTCTCTCACATGAAAGGTTCCTTATACATGCTTATGTGTAAGCATATTAATGTCAAATATGAAAATTAGCAGGTGTCATAAGATAAGACCAGCTCTGCTGGGAAGGTTCCTGTTTGCCCAACACAAGGTGCCTATGGTTGAGATGGTCACACAGCCTCATCACTTCTGACATTAAACACCACCTGTGGTGAGTGTTGCCTGATGAACAGTCTGAGGGGAAACTTCAGCGGAGACTCCAGAAGGCTTTGCTTAGGCATGGCTGCCCATTTATATTTAAACAAAGATTTGTGCCCTGTCATTGTTAGTCCTGTGGTAGCTTCTGGAAACAGCACTGAAGCACATGGCTACTTTTAGAAAGTTAGTATAACCGAGAGACAGTCACAGGACTACAATGAAAGTCATTGGAGCTTGGCTTAAATGAGGGCTGGGAGAGAAGCTAACAGATGTTAGAAACAAGGCTTCTAAGTTAGCAAGATTCTCCTTTGAGGACACAGGTTGACCATAAATGACCTAAATTATCCCCTGGGCCTGTGGCCTGCAAAGAATAGCAAGTGGCCTTCTGCAGACAAAAGGCCATGTCCTGAACTCAAGGGCATTCCTAGTAACAACACCTATAAATCAAGCCTATGCTAAGAACCCTTCCTTCATAGGTTTATATTGTTACACTAGAAATGAAGGCTCATAAAGCTGAAAAGTTTGATGCAATAACCTGAGCACTAAAAGCAGCACGGGAATCCAGGATTTAGCATTCAACATCTAGGGCTCTTTCAGAAGACAGGGCCTTCCTCCTTACCACTGACAGTCTTGTATAGACTGCCTATTACTCCTTAGCTTAGAAATTTTGGAGAACTTAAAGCAATGTCTGCTACAATAGAGGAAAGGGAGGGGGGTGTGATTGTAGCAAATCAACACCAAATTTCACCTCACATTATCTTCCCTTGCTAACCCAGGGAGATCACAATACTTCCTGAAGGCTTAGTCATTCATTCCAGGAACCTGTGTACTGTGAGTCTACGTGGCCTTAACGTTGGCCATCTGTCCTGCGCTGTGGGGGCAGTCAACACAAGTGAGCACTGTCTTTCCTCTAAAGAATCCCATGTTACATTCTCTTGCCAAAATCCCTTTACAGCAGACAAGTGAAGAAAAACAATAGGCATATGCCAAGAAGTTGTCATCGTGACCTGCCTGCCTTAAGTTCTGTGCATTAAATAGGGAAGCTATGCACTGTCTTGTCATCATTGTTCTTGAACGAGAGTGTCAAACTCACTGTTAGGATACTACGCTCTCCTCCCAGATATCTGGACCATAGTCACGAACCATAGGATTGAAGGCCATTTCTCTGCAAGCCCTGACTAAGCATGAAGTTGACCTGATTTTTGGTGTGGTTTGGTTTGGTTTTGGTTTGGAGTGTCAAGACAGGATCTCACTATGTAGCCATGCATGTTCTGGAGCTCACTTCGTAGACCCACTAGCCTCAAAATCAGAGAACCTCCTGCCTCTGACTCCCAAGTGCTGGGATTAAAGGCATGCACCAGCATGCCTGAATTAAGCTGATCTGATAATTTCATACAATGTGTGCTATTCTTTGGCCATATTCATCTTCCCATTTCCCTCTTTTACATTTACTACTCTTGCTGGACCTATAATACTTTATTTAAATCATTTTTACATATGTGCGTGCACGTGTGTGTGCATAAAATTTTTCTCCTTCTGCAACTCTTCCCACATCTTCCCCGCTTCCCTATTCTCCCAATTTCATGTGTTTCTCTTTTCTTATTCCCAAAAAGATGCCCCATTTACCTTCCTCCCTCCTTTTTTTCTGCCTTGCTTCTGTTCTTTACTGACCCACCTTGTTTAATTAGGGTTACTTGAGCACAAACAGAGGTCTTTACTTCAGCAAGAGCCATTTATCATTGATACCCAGAGGAACAAAACTTCCATTCCCACAACAGGCACTAACTGCTTATAGCTCCTCCAGAGGTTGGGGACCTTAGGAGCCTTTCTTTCATTCACTATGGGATGCTGATGGATCCAGTCTTGTGCTGCTATTAGGCTGATATCCATTGTGTATGCTGTCATGCCAGATCCAAATGACAGGATTTCAAGGCTTTTACATTCCAACAGAACGTCTCTATCACTCCCTCTGAAAATCAAAGAACATTGTAAAAGATAATTTTTTGGGTTTTCTGATAGATTGATATCCACCAATTACAAACATCCATCTCCAAAAGTGTTCTGTTCTGAATAACTAATAAGAGAACATGGTGATTTCCAGCATGGGAAAGACAGTGTAAATCTCACTGTAATTACTGTGGAAGCCATGAGATGTAATTACAAAACAGACTGCACAAATGGCGTCTGTTGGTAATGCTGGACTGTTGTGCTTGCTATCACGAAAAATGGTCAAATCACTTCACAGGACAAATCTGGATATCTCAACTGATACTATTTTTAAATTAAGCTTTTCCTCATTGCACAATTGTAGATTGGCGGGCTGTTGTAAGAAACAGTGCAGAGAAAACCATTATTTCTTTTAACGAGTTGTATCTAATAACCTTTTGCAAAACTACAGTACAGAATTCTATCCACAAGGCTAGCATGGCTGCTGTCCAGATACAGAACATCGAAGCCAGAAAGAGGATCTCACATGTCACCATTTTGTGGCCATACTTCCTCCTTCTTACCCACATACCCTTACTTCCTGCCAACTACTCATCTGATCTCCATTTCTACAGTTTTGCCATTTCAAGATTGTTACATAAATGGAACCTCTTGGAGTCCGTGTTTCCCTCAGTGTGACTCTTCGGAGATCCATCCTCATTCTTCCACACAGCAATGGTTTCTTCACTGTTATTACCACAGCCCGGAAGATCCTGGGGCTTTCGTTCATTTCCTGCTGTCTATTTTCCTCTTTGTTGTTTTGGACACAGATCCTTTTACGTCTTCCTTTCCAATGAACATGCTGTTCTTTCTTTCTCTTGACCAATTGCTGTGGTTGGGACTTCTAATAGGACCCACTAGGAAAAAAAAATTACTCAAAGGCTTTGACATGCATATATGAAATTCCAGGCAATAACAATGTATAAAAACTGAGAAAAGGTGGGAACTCAGAGACAGACAGACATCTAGTCTCTTTTTACAAGAATACCTGACAATGACAGCAGCTCTCTAGTGTTGGATGAGTGACAGAAGCTCGGGTCTCTAAAGTGTCTATAAGAATCTCACATTGGTGCCAATAGAGGGCAAAGTCTTCTATGATAATTCATAACTACTTTCCATCCTCTCAGGGGTTGGTCAGCCCAATGTGCATAAGTAGAGAGCTATTTTAAAGATCCTATTTGAAGATATATTTTAATGCCAGTGGTACCATCTGACAAAAATACACATTCACTCAGCATTAACAAATATTAATTCTAAATAATAAAGACTCTGTATAAGTTCACATAAATAAGTTGATGATAGAAAACTTCTATACAGGAAATCAAAGTACTTGGAATGTCAGTTGAAGTCAAGGCACAAGGAAGCAGACTCAGTGAAATATTAAATGGAGAGCAAAGAATAAATACTTAACTTTAGATATTGAAATAAGATTTAAGAGTGTATTTAAAAATTAAGATCATTTATAATGAATGAAATAGATTTCTATAAGTGAAAAAAATACAAACATAACTATCACAATATGTGTTACATTGGATTACATATGACAAATTTTATAATGTTCAGAATAGTACATATGAAAATAGTTCTATTGGTTGTTATAGCAATTTTACATTGTTGTATTGGTATAATTATACATTACACAATTTATATTTGCATAATATCACATACTAAATGATGCTATGACTACCAAAAGAATAATTAAATTAGAAACCTAAGATATGGTTTTTAGAAATACAGTATTTTAAAATAGAATTAATAAGTAGTTGGTTACTTGCATAAGATTTCAGCCACTATTATATTAGTATATTTTGCAAGCAGGTCACTGCTGTAGGCCACAGGATTTATAGCTGGGTGATATTGATAATTATTTTTCTCCTCGGGTAGTGTACACAGTTTCTAGAAGGGCACCAGCTTTGATTTCTCCATGTTTGATGACATAAGTGATGTTTTCAGCAATAAGGCCTTACTGTCAGGTTGTGGAGAATAAAAAATAGTATTGGCAATGTGTGACTCCTTAGGTCAATGATTCAACAAAGATAAAATCTATTTTTGGAAACAAATGGTTTTCAACTTACATCAAGAAAAATATTTTCCATATATGAAAACAAAACAAAGACGTTTCCATGCCAGGTGTGGTGACACCCACTCAGGGTCCCAGCACTTGTGAGGCAAAGATAAAAGGCTGAATTTTCATCCTTCTCTGGCTATACAGTGAGCTCAAAGTTGACTCTTAAAGGATGCTGTTCAGCTAATATAATTTAAATGGTTGACTTAACAATGTGTGCCTGAATTTTCTCACTGACAAATGAGAATAATAATTAAGTCTAGTTCATAGGTAGGTCATAAGAATTACAGTGGCATAAGGTTTTAGACTGGTGTCTGGCATAGAATATACCTTACATAAGTGTTAACATCTACATTTATTGTTGTTAGAGAAAGAAATTTTTCCAGATGAAAACCTGAAGGTGACAAATGAATAAAATATCAGACCATAAATGTAAAACAAAGCAGATACTAATGTCTTACACAACTAAATTTTTTAAAAAGAAGATGGTGAAAATAAATGGTAACTAAGCAAGAGAGACTGGAATTCAGGAGTATAAGATTCTTGTATTATTTGGAAGCACACAAAAGAAATTAAGTTTATAATAGAAAATGTTTATTGTGATGCTAAGTTTCCTTAAGGAACAATAAAAATAATAGAAATAGAATGTAAAAATTTCAAATTACAGAATTATCATGAAGCTTACACTAAAAAGCTTCTCTTCTAGCTTTGGAAATGCTTAGTACATGATAAATGCTATATAAGTGTTTCTATCTATATGTTTTATGAAAATATGAAATGGACATACACAAATGAAAATATCGATTATATGTATTTTCATACTTAATTAGCATGGCTTAATAGTTTCACGTTTTTCTATTATGGCACAAATGCATTTAAAAATGTGTCTTAGAAAGCCTTTTTTAGAAAAATAAAAGACCACTATAAGAATAAGGAGATAACAAAAGACTTCTAAAATTGGTCAAGCAATTATAAAATAATCAAATACATGTATAGAAATAAAACAAAGTTCAAAGCCATTGAAATTAGACACCTAAGGTCTAAGTTGAACATTAGCTCAAATAGAGCTGAAGAGGAAATTGGAGAAGTGGAAAATTATTCAAAGGAAATCATGTAGAATTCATTCTAAAACACAAAAAGTATGAAAATACAAATGAGGATCTAAGAGATATTGGCTATAGAATGGAGAGAAACCTGAAGATTGGAGATCATGGATATAAAGTATATAGTACACCTTATCATCAAAATAAAATGACAGTAAATAAAACATATATCTCTCTCAGAAGTTAAAAACAAATTTATAAGTGTGTAACTTAGATATTATAGAGTTTAAATTGGTTTATTGGACTAGCCTGAGAAATATCAATTTTGCTATTTTTGCAAAGGAAATAATTTCTAATTGGTTTACCAGTAAATTCAAGAGTTTTTAAAATTATATTTTTTATGTTGGAGCTAACATTATAGTGGCCTCTCTATAGTTGTACATGTTTTTACTGTAATATGTGTTAAATGTATAAATTACTATTCTGCCATAATATGTTAGTGCTTTTAAAAATATAAAGCATCTAATTGTCTCTTAAATTAAAACTATTTTATTGTTCAAGTTTTTTAATGTTTCAAATAGGTTAATGACATAGAACTTTTCAAATCCAAAACCCATAAGTATTTTATGTAGTTTTGTGTGATTTTCTGAAAAAGTCATAATAAACTGTAAGATTCGGTCAACTGAGACTTTTGTAGTTATATGAAATGCTGTTTCCTTGCCGATTGTTTCTTTTTTAATAATTTATTTTATTGTCATTTCATCAGCCTGATCTCAAAAAGTAACAAAACAACAAAGCATAAGGTTAAATTCTCACTCTCTTGAAACCAAGAAACAACAGGCACATCTTCAGGTGATCAATTTCTTGTGCAGTTGGGTTCTGTAACTGCTTTGCTCTTATCATCCACAGAGAGTGAATGTGGACCTGTATTCTACAACTCGGCAAAGCACCGAATCAAGGGATTTGGCAGCATCCTACTAACAAAATTGTCTCTAAACAGTGTTTTCTTTCCATCTCTCTTCCTTCGTTTTTCACCTGGTCTGCTCAATGTCTGGCTAGTTTTTCCCTCTACTTTTACCTTCCCCTTAAGCTGCCTCATGTTGTCTCTTGACTTGCAGTGACCCAGAATGCCTTTCACCACACACAGGCTATGTGGAACTGGTACAGGATGACACAAGATTCTGAGGCTCTTGATCTTGATCCACTTTTACTCTTATAGACACCAGAGTCCCCAGTAAAATAGTGTTCTATATGATTTTTAAATTTTAACACCATATATAATTTTATTTTGTTATACCTCCAAAAAACAAAATAAATAATTAAATCACCAGTCAAAACAGTAGCCATAAGGAAAAGAACACTCTACCTGCTAACTGTATGGAAAGAAATCTTGCTGTCAGCATCAAAGTTCAGGGACATCCCAGGCAAAGTTTGTGGAGAGGACATAATGTCTGTAGTCATAAAAGATGAGGGCATCTAACAGAGTTTTGAGTGGAAAAAAATACCCTACATATTGTTGTGAGACATTAGACTATGTAGAAGCATATCTTAAACTGCAAATGTGCAAAACCTATACCTGACATTGTCACTCTGGGAGAATTACAGAATACTAGGAAGTGCTGTGTCCAGGAAAAGCTGCAATTAGAAGGGACAATAATTAACCTGGACGTATTCACCTGATGTTCCACCCCCCAGAATTACAAACGCTTTTCCCACTGCAGAGCAGCATGGGTGTGCTAGTGCAAGGGTTTCCTTATTTTGAGGTCCCTGCCTATTTTACTTTACCTACAGGAAAAGTAAAATTTCATCATAAAACGTTCACATGGAACATGTTCTAAATGTCAGATTCAAATACACATATAAAAGTTCACACACATACGATTATAAGAAAAGGTAGATATAAATAATTTGCATTTTCTACATTTTACGAGAATAAAATTAAGTTCCAGTAGTTTAAAATCACTTATCCAAAACCAGACATCCAGTGAGTCTCATGCTTTAGACTTTGGAATGTGTTCCTCTGGCTAACAATACTGTGTTCTTTTCCCAGACTAACCTGGGAAATAAAGCAGGAAAACTGGGTTCCCTGCACATGGGGAACTGTTTAAAGTGGAGAAAGATGCCACAACGGTCAGTGTTGAAGACTTGGTGTGGGGCAATTAGCTCTTCTCTGGTCCACTGTTCTAAATTCTAAGTTCTGCCAGAGTTTTTAGGAGGATTACTGTTATGAACAACTGAACTGAAAAAAAAAATTGTTCATGGCAACAAAAGTCACTTATGTCTCATGTATCTATTATGCTCTGCACTTGAATTCTCCTTATATAATTTACTTTTATCACACAAAAGGAGGTGGGATAAATTCTTTCCATTTTCTTCTTGAGGCTCAAAGAAAGAGTGTTGTATGTTTGTTTGTCTAGGACTAAGGAGCTGGGAAATGATGAAGATAAAATCCAGAAGCAGGATTGTTAATGTCAAGTTCAATGTCCTTCCCATTGCCCTGAATTGCCACACTGAGCCCAACCTTGCCCTAATGCTCAAAACACTAGTGCAGACAGGGAAGACACAAGGCAGGTTATATCTTCCCAGTCGAGTCTAAACCACCTTTTGTAGTCCTGAGGCTCACCTAGCTTCCAGTATTTTCCTTTTCTGAAACAAACAACACATCTGCAATATAAAGCCTCCCTTTTCAATGTTTTTATCTTTGTGTGTTTCTTTCAGTAAGATGTAATGGCTTCAGGAGCTGGAGAAAGGATGGGTGGGTAAGGGTAAGCCTGAACTCCTTAGCTTAGATCTTCAGCACCCACCTATACCCCAAATGTGGTTTCCTGTGCATGTAAGCCTAACACTGAAGGCTGGAGACAGGCAGACTCTGGTGGCTCACTAGCCTGCTGGTCTAAGTGAAACATTGTGATCTCGGCTCAGTAAGGGTCCCAGTCTCAAATGAGTATGAAAAACAGTACTGGAGTAAGATACCTGATGTCCTCTGGCCTCTGCTTGGTGCACACACCTATACACACACACACATACATTGCATGTAAGGTTTTAATGTAATTACTTGAGCCTTGGATTGAGACATTGAAGCCCATTGCTGTGTGTAGTTAACTAGCAATACATCTTCTTTGTAAACTAGGGCATTTGAAAGTATATCTCCTGTTGTTTCAAGTGGAGACCTTGAGATTTAGAGCATGCAGGGATTTCTTTTCATGTGAGACTTTGAAAGAGTTATTTCTTTGCTCCAAACTGTGTTTCTACATTGATGAATATTCATATTAACCAATGAGCAGGGCTATAAAGAATAAATATCAAATTGCCAGTGTCTAGCACATAATCACTACTCAGTAAATGCTAACTTCCGTCATGACAACTCTAGCTAAGACTAAAACTGACCAGCCAAGCATCCCAGGCAAGTCATTGAGTCTCCACAGACCTCTCGCTTCATCTGCTCAGTTTTGAAAGTAGTAGCTGATATTTTGGGTTTTGGTTTTAT
Source organism: Arvicanthis niloticus (assembly GCF_011762505.2). Classification (NCBI taxonomy): domain Eukaryota; kingdom Metazoa; phylum Chordata; class Mammalia; order Rodentia; family Muridae; genus Arvicanthis; species Arvicanthis niloticus. The sequence continues at coordinate 89,083,759 of NC_047662.1, forward strand.
TTTTTTGGAGCCAGGGTCTCATGTAACTCAGGCTGGCCCTGAACTTACTATATTGCCAATGATGATCTTGAACTTTTGACTCTCCTTCTTTTACCCAGCCCTCCCCAAGCACTGTGATTACAGAGATGTGTACCCGTGCCAGATTTTATGTGGTGCTGGGGCTTGCAGACCAGCTAAGCAATCACTATCAAACGAGCCAGATCCGCAGCTCATGTCACATACTCTTGATGTTCCCAGCCACCTCACAGAGTTCTTTATTCTGTGCATTATCTTTGCACAAACTGGATTGAATTAAACTGGAAATCACCTTCTAGGCCCTGCCACATGATTCAACAAGCTAGTCCTCCAAGGATGATATATTGGTACTTGATGTCAGCCAGGCTTCTTGGCTGTGATAACAAACAGGACAGAGTGATAACTCACACTTTGTTACCAATGTGCAGATTCCAAGTGGTTGGTCAGATTTGGGAAGCTGGCTAGGCAAATATTAGTACTTATCGCAGCTCAAACAATCCTGACTGCCAAACCAAAGTGTTCCAAAGCAGGAATTGAGCTCCTTCTTCCGCTTCGGAGAACGAGAAATCACAATGTAATTTCGTCACGCTGCCCAGCAGATAACCCACTTTCCTACCTAGTCAATAAAGGCAGGCACCACCCTTTTTTTAAATGCACTGTATGTACCTATGCTCACTCTCTAGGGTATGAGAAACTGGGTTAGCTTAACAACAGATACTGTCAAGAAATTAGAGTTAGCTCTGTCTTTGCCATCTCAGAATCCTGGCTGTGGGAAGACACTACCTAGCCTAAAGAAGCTAAAGAGTTCTTAAAAGAGAATGAAACATATCTTCATATTTGGAATAGGAATCATTTCCAAATTCCAAAATCTATGTCGGTACAACCAACAGAGGAGTAAACAACCATCTGGGAAATTCAAATACAAGCATTTTCTCCCCCAGTTATTCAATTGGGCTGAAGACACCCTGAGCATCTTTTTATCCTTGGCTAGATCTCATATTTGCACAGTGATTTATAGTCTGCAGAGCACTTCCAATTAGCTCTCAGAAATCTCGGCTTAAAGGAAAGTGAGGGGTGGAACACTGTGAACTACCTAGAATTTCATTAAGTGGGGGATGGAATTCGGGGTGTAGGCAATAGGGTGGGAATAACAGAGAGTACACATCGCTGTGGTCGGTTAAGATTAATCATCTAAATGTCACTGTAGTCCCATCAAATCAACAGCTCTAACAAATGCCAAAGTTTAGCAACAGTGTGCAGAAGGTGACTTCAGGGGCAAGATCATAAGAAAAACCAGTGGAGAAAGAGAATTCTTGCTCTGAGAGTCTCTGTACAAAGTAGGCCTGGTACTTAGCACCTTAAGTACATTGGTTCATTTCATCCCATCAGGAACTTAATGTGATAGTGATTGATAATAGACCAAATTTCAGGCATTATAGGCTCTGGACAAGTCGCTGACTGTTCCACCAATATGATGCTGAGGGTACTGGCACTGTCTTCCAGCAGCTTCTGAGTGTCCCTGCAGGAGCCGGAGTCAATTAGCAGAGCCACATGGGGTTATTAAGACCTTCGCATGTGCATGTGCTGATGGGGTTCAGTTGTACTGTAAGCTGCGAGGATGCTTTGGGCATTGCCACTGAATCCCGTCTCATACTTTCTCTACATCTCTATCATACTCCTTCTAGAATTTTCTCCACTTCACTATTAATTTTTACTAACAATGAGCCCATGACACTCAAGCTTCAGACCTGACTAGTCTATCAGCTTAGTCCCCTAAGACGTCACTATCACTAGGTGAGTTGACTCATCTAGTATGCCCCTTCTGTTGTCTTCTATACCATCTATAACACAAAGATGCCTTCCTCAGTTCCTTAACCCCACCAGCTTCCATTATGCCAGTGCTCTCTGGAAATCCTTACTCTTGTTTTTCTCCCTTCCTTATTTGATTTCCAATCTTTTGTCTGTCATGAAAATTCTGGAACTTTTTAGGACACACACACACACACACACACACACAATTTTGCTTCTTGTTTCTATTTCACCCAATGGCTCCATCTTGGGCTTTCCATGAGCTTTACTGAACATGTATCTAATACAGACTTTCACATTTCCATTTTCTTTCCAAACCTCTCGTGGGCTCCAGATACCTCACAGAGCAGCTAGTCTTTTTTATGTGTCTCATAGTAAATACCTCTGGTTGCCCAAGACCATTTCCTATTCTTTCTCTGGTGTTTATGTACTCCATTTATGTGGTCCACCCAGCCTCCTTCCCTAGATCCCTGAAAGTCATTTTCCCCCTTCTACTGCCACATGGCATCAATCCATTTTTTCTCTTAATTCCATCCAGAGTCTACCCCTTCTTCCACGTTATATCTTTCCCTATCATTGTTCAAAGGCCTTATCATATTTTGCCTAAATCAACATAACCATTCAAAAGAGAGTTAATCCTCAGCTTCCCTCAATTCCATCATTCACCTATCCAGAATTACCCAAGCATCTAGATTCTCCTGAGTTCACCCTGTGACGGGCACCTTTCTACACAACAAAAACATGCCTTTCATGCTGACTTCCATCCCCTCTGGCAACACTCTTCACCTAATCTTTCAAAGAAAGCTTAGTAAATACATGTTATCTTCTGGACACATTCTAGTATTTTCTGATGCTCTGTCTTGCTTCACATTGCCTCACACCAGTCCCTTCCTGACTTTTGAGCAAATACTTTTTCTATTTTGTTTCAGTCATCGTGGCCTCTGAATCACTGTGGTAGAAACAACAGTACTGTGTTTCTGCTTTTTCCTCTTCCTGAGCATGTGAGACAGTTTGAATTTGATTACCAAATTGGTTGGGTTAAAAACCATCACAGGAGAGATGTAGAATTAATCTTTCCCAGAGATGAACCTCTCAATTGGTAATCCAGCACCAAGTGGTCATTCCTAAGTCATATACATACACGCAATATTAAAGAGACTCAACAACTTGGTATTTAAGCATTTATTTATATATGTGTATAAAAGTGTATAACAATAATAACCAAAGGGCAAAAGGACAAGAATTTGAGAGAGATACAGGAGAGAAGAACATGAAAGAAATAGGAAGGAGGAGAGGAGGGGAAATAATATGATGTATTTTAATTCAATTTAATAAAACAATAAAAATTAAAAGTTCATTATTATTACTACTTAAAATCTATTTTACTACTTACTAACTTTGCTATTGGGTTTAAAATTAGTTTACCCTATATTCTAGTTTCTCTGTAGATTAAATAAATTATTCATCTTTTAAAATAAAAATGAAAAACTCAAACATTTGAGACATCAGTGAGACACAGCTCTTGGCGTATCTTTGAAGGCATTCCAAAATAAGACTAACTAGAGAGAGGTGATGAATAGGGAGACTCACCTGAATGTAAATGCAATTATCCCATGGGCTGGGGTCCTGTGCTCAGTAACAGGACAAATCCAGCAGAGTGCCAACATTTATCTCTGGTCTTTGATCTACCCAGATGTTCAGCAAGCAGCCTCATTTTCCTGACAGCACAGCCAAGAGTCATTCCAGCTTCCATGCTTACTGCATCAAGGTAGAATCTACTCACAAACCATGAGCTAAAGAAACCTTCCCTCCCATGGGTCACTTCCTCTTTTATTTATTTATTTTTTTAATTTGGTCCCAGCGAGGAGGAGTGACTAATACAACACCTACAAAGGCTGCATTTCTCAGAAACCCTTTTGTTTAAACTGCAACATTGTAATTACAAAGGGTTGATGAGCAGAGGACATTTGGTTCTCTTCCTGGTGACGTAGAATTTTCAAAAGCATTGGACGTGGATTCACACACGTTTGCTTTTGCTTCCTTCACACCAGTCACCAGGAAGCCATAATTTGAAATAGAAGCCCCTGAGTCATTGCAAGACAGGATCCTGGTTTTGGCAGCATCTAGACCACAAATCAAGCTTTTACCCTGTTTTACGGCTGAGACTGGAGTGTATTGCTGTAGAAGATCATGGGCTATCCCAATCAAGGCAGAGGTTGTGGAAGGCAAAAGAATGTCCCCCAAAGACATTCGTGTCCCCCAGAGTTTACAATTAAATATGTTACAAAGCAAACAGGAATTAGATTTCAGATAGCACTAAGGTTGCTAATTGTCTAACCTTGGGACAGACGGATTATTCTGGATTATCTAAGAACCCCTATGTAATTACAATGGTACTAAAACCTGGAAGACTCAAACAATAGGATCAGAGAAATTTCAGAGAGAGAGGAGTGTGGCTTAGAAGATGGAGGAACAAAGGCCATGAGCCATACACATTTTCTCTAAGCAGGAAAAGGCAAGGAGTGTTTCTCTCTTAGAGCTTCAGGAAGGAACACATCCTGCCAATACCTTGAAAATTGCTCCCTGAGTTTCAGGTTCATGTCATGGCTGCTGAACTATAAGACAATATAGTGTTATTGATATTAATTAACTAGGTCTGTCATAACTTGATGTTCAGCTACTAGGTCTGTCATAACTTGTTATAGCAGCAATAGGAAACTAATAGAGAGAACTTTATAGTTCTTGAGGATCACTCAATAATTTTCTTCTATTGCTCACCAACGCTGCACACGTTATGTTAGTGAAGCTCCCGTGTGCTGTTTTATTTGTTTACTTACTAATTTCTCCCCAAACTGGATGTTTTCTTGAGGGTAAGAGTGACATCATCACCATCATTTCTACATAATTCACAGTGAACTCAGAGACAATCATCAGAACATCATGTACTCAGTTGAAGAGCGCCCAACTAATGTATATGTACAATATGGTATCTTTTAAAACTATATGAGTAAAATACATGATGGTATATGTCTTTAATCTCAGCACTTGGGTGGCAGAGGCAGGTAGACTTCTATGAGTTCAAGGCCAGCCTGGTCTACATAACAATTCCCAGGCCAATCACTGCTACACAGTAAGAGGAAAAAAGTAGGATGGTTTCAGAGTAGACACAGCTGAGCAGAAATGAAAAAACAAAGTTGTGAATGCTTAGTTGATGGAGATTGGAATATTTTAGAAGAGGTGACAATGGGGATCCTAGTTTGTGCCTCGCTTAGGAATCACAAATAGAAAAGCCGTCTTGTTGGATGGCTGAAGAATCCAGTATTCCATACATTGTTCTAAGTAGGCCAGCTGATGCCCACAATCTACAAACTGTCACTTCGCCCAAACCAGGCATAGCTGTTGTATACACTCACGTTTCAAGAAGGAATCTAGGTTTCTACATGAAATCAACGTGATTTTCAACTATGGGCAGAAAGATGTAAGAGACTCTATCATTGTGGTTAAAACCAGTAAAAGAAAATTCAAATCTGTACACAGGACTGCCTCACTTTCTGGCCCCTGAGCTCCATCAGTGAAGAAAACTAAGAACAGTGCTGTAGGAAGAGGGAATGAAATATGTAAACAGTATGCAGCATTGTGAAAGATGGAGAGGAGCTCAGGGAAGAGTTGAGAAGTCTCAGACCCACCTCGATTTTGCTGCCTGGGGAGAGGAGGAGAAAGCTGAGTCTGATGAGAGCTGAGGGTGGAAGGAATCTTGAACAACATGCTCCAGATCTCGGATTTCATCCCGTGAGCAGAGGGAGTTGGGCAATGAAAATGTGCTAAAAAGAGGAACACATGATGAGATCTATGTTCTGGAATTTTCCTCCTGGCAACAGGAGGATAGAGCAGAGGTAAGGGGCTAGATGGAGGTGAGGAGTGAGAAGAGTATTATCTATGCATTCTTTGCTTGCAGCGTCAAGCAAAGCCTTGCTAGAGAGCAGTCCAGAATGACCCTTATTCATGAGGCCAAAGCACCCAGGAGAATAGTCTCTCTCCATGAGATGAATTCCAGGGCCTCCCTGGCATCATGGGCCCTGACAGGTCTGCAGCCTGGAGGAAAAACTGATGATTAGGGGGATGAGGGGAGTCTGTGTACGTGTGTGTGCCACAAACTTACTTTTCAGGCCCAGAGTATCTCATAATCCTTTTGGATGGGAGTCAGTTCAGAGCCATAAATCACCAAGCTCATCATTTCTGCAGGGAGATGTTTGCAACAGGCCTTGAGTTACAAGGAATGTAAATTTTCTGGAGGCCAGAAAAAGATGAATAAGAGCTTCTTTCATTATTTATGCAGTTTTTAGTCTCTCTCTCTCTTTCTCTCTCTCTTTCTCTCTCTCCTGAAATAAAACAGGACTATCAATTTCACATGCTTTGCTCTTGGTTTCTGGAAAGTATTACATATCAGGATTCAGTGAGCTATAGTGGGCTATGCCCTGATGTCTCTCACTGTAGTATCCATGGCAAGTGACCATGCTATGTAAATTGTCAGTCACAAATGAGCTAATCTAAGCCAAGTGGGAGCCATGCAGGGCTCAGCATGCAAGGCAAAGAACCACTTTAGGCATGTGCCTCTCTATCCAGGGCACCCTGACACTGAGCAGATAAATAAGATGAGTGAAATATATGGACTGACAGTATGCAGAACCTCAAAGATACAGATCGACTGTATGCATGATCTCAAAGTAGGTTTTGCACCAGGAACTTCAGAATTTACTTTTCACTCTGTTCAGAAGTCTTCATATATGAGAGAACAAACTGAGTCTCAATCCATTGGAAAAATTGCTATAATCCATTTATCCACCCATCCACCCATTCACCTATCCTTCCATCCATTCACCCATCTACCTATCCATATATCCATCTACCCGTCCTTCCACCCATCCACCCATCCTTCTGTCCATCCATCCATCCATCTATCCATTCACCCATCCTTCCACCCATCTATCCATCCATCCATCCATCCATCCATCCATCCATCCAACTGTCCATCCACTGCATGCTCAGTGTGTCCTGGTTTGTCTTATGTGTCTGTGATAAAATACTTGAGCAAAACCAACTTGGAGAAAGGGTTTATTGGGTTACACATTACACATTGAGGGAAACCAAAATAGGAGCTCAAAGGACCTGGAGGTTTATTTCTGGCTTGCTTTTCATAGCTTGCTCAGCTTGATTTCTTAAAGAACCCAAGACCTCCTACCCAGCGATGATATCCCCAGTAGGCTAAGCTCCCTTTCATCAACAGTCTATTAAAACAACTCTCACAGACATGTCCCCAGGCTAATCTGATAGAGATAGAACCTTAACTGATGCTCCCTCTTTCCCAGTGACTCTAGCTTGTATTGTGGTGACAAAAGCTAACCAGCACAGAGTGCTTCCTGAATACTAGGCCCTGGATTAGGTGCTACAGTTATGAATAGACTCAAAGCCAGAGCCTGAGAAAGACCAAGAATAAACTTCAGTTAATAAAGAAAGTGAAAGTGATGCATTGTAGTGGCTGAGAATGTCTAGGAAGATTTTGTTTGGAATAGAACCGTGCAACACAGAATTTGAAGGGCCAAGCAGAATGACTGGTATAAACAGAATCTGCAAAGAATGAGTACCAAAGGATGCAGTGCTTTGAGCAGAGATCCGGAAGTTGGGGGCTCCCTTATCTCCTGGCTGGTTCATTCTTTCTCCAGCCACACCCTCTCATCTACCAAGTAGCCTTTACTGTTCCTTCCACTGAGTGTAGAGAAGGAAAGGAAGAAGAAATTATTGCAACTTTATCTTCTGGGCTTGAGGGACAGCAGCACAGAGAGCTAAACTTCCAATGTTACTGCTGTGAAGATGGGGACACAGAAGAAATGTGGGGTTTTCAAATACTCTCATTATTTTCTATACTTTCACTGCATAGAAATCCATGCACATGTGTACATGTATGTGATGGCATAAGCACTTGTTGTCTTATTTAGGTCTCCCTTTCTGTCTCTTCCTTCTCCTCTGACACAAAGTCATGGGCTGTCACCACACATCTTGCTCCTTCATGTCAGCAGCAATGTCAGGTAGGGCCCTTGTTGGAAACAGAGAACACATTCATACATGATACTCAGCCTGATTTTAAATAAACAATGGAACAGTTTTCCAGGTATAAACAGGGGAACTAAAAACTAGCAGAAGATGATGATGCAACCAATGTCTCTCTGTGCCTGAAGTACAGATTATAAAACGTGACACGAGGTCCTTTGAACTTCACTGAAGTGACAGCCCCTATCTGCAGCTACCAGCAGCCATGAGGAAGGAGAGAGAAGAAAACACTCTGAGCCTTCCTCCTTCCCATCGTTGCTAGTTCTTCCATATTCACTCCAGCAGCTAAAAGCCAAAGAGAACACAGGGCAGGAGGCTTAGCCAGTAAAAGCCAGGACAAAGGGGAAAGAAGTAGACCTATCAGGCCACCAGTAAAGACACAACACAAGGTATGTTCATGTAAAGTAACCATGGGTTACTTTAATACTGTTGTGGTCCAACATCCTACAAGACTAAGAGCATGCTGTAAACATGTTTGCCCACATTACTTTTCTCATTCACTAAACTCTCACAGGCAAATCCTCCCTCCCCTTTTAAAGAGCTGCAAACATATACCGTAGGATGGATATGTAAAAAATTCCATATCTTGTCAGTATAAACAGCACTATAAACCACATACCACTCTATGTTATAATTTTTATGTTATACTGTATATTCCCAAGTTGGAAAGGCTTAGCTGAAGAACATGTTCAAGAGTACATGGCAGGATGGGTATTTTTAGTCAGAGTTGTCAGAATGTGTTCGAATGAGAGCTGCATGTGTACATTATCTACCACTCCATCCACACCACAGTCCATCTCAAAGACCATGGGGGATGAGTATGGGGTTACGTCTCCACTATCTCTCACCCTCTTTCACTGGTACCAGAGCCTGGTGTGTGTTAAGCTTTCCATGTTTGTTAAATGAAAAGGTAAATAAACCCATCCAAGTTGCACACTCTTCCAATTTCCCTGTCGGCTTCTCGGGGTGAAGAAACCTATATATGGTCTTGGGACTAAGGCATTGTTATAGGAAACACACTTCTCAGTGGATCCTTCTTGGTCTGCACATCAGGCCTTGAGCTAATAGATAAGGTGCAAATGTGAAAAAGCTGACCTCAATCCTGGAGGAAGGATGTGAGGTGACAGGGTGTGAATAAGAGCATGAGCTCTTTCTTGGAGGCAAAACTGTTGTCTCACATACCCTAAGGGAGAGAAGATAAAAACGGGACTTGTTTGTTGATAAGCATAGGGTCGGTGGTGGCGCACACCTTTAATCTCAGCATTGGGAGTCAGAGGCAGGCAGATTTCTGAGTTCGAGGCCAGCCTGGCCTACAGAGTGAGTTCCAGGACAGCCAGGGCTACACAGAGAAACCCTGTCTCAAAAAAAAAAGAGAGAAAGAAAAAAAGAAAGAAAGAAAGAAAGAAAGAAAGAAAGAAAGAAAGAAAGAAAGAAAGAAGAAAAAGAAAATAAGAAAATCATAGGGTCAAGTCTAGGGTATAGCATTGTTCCTGAAACTAAAAGCAAGGTTCAGTCTGCACATGGGCTCAGTGCTCCATCACTGCTCTTCTCTTCAGAGTCCTCAAACAGAAGGTGATGTTTCAGGCACCCGCTGCTATGGCTATTGGCAGCAGGATCCCTTTCAGAGTCCTTGGGATGATTTCAGAAGAAATAAAAGAAAGGACCAGGCAGTATGACGTGTCTACTCTTACACACACACACACACACACACACACACACACACACACACACACACACACGTACGCATGCACGCCGCACTCATGCACGCACGCATACAAATGCACGCACGCATGCGTACACAGTTGTATCCCATGTGTGGTGGGGGAAGGGATTCTAGCTTTTGTGGTTGTTGCTCTGCTTTCATTGCTTTCACATTTTAGTATTTGTCTTCCTGGTGTCTTTCCAGAAAGCCTGGCTACACTGTGTTCTTCTGGAAAAAGGCATTTGTCCTTACCAGAAACTCTCAGCAGCATTCTCAGTGGGTCCCAATGGATGTGGTCATGTGTACAGCTAACCGAAAACAGACTTTAGCTGAAGGGATCAACTTTGGAGACTAACTCACATGATGAGGGTCAGTGACCACTTGTATCCCTTCCCCAGGTCCCAGGAGAAAGAACACAATAGAAACAAGGGCAAGAATTTCTACCTGGATCAGGTAATGTCGAGAAATGCTGATGGGAGAGAATATTGTCATGGAACCAAGCTGTCCTCTGAAAGATGGCTTAGTCCTATCCAAATACTATTCTAGCATGGCCCGGGTAGTTGGCAAATGACAGAAATGTATTTCTCAGAGTTCTAAATATTAGTATGTCCAGGTCTGTGGGGAGCCAACAGTAGGCAGCTATCATCCTTGCAGCCATCTTGAGCCATATACCCTGACCAGAGACTTGGTTGCATTAGCCTACAACAGCTGAGCACACTCTGATAACATCTTGCTTTAGATACCAAGAATTTTCCCTTGGGTGTGTGAGACTTAAAGGTGTGTGACTTAAGAGCGTGACTTAGAGATCAGATTTAGAGACAAGACCTAAGGGCATGATTAAAGGTATGACTTAGAGGCGTGGCTTAGAAGTGAGACATATAAAAGGCAAGAGGCAGACAGGAGAGTTCAGAACAATTTGGAGTAGCAGATTATTAGGCACTCGGAGGTACAACTTGGAACTAGGAATTAGGTTAGAGAGACACTTCAGAGAGAACAACTTGGAGTAGGAATCAGGCACTTGGAAGAGGAAGAGAGACTGAAGAATAAATGGGATTGAATCACACTCTGTCTCATCTCCATTCTTCACGTCTGTCCTCACTCTCTCTCTTGCTGAACCCTGACCCACGGACCTGACAGCTTGGGGCAGTGCAGGCTCTAACAACTTAGCTCCCAAGGCTTTTGGCAGTACGGGTTCCAACACTGACAGAGCGGTCCAAGACAGTTTTAGCCCCTAAACGTGGGGCAGCTTTTGCCGCAACACAGGTCATCAAAGTGGTAACGGAAGCCATGACTGTTAATAGCTTGCTTCCTCCTTCTTAGCATACTTTCTCACTGGTGATGGAGGTGAGGGTCACAGGAGAACTCAGAGGGGTCTCTTTAGGGTCCAAACACTAAGACTCTATCCTTATGTCAGAATCAACTCCACCACCTAATACTGTCATAAGAAAGACTAGGCTTCTACATATGAGTTCTAAGGGACACCAATATTCAGTCTATGCCAGAGTTGCTCCATGTGTTCAGAGACATGAAGATAGGGCTATTGCAGTCATGAGAGGTAGTTTATCAAAAGTGGCTGGAGGTGGGATGGTCATGGGGAGAATGCAGAATCAGGTCAACTAGGAACAGCACGGGAATAGTGAGGATTGGGAGGGAGTAATGTCTAAGTTCTATCCCAAAGTGTCTCAACCCTTGGCCATTGAAATCTTGGGATTGGTCCACAACCTTAGAACCTCATCCCACTTCTTTATCCTATTAGCTAGAGGCCAGGCCTAATCCTTCTCACAGAGAGAAGTTCATACAGGTGCCAAATCAGGAACCAGAAACGACTGGAGCTATTTTAGAAGCTTCTAGCACTGAGTTAGTTGCCAGCGTTGCTTTAGCTTCAACACTATTGTCAACTGGAAAAAAATCACACTCTGTACCATGACATTATCTATGCAGATAAAGATATAGATCAGCTGCAGAAGTGATCAGATTTGGTTCCTTCAGAGCTATCAGTTCTATTTCAAAGCTAACAATATGCCTTTACCCTATCCACATTACCTACATAATATTTTAGTGATTATTCATTCACTTCTTTCTTCTTCCTATTATATGTGTCACATTCTCTCTGCACCCATTGGCCAGCTCAGGACTTGAAACATAGATGATATTCACCGTCTATTTTTCATGAAAGATGATTGGGTAACCACTTGGACTCTCAGTGGACTTAAGGTCCTGTAGGGAGAGACTGTTCTACCGGAAATAGCAGCATTAAATAGCAGTGTGCTCTAGAGGGAGAAATTGGTCCCCACGCTAGGTAGAGTTGGCTTGACCTTTTTCAGAGTGGGACAAAGAAAATGGAAGTGGTAAAATAGAGTTATGCCAACAACTTCAGTGCTCAAAGCAGTAAAGGGTGAATATCTAAATAGTTTGCTGCTCTCTTGATTTGTGTTTGGTAATTTTTCTCCTCTGGAGATTTTAAGTATCACTCCCCCTGCTATGGCTCTCTCTCGTGCCAACATTATTGACATTTAATTCTCTTCTCTAGTCAGTGTTACATACTCCTGCATTGAAAGAAAGAACCACAGAGGCCATCTTGTAAATTTTAATTTTCCTGTAGCATCTCTTAAGATTTGTTCTATAAGGTCCTGTGAGCTCACCAGCAGTGGCTTTTTGATCAGACCTTCTGATTCCTGGATCCTCTTGTATGTATCCACAGCCCAGCTTCTTGTCCTGCAATGATTACTATGGTGATGGTTCCCATTGAAGATATACCTACTTCCAAATCACCCTCAGAAATGTCCAGGCTGGTGAATTATGCATTGCTTGGAAGGTATCCAGGAAGCTTAACCTAGAGTTGCTTTATATGCCTTCAACCTCTGTAACTGTTTTATAAACATACAAGCATTGATAGTAAACTCTGTGCTGCTTAAAATACCTAGAATTATTTATTTTTCCTGCACTTAGCCTGATGAATACACATTTTGTCACTTGATAACCATCAATTTTAAAGTCTTCCCTTTAGCTTAAAGCCATTAACTTGATAATGTCCCCATTAAACATGACTTGGAAGAACAGGGGAAATAGAGAGTTTCTGGACCAGCACCAGAGCTGACTTACTTCCCTGGGGCTTACACTCCTGGCTTGTTAAGCCATTCTATTTCTAGCATTAATATACTTCTGCTATGCTGTGTATGCCTTAAAGGCAGAACAGGTGTCCAGATGGGCTTCACACTTGTGATACTATCTCTGTCAAAAACCAACATCCAGATACACAGGCAGCCTGGAAAATCTGAGCCTCTACACTCAAGGCTATGACAACCAGTCCCACTTTGTTTCAGGCAGAGGACCAATGGGCACCTTTGAAGTGTTTGAAGGAATCACTTACAATAAGAGAAAGCATCTAGGATGAAATAGAATAGGCAATTCATTCGCCATTTTTGTTTTCTAAAAACTGACTCGACTCTCAAGTTCCTTAGGATGCTTTGAAACATTGAGCATGAATATAGAAAAGGTCATGAATATAGAAAGGCCTTAAAGAGTCAGTGAGTTTTAGAGAGCTAAACACCCATACACGAGCTCCAAGTCAGACTCCAATCACTACCCCTGAAGCCTCAGTTTCAATCTTTATAAAATGTTGCCACTGCTCTGTATAGCTAGTACAAATATCAAAAGAAGATAATTTTCTCATTTCTGGATGCTAGACCCTTTCTATCTAAGACCTTTAAGTCCTTTAAGAATACAAGTGACCAAGAACTCTGTCTTCCACATGAAAACTGAAGCAGTTCCATCATGGTGCCTGGCAAAGGGGCAGCAGGCAGTAACTACTTGTTCAACTAACAAAGCAATCACTTTAAAGTGCAATTTAATCATTAAAACTTTCCCAAAACTTGAAGGCACATTGCCAAAACTACATGAGTATACAGGACCAGGGATCCCCGTATAGCCCACAATTCCTCCTTAGTATTCTCTGTCCATGCCTCATACTTTATAAAGATATATACATTTTTCAAAATGATTTGTAGGCAAAACAGCACTGATTTATGGAAAGTAATTCATAAATTATCCTCCAATACTAATTTCTTGGCATCTGAGGACCATTTTACATAGAGCAGGAATTCATATTTCCTATTGTAAATCACTTCAGGGACTAGGGATTACAAAGCCTTTTTCCCCAGTGTAAATGCACCCGTCCTTGCCTCAGCTCTCCCACTGAACTCTAAATGAGAGGCTGAAAGCAATGCAAGGAGAACACTCTGGGAGACTGGCGGAGAAAGTGGAGGTCTTTTGTATGTGTATTCTAACAGCTTTTAGAAACTTTCTCCTTTGGGTAGATGAAAAGAACGATCTGAACAAAGACCTCCTAAGTGATAAAAAAAATATTATGAGTCGGCACCTTGAACCCTCATGATTCACGACAAGAAGTCCCATTCAGAGTATTTGAGCAAACACTGTTAAGAAGGACTCACCAGGTTCAGAGAGGGGGCACCTCTAGAGAAAATTGCCATTGATTTAAGTGAAAACAGTCCAGAAATTCGGGCCTAATTGGATCATTGGACTGGTTTATATTTTTGGTCTGTGTTCCACGTATCTCCTCTTCTCTCTGTGACTCCCAAGACAGAGTCTTCTCGTGGATAAATTAGGCCGGGTGAAGAGAACAGGATTCCTGCCCATAATTTTTTTCCAGCATATCTAGTTGATTTATCTGTTGATACCACTGTGTTATGGCAGTTAAAACACAGCAACATTAGAACAAGCTGGAACAGACTTTGCGCATTTATAAAGCATATGAAAAGCACATGTAGGAGATGTGGGAGGAATAGTCCAGATAAGAAAATGAATGCAAACATCTACTATCCTTTGGTTAAAGTTGAAGGACATCCAAGGAGGGCTTGGCTGCAGAACCGTAAACACAGAGATGGAATCTGAGAATTGTCAGCTTAGAGAATCTTTGACAGGGTTCTACATTCAGACAGGTGAATGGCCCAAGCACAGGGCATTGCAATCACTTGGCATTCCTCTTATGGGAGGGCTGTTAGCAACCAAAAGGAAGCTTGTAATCCCACCTACTTTGGATCTGTGCCCCTCTAGCTCTTTTAGGGAGAAATTGGAGTCTTTCTCACACTCTCTGGTTTTGCTTTCTTTGTTCTTTGATTTTTTTTTTTTTTTTTGAAAAAGAAAACCCCCAGCTGTCTTTTCCTTAGGCGAGAGATGGAGTAGATAATTGGAAAGAGGATGTAGACTAAAGCACCTAGGTGTGTGAGCTGGGGTATCTACACAAACTTCTCTTTATCTACAAACATGATAATAATGACTTCAGAGAACGAATGTGGAAATTTTTGCCCAGCTTGAGAAGGAAGCTGTGAATCACGCAGGTCAGAATCCTTGAAACTTGTATAACACATAAGCTCTTTCGTATGAAAAACAAACCATCATAAAAGCCCACAAAGGTGACTACAGATGCAGGGTACTGTCTGTACTTGGAGGTCCACAGACCAAAGCAAAAGGAAAAGTGTATTTTATACTCAAAAAGAAATATTTCCAGTTGAAATGACCACAACACATTTTGAGCAATTGTTAATGTACAATAGGCAAAATGAGATCATATCAAAACAAATGTGCAAAGATAATTAAATTCATGCAACCCTTGGCATACTGAGGATAATCCACAAATCTGTCCTTTTTTGAGACACACTGGCTTTTTTTGTTATTGGACCTCAAATTAGATTTCAGATTAAGATTTTGCATGTGTGTAAGCCCAGCTTTACCATTTACTAGTTTCATGATCTGGGGCTGGAAATGTAATCTTTCTAAAGTCACACTTCTCATTTTAGATTGGCGGCCTTAAAGGACTGAATAAAGATGAAAATTGGATAAAAGTGTGGGAGTAAGAAATTCTAGTCCTGGGGTCTTAAAGGGGAAAGGTCAGAACTATCTATGCAAGCCTGAGCCAACATCTTGTCCTTGCCAAACCTTGGATTAAATAGTATGCTAATCTCAGTGTACCTACCAGGTAAAGCTGCCAGCAGCACATCAAAGTGTTTGTGTGAAGGTGCCTGGTCTACAAACAAGGAAGCAGCAGGTGAACAGGCAGAACTGCACTTCTGGAAACCCCAGCTCTGCCACATTGCTGGAGGCTGAGAAACCAACACCCTTATCTCCTAGATCAAATCCATCACAAGGCTAGTACTCTGGTGGAAGAGTCTCCAGTTCTCTGCCAGAAGTGAGCTCAACCGAAAGTGCCATTAGCTGCTCACTTTGGGTGTGATTGTTGTCACAATCCCTGTTATCAGTCGGAGGGCTTCGGAAAAACCAGATAGTGCCAAAATACAAACATCACACTGAGAACCCAGCACTTCTGCCTGCTGAGGCTCCAGCAAAGGCAGCCCAGCTCTAAACCAGAGCAAGATAGATAGATAGATAGATAGATAGATAGATAGATAGATAGATGACAGACTGATAGATATGAATTCTGTCCTTCCTCCTTGGAAGCTGTCCTGAAAACAGAAAGCCAGGCATTCCCAGGTGGCTTGTCTACTCCCTTTCTCTCTTCTCTCTGTGTAATCTACCCTTCTTCATGCCCTAATGGAGGTACACATGATGTAGAATTAGGATCCACAGAGCAGAGCCCCTAGTTGTCTCTTTCCAACCTTCTGGAAATGAACAGAATATGCTTATGGTGGTAACTTAATAGTTCACACTATGTTTATTAATGCATGTTCTATGGACAAGATCAGAGCCAGGACCCTCATTCAATAGCGTCTCTACTCCATCTTCAGCTCCTTTCACTTCACGTGTTATTGTTTGAGGAGAAGCTAAGATGTCCCTGCAGAAGCTCCTTAAGGAATCACACTCCTATGTCTCCATCATCTTCCTTGGTCTTTATCATTATGACTGTGGCTATTCAAAGAAGACTTCCATGATAGCAGAACGATAGTTTTGGACCCAGCTCAACCCTCAAATAACTGTGTGCCCTTAAACTTTTGTTTTAGCCTTCTCTGAGCCACAGCATCCTGCCGTTTAACTTCTGCCTCTGTGGATTGTGGTTATGGATTTAATTGAAGTGATATATAAGTGATCTCTGTACCATTGAAGCACTGAACCTCTGGGAAGATTGTTCCATAAAGCAGAAAACAGAGGCCCTATACTCACTGGAAAACAGAGGCCCTATACTCACTGGAATTTGGCTCCGTTTCCTCTCTTCCACGCATGCTCACTTACCCTTCCAGAATTTCATGTCTCTAGGCTTGAACAAACTATGATTTAGAATTCATGCATCTCTCAGGCTAGTTGTGCCTTTCTAGCCTGTGTGAATTGGAGTATCAGCTCTTTGAACCCATCTCTTCTATAAGTAAAGTTTACCTTCCCCTTCTTTTAGAACTGCTTCAGAGCTTAAGTAAGATGAGTATACAAACACCTTGGCACAGTGCTGGGCAAGGTGGGAAGACCCCTGGGAATCTTGTTCCTTTGTAGACTAGTCTTGATAGCTTGTCTGGGTTTTCACACATTCACCAAATTGCTTGTCACAAGGGAGGGCCCCACCAAGGCTTGAAGCAAGGCAAGCTCTACATCCTAAGTGTGGGTCCATGGGGAAGGCTGAAAAGAGCATCTGCTCTTTAAAGAGAAAGTAACAAAGCCAGGCCTCATGGTACAAATGTTGATTGAAGCTACTAGGGAGGCTGAGGCAGGAAAACTCCAAGAGCAATTTTCCCATTACTGAGTTCAAGTTCAAACTGAAGACCTCCCTGGGCTCTAGAATGAATTGAAGGTTTAGCCCTCGCAACTTGGGGAGACTTTGTCTCAAACTAATAAGTGACAAACAAAGTTGGGATATAGCTCAGTGGTAGAGTGTTTGCCTGGCATTATGAAGCCCTTAATTTGGTCCCCAGTACCACACTCACACACATATAGAAAAGAAAGAGAAGAATTGGGAGTAGACTTTCTTTCTCAAACCTCAAGAATACTCTGCATAGGAAACTGCTAACACCATGGCCCTGGTCATGATCAACAGCAAGTGTGAAATGGGTGACAGGCAGTCTGTTGGACTGCGGTAACAAAACCCTACAGACTAGGTGGCTTCTCAACAATGACTTTTTTTTTTCTCACAGCTCCAGAGGCTACTTCTGAGTTTAAGGACACTCTGGTTCCACTGGGATGCCCTCACACATGAGCTTCTCTTATGAGCAATCTATTCCCATCTACTCTGATTTAGGCCCTGCCTTCCACTGTCATCCTTAGAGATATAGAACTTTGCCATAAAAATGATGGGACAATAGCTGATGGTTGGCTAGTTTTCTGTCAACTTGACATAAGCTAAAGTCATTTGAAAGGAGCAAACCTCAATTAAGAAAATGCTAGCTGGGCAGAGGTGTCACACACCTTTAATCCCAGCACTTGGGAGGCAGTGGTGGGCAGATTTCTGAGTTTGAGGTCAGCCTGGTCTACAGAATGAATTCCAGGATATCCAGGGCTATACAGAGAAACCCTGTCTTGGAAAACAAACAAAAAGAAAGAAAGAAAGAAAGAAAGAAAGAAAGAAAGAAAGAAAGAAAGAAAGAAAGAAAGAAAGAAAGAAAATGCCTCTTCTCCACTTTTCTGAACAGTAAGGGAGAAATGGATGGGGGAGGGGAAGTGGGGATAAAACCAGGAGGAGAGGAAAGAGAGCAAATTGCAGTCAGAATGTAAAGTAAGCAAATAAATTAATAGTAACAATAATATAACACAAAAGGAAAGAAACTATTTCCATAAGATTGAGACTGTGGGCAAGCCTGTAGTGTTTTCTTAATTAGTGATTGATGGGGTAGGCTGGGCAGACCATGAAGAGCAAGTCAGTAAGCAGCACTCCTCCATGGCCTCTGCATCAGTTCCTGCCTCCAAACTGCTGTTTGTTGAAAAACAAATGTCCTGTCCTGACTTTCTTTGGTGATGAACAGTGAATCGATCTGAAAGTGTAAGCCAAATAAACCCTTCCCTCCCCAGCATGCTGTTTGGTCATGGTGCTTCACCATAGCAATAGAAATCTTAACTAAGAGGGCAGCACTTTCTAAAAGCAATTTTAGGATTACTGAGTATTGTTACCTTATACAGAGCTGGTCACACTGTGACCCATCTAGCTGCTCTGACTCCCAGGAATGGAGCAGATGCACAGTCAAATAAATTGACTCCCTTAGATAACGATCCTAGTTGATAAGTCCAGGAGAGAGTTTCTCTCCTTTATGCTTAAGAGAGGAGATTCCAGTCAAATGATAAGCTCAAAAGTCAGGACAAAATTTACCATGGTTACACTTCCTTCTTGTTCAGGCTGAAGTTTTGTCTGAAATCCCAATTCCCATGTGTTCCCTTTAGTACTCTACTTTTGACTCATTTGAATAGTGAAAGGAAACATTAAAGGATGAAAAATAAATGTCTGAAAATTCTAATGGGACGTTTTACTGTAAGTGAAAACACTGGATTGGGGGTAGGGGGCAGGGATTAGATGACACTGGATGTGAAACCTCCAACTGTAGGGGAAATTTGACAGTGTGACATAGTGGGGAAGGGATACATTCAAGAAAACAGAACCATATAAACAGAGACTTGAAGCAGAATACTCCAATATGGAACCTGATTGTGAACTAGGCAACTCACCTATCGTACACTCTGCTCCCTTGCTCTGTCTTTACATAAATTTGCTGGATAACTAGAGCAAGCCAGGCTGCCAGAGCATCCCCTATATTAAGGTTTTGTTTGCTTGTTTGTTTGTTTGTTGTTGCTGTTGTTTAACTTCTGGACATGACATTCATTTTCCTCACTATTCATAAAGTCAAGTGCTAACTGATTTTGGACAACACTCTGTGTGTCACTTAGTGCAATTGCTAGTTCACTGTTGGTAGCATGTCTTTCTCTCCTATGTCACCTGAAGGGGTGTAAGCTCTAAACTGTTGCTGATCCATCTGAGAACGGCTTCCTTATAGATCTCTCAATCTGTGTGGCTTTGAAGATCTAATTTCTCACTTTCATTGTTTTACTATTTATAAGTTTTTTTGTTATATAAAGTACTCCGATATGAAGCCATTTTAGGAATGTGTGCTGTGGAAACATGCCTAGCTTATTATGAATGATATTAAGAGCTTCTTAAAGCAATCAAGAATGTTATCATGACCACTTTGGATCCAGTGGACTTAGTCGCATATCCGAGGAGAGCAATCTTAAGTGCACTTATGAGCCAAGAAAGGGACACCAAGTCCATTGGTCGAATGCCTCAGACGTTCATAAACTCATAGGCAGGAGCTGCTCACAACAGTAACACTACTAAGGTCTTTGTGGCTTAATTGTAAAGCAGTGATGATGTGAGGCAGTGTTGATCATCCTTAAAACTACATTGAGATTCAGATAACATGAGCAATGACCTCATAGCAGCTTCACCTAGCAATAATTGCTACCAATTAGCAAATTACTGCGAGTTCAACATATTAGTGGACGGGGTACAGCTATGGCTAGTTTCACTCTTACATTCATCCTGAAACATCTGAATTATTATGTTCAATTTGCTCAAGAGAAACAGGTTCACAGATTGGGGAGGATTGAAGTCAGTAAAGGAAAAATTAAGGCACAAATTTATGTATGCTCAAATCCAAGCCAAGCTCCCCTCTCATGAAGACATATTTTGTTCTCTGAAAGCTCACAGGCAGGGTAGGCTAAAAATAGAAATCTTACCTAGGATTTTTCTTTTTAAAGATTTATTTTCATTTTTAAGTATGATATGTGGGGGGGGGGGTTCCATGTACATGCGGGTGTCCTCAGAGGTCAGACAAAGGGGTCTTGCTGCATGGAGTTGGAATGACAGGCAGTTGTAAGCTGTCCAACATGAATATTAGAAACCCAACTTGGGTCTCTGCAAGAGTACTAAGTGCTCTAACCACTGCACCACCGCTCTAGTTTCAGATAGTTTTCATTTTTAACAGAGGAAAAAAAACTGGAATGTGGTAGAGACAAAGAGTGTAGCATTAAAATCATCAAATAGCAGGTGGGTATCTTCTATTGCCTCTGCTTAACTGGGAAGATGTGAAATCCAGTTGATGTGGCCACACAATGGAAGAGGACCTTCAGGATTAAGAAGAAGTTGCTCTATTATGCCAAGACAAAGACAAAGTGGAGATGTGTGAGGGGGTGAGTGTGTGTGTGTGTGTGTGTGTGTGTGTGTGTGTTTCTTTCACAACCAAATTAAAATAAAATCAATCCTGGTGGTTCAAGGTACACTTTGAATGTATCCCATTCATTTATCTTGTTAGCTATTTAACTATTTATGCTTTTTTAAATGTATATATTCATAAAAATCATTCCTGCAAACTAAAACTAGGACCTCAGTAATAGCCTCGTCTACCTACTTCATCTAGTCCTGCTAGCAGCTGCCTCCTGTGCCGTCAGGCATGTATGGCAACCATCACCCTGAATGCTATGCTCTTCACTCCCTTCCTTGTATCTATGGTTTTATGGTGTCTGCATGTCTCTAAATTCCTTTTTGGAAAAAACATGTGCTTTAAAACCTGTAAAAAATGGTATCATAACATAAACACTCCATTGAAATCTAATTATTTTTATTTGGCATGATATTATTAAGATTGTATTAATGAATATTTCTGTTATTTCTTTTAACTGGTTCATACTGGATTTTATTTTTCATGTCATGCACATGCCTACATCATTCTTGTCTTGACATCTTGGAAAACTTACTCAGTTTCCATAACCACTCATCTTAAGAAGAGTACCAGAGAGGGCAGTTTGGGAGCAAGCAACAGAAAACCAGGATTTAGAGTAGCCATGAAGCCAAGCTCTATCTTTTCCAAGTCTACTCTTGGGGTGTGTTTCCTGTTCAATGAAATTGTCCCTTCCATTCTCTTCCTACTGTGGTGTAGCAAGGATTCAGTGAGTTAAAAGACAAGACACTGTGATTTCTACCAGATTGCACAAAAATCACACATGAGAGGAAATTCCTCCAATCTGCTTTCTAAAATATATGTACGCATGCATGCACACACAAAGAGAGAAAAAGAAGAGAACACACAGACAGACACAGAGGGAGAGAGAGAGAACACACAGAGACAGACAGACAGACAGACAGACAGACAGACACACACACACACACACACACACACACACACACACACACCTCTAGCTGATACACCTAAAGTGACAAATTCAACCATGTAGACAGATTTCTACTCTGGCTGCCCCCTTGATATATGGGTAAAATGCCTGGTAAACTTGAATCATCCCTCAACTCTGCCAGCTGACGTCAACCCCCTTCCTCCAACAGTTCCGATGATGCTCATTATCATCTTCTGGACAATTGCAGGTGATGTAGCTTCTGATTTGAGCAGATCTACTGAGTGTGTGCTGCTTCTTTCAGTTTGCACGTGTAGAGATGGGACACAGTTTGGCTGAGCTGTAGTTTATACTAGGCAGTGTTTAGAACAGTTTACAGACAGTGGATTCGGGGTGTATACTGTTCAGACTTTTATCTTTCCTTTTGATTATTTCATATATGAGTACTGTTTCTACATCCCTTTTCTCTCCTCCAACTCCGTCAGAGCTCCCTGTCCTCAAATTCATAGCTCCTTATTCTTGAATTATTATTGTTATGCATATACACATGTGAATTTATAACAACCTTCTGAGTTTATTTAGTGTTGTTCAGTGCAAAGCAAAGTTCACAGTTGTTACAAAAACTGAACCAACTAATTAGTCCAATGCTGAGAACAGACCCTGAAGCCACCTCAAATCTCAATTAAATACTTCACTTGTTTCTTTCTTTTCCTTTCCTTGGAAGTCTTTATAGAGATGTTTTAATAAAGGTAGTAGTATAAATTCCAACACCTAGTACTGGTGAAACTTACTAATGCTACATTGCTAACCAGACGGCAAGATCCACACAACGCAGTGAGAATATTTGTACTCAGCTGCCTTTGCCTGCCAAGTGCACATCCCATCTCCAGAACCATCTCTAATCACTACAGTCCAGAATCAAGACTTCAAAAGTTTTTAAGGACTGTAATGCCAAACCCCTTTGTTTCTCCGAGGTTAAGACTAAGGGCTGAATTTACCAGCCAGCAGGTAAGCTAAGACCAGAAGGACTTTTTGAGCTCTCATCTCTGATGTCAGAAGAATATATTACTGGAGAAGTGATCAGTCACCAAAATGCTTTCTGCATGAGTGTGACTTCCATTCCCAACACCCATGTAAAAAGTCAAGTGTGGCAATGTGCACCTACACCCCCAGCTCTGGAGAGACAGAGGTCAGAGAATCACTGGGACTTGTTGCTATTCTTTGGGCTCCAGGTCCAATGAGAGATCCTGTCTCAAAAATAAAGGTAGAGAGTGATGGAGGACAACCATTGAAGATGACTTCTGGCATCCATATGCATGTACATATACAGGAATACAGGAATACACAGAGAGAGAGAGAGAGAGAGAGAGAGAGAAAGAGAGAGAGAGAGAGAGAGAGAGAGAGAGAGAGAGAGAGAGAGAGAGAGAATTAAATTTAACAAGAGCACAGTATTTCCACAGAAACACTTCCTTCACATCCTCAAAACTGGGTTAGAATACAGGCCCAAAATAGCAGAGGTCAGAAGAACTGGAGCCTCTTCTTTGGAACTTCTTCTTCAGTCCAACAGAAAGAGCATCAGTTCAGAGCCTCCTGCATGCAAGAGCCTGTGCTGGGGGCATCCTTCTGTAAGTCCCATCAAACCTGTGAAAGCTGGACTTGTACAAAGGCTGAAGAGAAGTTCTCATCTCCTATGGGAATTCCTACAGGATTCTGTTTTGATCATGAATTGTACAGAACCAGAGAGGACATCAGGTGACACACTTAGATCCTACATTTGACTTCAGCGTATAGGATTAGGGTGGGGAGCCTCCAGACAGAGCAGAAAAGACTTCTCACTAGTTATTAGCTGTGTAGTCCCTGGCTCAATTACTTCACTCTTAGGATTGTCAGACTGAGTACATGAAAACAATGTATACCCACTGACATTTGAACCTCAGTGTCTTAGGATATTACCGCTGTGAACAGATACCATGACCAAGGCAACTCTTATAAGGACAACATTTAATTGGTGCTGGCTTACAGGCTCAGAGGTTCAGTCTATTATAATCAAGGTAGGAGCATGGCAGTGTCCAGGCAAGCATGGTACAGGAGGAGCTGAGAGTTCTACATCTTTATCTGCAGGCTGCTAGGAGACAACTGGCTTCCAGGCAGCTAGGATGAGCATCTTAAAGTCCTTGCCCACAATGACACACCTCTTCAATAAGGCTATACCTCCTAATGGTACCACACCCTGGGTCAATCATATACAAACCGTCACACTCAGTTTAAAGGGAAATGCTTTTTCAGGGTAGCACATAGGCTCAATCTTTGTTTCTCTGAATTTGAATTCTACTCCCTGGCTTGTGTTTTGTCTGACACCATTATTTCCTCTTCTGGTTCCATTTATTCACCTATAAAATTAGAGCTAAAAAGCCCACATTGCCTGTGTAGTTACAGTTGGAGTCAATAGGACGTGAAGAGTGGTCTCAGTGTGCAGCTGTCCTTTTTCCCTGCTTTGTGATTGTCTTAGGTGTCTACCAACTAGCAAAACGGATTTGGAGAACAGACCCTCTTCTATAGATGGCTTCCTGGAAACTTAGCTCTTCCACCCATGTGGGACTTGGGGTAGACACTGAGGTGAGTATTTGAAAACTGAAAAGCAGATTTATACTCACTGTGCACAGGGCCTGATATTTTCTTTTCTGCCCTCCTGCTTTGAGAATTTGACTGCGATGGTAGGGGTAAGCCTCGTAACAGGATGAGAGCACTGTCAATGACATGAGGCCAATGCAATTTAACCCTTACATCTCTGTAGTGAAATATCAACTCTGGAGACTAAACAAACACCCAAAAGTTAGGAATAAAAGTGGACATGAGATGGAGGTCAAGAAAAGAACAAAAACCATCAAGCCCCACCCATAAAGAGCTAGCTGATGCATCTGGAGAGGGAGAGTGGTCCTAGGGGAGGGCATGTGACAATGCCCTGCTTGGACCATGTCATCGTCCTTCTGCTCAGTGAACTTACAAGGCAGTTGTGGTTCATACATATCTTAGGGGCACAGAGGATGTTCCAGGAGATCCAGAAGCCCTGGGCAGAGACATGTTCTCAGTCCATGCCATCAACAAGCATGCCATCAGCGCTTACTTTTAATACATTTTTTTTTAAAATAAATTTACAATTTTAAAAAACGAGTTGCTAAGCAAAGTGAAGCTACACTCCCTTGTTCCATTTGCCATGTGACCCTGCACAGAGGGGCGTGGATGTCACCGGAAGGTCTGCCTTGTTTGCTCAGAAGTCATATTCTTACCTGCCGTATGTATTAGCACATGCTTCTCAGATGTTCAAGTTTACATGCTACAGGAAGACAAGCGCCCACTGTAAGAAAATCATGAGTCAAAAGGTTAAAGGCATTTTCTTTTATTTATATGTGCATTTTGTGCATGCACACAGCTACACATGTGATTGCATGCATGGGTACGTATGCACATGTGCATGCACAGAGCCAGAACAGGCATATGAAAAAAAAAAAAAAAAAGTGAAGAATTACAGGAAGTCCACGAAATTCATAAAGAGAATCGGACTGATTCTTACAGCTCCGGGACAGCATTTGTTCAGCGAGGGAGGAAAACAGGACTGGACGTGAGCTTCAGTTTATACGTTTTGAGCCCTTAGGAACTTCTCAATGGCCTGACTAAGACAAAAGGGATTTCTCTCATCAGGGAGTGAGTTTCTCATCACCAGAAGTATGTAAGGAAAGTCTGGGAAACCACGCAACAGGGATGCTGCAAAGAGAAAGCCAAATACCAAGAGGAAGCTGGGGTCAGGAGAGACTGCGATGGCTAGAGGCTTTCAACATCCCCAACAACATAGCATGTAACTGGCGGAAGACCCAAACTGGTTTTTTTTTTTTTTTAAAAAAATCTTATAAGCAGCATTTTATTGGCCATATCTCTATCCCTTGTCAGTATGGGGCACCAAAGGACTGATTCACAACATTTCTTTGGAATACCCCCTCAGTCTTCGCAGCTGACAAAACTCCGCTTACGCTGATTAATACTGTGATCCTTCCAACTGCCCCACCAGTCAGCTTCCCAGAGGAGGCTCCAAGAGGTGATGAGCGCTGCCCGAAATGACGCAGCTGGTAAATGACATATCCTCCTGGCACCATATACTGGTATTCTTGCCAGTATAGTTCGACTGCCTCTACTCTGGGCCAAGGACTGGGCGAGCACCCAGGATCCCAAGTCGAGTTCTGACATCTGTGTCGTTCTCCTCCCGTGGGTCATGCGTAAAGAGAATGTTTGCCCGCCTTGCCCCTGCCTGGTACCAGCTCACTGCTCACGTCTTTTATGTCTTTTACGTCTTTTACGTCCCCAGGAATCCTTCCTAGGGAAATATAACACTGGACTCCTGAGAAGCCCAGATTATTAGACTCTCCAGAAAAGCTAATGAGCTGTTAGAGCCTAAGACTGAAGAAGCCCTGCAGCAGGTGAAGAAGGCAGCGCAGGCCAGAAGAGCAGAGAGGTGCGGCCCCTCCTTCTGCAGCCTGCCCTCTGCTCAACGGTTACCACCTCTCTGGAGTGGCACTTCCACCTGCCCGAGGCCATCCCTCCATGGGCAGGCTGCCCATCAGATTTTACAAGCCAGGCAGGGTCAGGCCTGGTGAAAACGTGAATGGGAATGCCCAAAACAACAAAGGCAGCAGGCGTTTTCCCTCAGAGGATGAGACGAGCCAAGCCACATGCCGCCAGTTATCTGGCATCCAGAGCGTGACCTCTGCAGAAGCCCAAAATGGGTACCAACTGAGAGGACAGACCTGCTGGGATTAACCAAGTCTTACCAAAACTGCCCAGACCTCCACAAAAGTTACCACTTTTTTTTTTTTCTGATGCCCTTCAAATTGAATTACTAGAAGGCAAGCAAGCTAGCAAATCAGAACTATACAGAGAGCAGGGTGGGGAAAACAATTTCAGAAGAGTGCCACATAGTAACTGTTTTAGGCTTCGTGGACATAATAGTTTTGTAGTGTGAAAACTCCATAGGATATACTCGAAATAGATGATTAAGCCTGGTCAAAGAAACCAACTTGCATTAATGCACATAGACTGGAATTTCATGTAATTTCTTTCCATCATAAAATGTGTTCTTGTTTGATTCTTTTGACAGCCATTCAAAGTTGTTTAAATGACTCTTTTAACTCATAAGCTGCAAGAGAACAGATGGGTTGAGTTCGTCTTGGAGTCTTTGGTTTTCCTGTTTCTCTTCTGAAGCAATGCTTCTCAACTATTTGTGGCAAGCAACCCAATTTTTAAAGATTTTCGAGCTTTCACAAAAACAAACAAACAAACAAACAAAAAAGAAGCCAAAAGGAAAGACAAGGATCAGGAGTAACCATAGCACCAGCCTATGGTCCAAGCACTGTGGAGGGGGTCGGGGGTAGGCCCTAGCCAGCCTGGGCTACATTATGGTGAAGACCTGTTTCAAACAAATAAACAGTCTTGGTCTTATTGATGGATTCTGGTGTAAATAGATAGTAAGAAGGAGATAAAAAAGAGGAAGGAGAGAAAGGAAGGAGAAAAAGAAAAAGGAAACAGAGAGAAAGAAGGAGAAAGAAGAAAAGAGTTGAGAGAGAGAGATTACAAACAGAATGGTTAATTTTCTCTGTGGACTTGATGTGATAGTACCTGGACACGGGCTCAGCTCTTTCTGGGTTTGTCTGTGAGGGCACACAGGAGTGAAGAGTATGTTTGACTTTTCAGACTCCTTAAAGTGGTTTGTGCTTCCCTGTGTGGGTGAGCGCCATCCTGTCCACAGAGCACCTCAATGGAACCAAAAGAACAAGAAAGGGAGAAGCCGTTCCTTTTGAGAGCTGAATATCCATCTCCTTCTGCTCTTGAACCAAAACTTGCACCACTGGCCTCTTGGGGACTCGGGCATTTGCAGATAGCACAGACACTAGGTTTTCCAGGTCTGCAGTTTGCACCCAGCACAGCAGACAGCTCAGCCTCTGTAACCACAATTTTTTCCTAATGTGTGATTTGCCTTTCCATTTTCTAAACAGAAGCTTGTAAAGATTAAAAGCTCTTAACTTTGATGAACTAAAGGTTTCCAGTTTTTATTTTCCAGTTAATATTTTCTCCACTCTAAAGGTCCAACCTCATATTTAGAGCTATGACTCATCTTAATTTCTGCTCCTTTTGTGAAGTAAAGGCCAAGACCTTTATTATACATTGCTTTATCATGTGATCTTCCGATGATGCGCACGCTGATGTGAAGTGGCTCATCCCTATTCTGCCGAACAGCATGGATTACTCTGGCCAACTCAGTCAGGCGTATATGCTGGAATGTCTAGACCACTCAACTGACGTGTATGCCTTCTCTTAAGTCCTTCCTGTAGTTTAATGATTATAGCTATTCATTAATTCTTAAAATTGAATGCTTGTCTTTTTCAAAACTTTTTGCTTTTCATGTTTTAGTAAGTCTTAGAATTAAATATAAGCAGACCCTGACATTTTGACTTTAGTCACATTGGACAGTGGATGAGTAGGTCTGATACTAATTCCTCTGGTGATCATGGTATAACATTTAACTTTTAAAAAAATTCTTTTAAATTTCTTTCTTTGACAAAAAGAAAGAAAGAAGTGATGATATTAATTGTCTCAGTTCAATTAGCACATATTGTGAATTGAATATTGAATATCACTGCTGTCTTCCTGATATATACAAGTCTGAGGCCATCCTGGTCCACATTACACCTTATATGAGATAGGAAAGAGAAAGAAAGAAAGAAAAGAAAGAAAGAAAGAAAGAAAGAAAGAAAGAAAGAAAGAAAGAAAGGAAGGAAGGAAGGAAGGACACAGGAAGGCCTACCACTCTGAAAAGAAAATCAGGAAAAAAATATCACATAGTACTCAAGAAATTTGTTCAATTTTCATGTCAGTCCTCATCTTAATGTTTTCTTCACCAGCAGCTGTGTTCCTTCTGGATCCTCTGGAGACTGATCTAGCTCTTGCCTTTTACAGCTTCTAGGGACCAGCTAAAGTCTCTGGCTGATGGTCTTGTCCATCCATCTTCAGAATCAACCACCCTAGTCTGGGTTCCTCCTGAGCTGCCATCTCTCTTGTGCTTCCTCTTTGCCCACTTTCTTTTGTTGTAATAATATTAGGCCCTCTAGATGGAGGAGAATTATCTTTCCTTCTCGAGGTCAGCTTATCACCCTTAATTTCATGGGAAACTCCACTCTGCCATAACAACCTACTTTCAAAGGTGCTAAGGCTTAGGAGGCCGTAAGTCTCCCTGCCATTCGTAGTCTCTGACATTGAGATTTTAATCTGATAAAACATATTTCAAACTTCTACTACATCCAGTGCATCTATGTGTTGTTCTAAATTATTACATCATTTGTGATAACATGTGTGCAGACATGCATGTGTGTGTGTGTACATGTGTGTGTAAATGTGTGTGTACATGTGTGTAGGAGGGACAGGTGAAGGCCAGAAGTTAATGCCATTTTTCACCTGACCTTTTGAGTCAAGGTCTCTCAAGAAATTTACAGTGAGCGCACCAATTTTGTTGTGATTGAATTTGTTTATCCCACCAACTGCCTAGACCAATTTATTGCTATAATAATAATTATACTATAGACTTTTGCCCCTTTTCGGTTCTTTAATGTTTTTCCCATGATTTTATGTAATTAGAAGGCACTTACAGAGGCAAAGGCATCCTGGTAAACATACCCATTCATCACTCTGAAACCTAAACGGTCAATAGTATCTTTTGAGTTCTACAGTTAACCTGGCTTTTCAACCTTGCATTTTGAGCAGTTTGTCTTGTCCCCACAGTCCTGCTCTACAACTTCATGTGTGCTATTTTAAAGTATGTTTCCTTTTCATCATTTCCTTTTGATCTTTGTTGTGTGTTGTATCTGGATGTACTCATGTATATAGGTGTTGCACTCACATGTGAACATGTGAAGGCCAGAAGTCCACACGTTGGAGTGACTTCCTCTATCTCTCTCCACTTTAATTTTTGAGACAGGTCTCTCACTGAACCTGGAGCTCACTGATTGGCTAGGCTACAGCCAGTAAGCCACCAGGACCCACTCATCCCTGCTTCTCCCAACACCCAGAGCTGGGATCAGAGGCAGATATTATAACACACAGCTATTATATGGGTGCTAGAGTTCTGAACTTGGGTCCTCATGCTTGCACAGAAAACACTTTACCCACTAGCCACCTCCCCAGCCCCCTTTCTTGAAGAGACAACATTACTGGATTGCAACTCTTTATACCACGTCACCATCTCTTTTTAGGGAAAGTATCAAACTATTCACATCTAAAGCAATTATTGGTAAGGTGAACATAATTCTACCATCTTAGTATTTATTTTTTAAGGGTCCCATAAAATTGATGTCCCTTCCTTGCCCACTTCCTTCATTTAGTATTACATTTTACTTCCTGTTTGCTTATATTTTTAATAATATGTGTAGTATTTAGAATATGAATCTTTCTCAATTCTATAATTGTAAATTATTACATTATTTCATGTAAAATGTTACATCGTTTCATGTTTAGTGTAATAGTGTTCCCATGGCATATTTATGCCTCATCGTCTTGTGCGTCGTGCCTACTGCTAAGGAATGATACATCTTGGATCCTTATTGACTATGTTCAGCAAGCTCTCTCCACTGTCAGTGGCTGGAACCAGACTGTCTCCCAGCAACGTGTGAGCTCTAGACTTATTCAGTTCCTGCTCCCAAGTAGCTTCTCTTTGCCTGGGATTGTGAAATTTTAGCCTTTGTAAAAGAAGATTTGCATTCAGCCAAATATTTGAGAAAAATTTTATCTGGTCTGGGAGTTGAAAGGCAATTACTTGATAAAACTACACCTGCAGTAGATTTGGTCATCTTCAGGGATTAAAAACATATCAAATAGCCAGGTAGTGGTGGCGCATGCCTTTAATCCCAGCACTTGGGAGGCAGAAGCAGGTGGATTTCTGAGTTCGAGGTCAGCCTGGTCTACAAAGTGAGTTCCAGGACAGCCAGGGGCTACACAGAGAAACCCTGTCTCGAAAAACCAAAAAAAAAAAAAAAACAAACAAACAAAAAACCCATATCAAATAATAGGTTGTTAGTTTGGTAACTATTGGTGAAACTTCTTTGGGGGGCAGGGATTTATACTGATCCCAGAACCCAAGGTACAATGGCAGTTCATAGGCATATGCTTCTAATTTGGAAGCCGAGTCTTAGCCACCGAGAAGCATGAGTCTAGAAACTCAAATTGCAACATCCATACGTGAATTTCAGTGTGAACTAGTATGTGTATACAGAACTATAGAATCTGAGTGGAGTGAACAAGTAGAGGAAGAAAAGTCGACCTGAAATGAGTGAGCAGACAAGCACAACGTTGTGATCATAGTCCATTCAGGAGGAATTCATGAATCCTCATGAAACCAAAATGCCTGGACATTTCACCTTGATTGAGAGGGGAGCCAGAGACAAGCTGTTCTTGTTCATGGAACAGGAAGCTTGATGGATTTAAGGAACAAATAGGCAACTCCAAAGACAAAAGCAGAGTCAGAGATATGTCCCAGTAAAGTACTTGGGTCTTGAGTGCAAGCACTAAGTCATGAATTCAGATTTGCAACATTTGAAAAACAGTTGATGTGGGTGCATTGGAGACGGGGTGCTGATGTTCACTGTTGATCCCCAGAGCTTGCTGGCCAGATGGGCTAGCCACTTTAGAAAGTTCCAGGCCTGTGAGGATAGCCAGGTAAGAGCACAAGGTACACAATGCCTGAGGAACAATACCTGAGGTTGTCCTCTGACTATCACACACATGTAGCACATGCACACACACACACACACGTGTGTGTGTACCTACCCACATGCACTAATATGTAGGCAAATTGCCCAAATGTGCACACAGACAAAGGCAAATGCTCTTTTAAAGTTAAGAAGCAACATAAAAAGAGGCACAGAGGCATGAACATGTATGAGGTAATCTGTCTGTCACATATGTGATCTATTCTGTCTTTGCACATGAATGTAAGTATGATGAGTGGGTAGAAGATGCAACTGGGAAAGATGCCTAGCATTCCAGGCTATATGGCTTGAGTGTCACATTTAAATGGGAAGATTTTATGGCAAAAGCATAATTTAACCTTGTGGCTTTTTAAAATGGTGCTTCTGGCCCCCTGCGGGTGTGTAGCTAGACAAGTGCAAGTCATTGGTACTCCTCTAGTTTGCAAGCAGAGAGCACAGGTAAACAGCTTAGAGAAGGAGGGGAACCAAAGCCAAGAAGAACCAATGTTTTTGGTGCTGAATGCAAAGTTACAAGCCACCCTTTAAATAGCTCGCTCTCTCTCTCTCTCTCTCTCTCTCTCTCTCTCTCTCTCTCTCTCTCTCTCTCTCTGTGTGTGTGTGTGTGTGTGTGTGTGTGTGTGTATTCCTGAGTACCGTATATGTGCAGGAGCCCACAGAAATCAGGAGTGTGGGTCCCCTCTAACTGTGAGTTATAGATCATTGTGAGCTGGTATGTGGGTTCTAGGAACTGAACTTGGGTCCTCTATAAAAGCAGTATGTGCACGTACTTAACCACCGACCCATCTCTCCAGCCCCTTGTTCAAACCCTTTTACCAAGAGCTGATCCACCCTGAGTAGCTGGAATCTTAGAGGTCCCTTATTTACACATGCTGATGCTGTTGAGCACTTTAGACTTCAGGAACTTTAGTATATGGATGTAATGTATTTACACTTACCCCCTGTACTTCCTTTTAAAAACTTTGATAAATTAACCTGGAAAGAACATTAAGTTGTACATGCATGTAAATATGACCTTCATCATCTTCCTATTGGGATGAGCAATGCCTCTCTCTAGATATAAGTATAGATGGAATCACTGCTTACAGTGTTTCAGAACTGCTCTTTAATCCAAGCCAAATGTTCTCAGCCCCACCTCTCCCTCTTCTCTGGCTTCAGTGTGACTGCACATCAAGAGCTGGGCCTCGGGGAGGTATGTGCTGTAAGTGCTCAGTAGTGGGTGTGCTGCTCAGGCCTGACCTGGCCCACAGAGGCGCTGGCCTTCCCAGTGGCTGCCTTTGCAGTGGCTACAATGCAAAGTGGGAAGAAGTTCATGCTCTGTCTTCATTAGAACCAGAAAGGAAACAGTGAAGAATGGGTTAAATCTCAAGGTCATTCTAACACGCCCCAACCCCCATGACCAGACAGCTTATCATGAGGTTTTTGTAGTTGCTGTTATTTGTTTGTTTGTTTGTTTTATGAGGGGCTGGGCAGCCCATTCTCAGTTCTCCATCTTTTCTTACTTTTTCTTCACAGGGCTCACACATCCCAATGTAATATCACCATATGAACTTCGCCTCCAACTCAAGCTTGCCTCTGAATTTCTAATGTGGTAAAACACCTGTTCAGTATATGGTAGATGTTTAGCCCATGCTATATTCTTTCTTTATTATTAACCACCTTTTTACTAATAACTCATATGTTTGGGTGAGACTCAATGAAGGTAAGATGTGAAGCTGGGAGGGAGTTTAGTAATAGATCACTTGCCTAAAGTGCCTAAGTTTACGGATGGCATCCCCAAAACCAAAACACTAACAAGCATCTCTAAGGTAACACATACAGAAGAATTATGTGACATTCTTATAAACAGCAACTGTCTAAGGCAAGATCCTCATTGCAATGAATTGATGCAGCTTGGCTAGTGAAACAAGTGGCTTTGCCTTTACAGAGAAAAGAGGGCATCATAGATTTACACTTATTAGAACATAGTTGTTTTTATAGTATTTGTGCGATTTTATCAATACATTATTTTATCAGCCTCACAATACTTTGAAGTGGGGTATGAATTCCCTCATTTTTAATCATAGAAGTTTGGCAAGTTGCCTCCAATTCCAAAGATAGTAATTTGTAGAACAAATACTTAAACAACTCTGCCTCATTCCCAAAGCTGTTCCTGTCCCTCTGCACCAGGTTGCACCCAAAAAGGGTTGTTCTCTGGCACAGCTTGCCTATTGCTTTTAGACTGTGCTCTGGAAGCTGGAAGCATTCATCTGGAATCTCATCCCCTGGGAGGTGGAGGCAGGAGGATCAGTAGTTTCAATTTATCTATGTCTACCTAGCAAGATCAAGGCCACCCTAGGTGACATGAGACCCTGTCTCAAAACAAAATAAACAACAAGCTGTGTTTATAAAGTCACTGTCAACACAAAAAATAGATTCTTAGACCCTTAGAAGAATTACAACTACTGGCCCTTACAAAGATAGATAGATGGATAGATGGATAGATACATACATACATACATACATACATACATACATACATAGAAAGATAGATAGATAGATAGATAGATAGATAGATAGATAGATAGATAGATGGATAGACGGATAGATGGATGGAAAGATATGTCTTTCAGTGTTAGTCTATTTCCTGTTTCCATAGCATATGCTACTCTTCATAGCTGAGTTAAGTTGATTTTACCCCCAAGAAGTGGCAGTCCTGAAGCAAACTAAGATACAGGCTATAGCTAAATCACTGACTTTTCCTGTCTAGCTATAGAAACTAAAGTCCATGGTGAATTATCTCAAATGATTTCAGTAATAATTTCTCTCTGATCCTAAAGCAACTGCTGTTACCTTCAACCATGCACAGGCATTATGGTCTACAAATGCCGAGGTAAGAAAAACTTTGGAAAGGTAGGTTATACCACATGGGTTGCTCTTTCCTTCATGGCTGCCTTCCGTCTTCTCATGCATGTTGACTGCAGACTTCAAACCTCGCCTTGGAATCCTAATTGTCACACTAACTCTGGCATTTCTCTTCATCCAATTCTAGTGCCCTTGTGAAGGAACAGGAAGAGGGTAAAGGCGAACTTCATTTGGAAGATTATACTTAGAAATGAACAACCTAACAGAGGGATATTTTCATTAACACAAATGCTTCAAAGGTCACTTGTGTTAGTTGGGATAGCCTGGCCAGAATGAGGGACTGAAATGTTGCCTACTCCCAATATCCCAAACAGGTTGCCTAGAAGCTGCCATCTGTGTCTCCTAGACACATTTTTTTGAAGTAATACAAGAAAATCATAGCTGTCTCAAACAGAATGAGAAGGAAAACAAATATTAGTAACTTACCATGAGCCAAACACTGTGCTCAGTACTTCTGTCTTCCTGATGTACCCATTATACTTTCAAAACCACTGAGACTCAGATAAGTGCCTTAGCCAAGACCACACACTGATTTTCCCATTCAATTCTCTCTGTCTAATACTTCTGTTGTCTCATGATGACTTTAGCTAACAGGACATTGAGGGCTCAGCGACTTATGTCATTAACACTGTATGACATAGAGGAGGTAGCCACCCAAAGGGAAGTTTCTGTGTTGAGAGGACCTTCCCGCCTTAAGACACAATGAGCTCAAAGGTTGCAATTTCTGTTGTATCTACTATAAAGAAAGGAAAGCTCTCTTCTCAGCCAGGAAAGATGTCAGCAGTGTTCATTCTCACACTACCCAGCTCTCACCTTGCCTGATCAGCAGTGTGGCCAACCTCATGCACTTCTCTAACCATGCATGTCTATATGATTGACAATGGGTATTCTCAGTGCCTATGTCTCAGGTAAATATCAGGCAAAGAGAATTGGACACTAAAGTGGTACTCTTGATCACCAGATTTCCTATGTGGCTATGTCCCTGGCTCGTGTTCAACAAGAGACCATCCCCTTTTATCCCTTTTCCAAGAAAACATCATCTGAACCCACAAAGCAGGCGTGGGGGAAGGAGCAGCAGGGAGAGAGGGAAGCCAAAACAGGAGACTCACTTTTTCCTAGCCTGGGGGATAGAGATGATGAAGCTCTGGTTTTGTTTTGGGTTCTGGGATTAGTATTTGATGTTCTTTGTATGTCAATTAATAGAGTGCCAAAGCTAGAAGTTATTTTCCTCAGTAAGCAGATGCTCGGATGAAAATGGACACAAATCTTAGAGTTTCTAAGATCATTTGGGTATTCCCAGAATGTTGTTGGGCCTTTAGCCTGGCTCCTCTTCATCTGTTCTCTTGCCACCCAACAGTGTGAAGGGGTGGGGGCTGGGCTACAAAGGCTATTGGAGCACAACTGATTCCAATATGGCCTCCACAGATGCTGGATGTGGAGCTGCAAGGTTTATTATTTATTAGGTTTCAGTCATATTTGGCTTGGTGTCTTTGGGAATGAAAATACTTAATCTATGCTACAATATGACGGAAGACTGTGACATTTTATTAATCCCTATTTTTAAAACAGGGATTCACAGTTAAGAGATCGAATTGACTATCAGAAGACACTTTGAAATCTGAACTTTTGAACAGTGCTGTGTCTATAAGACATGAAGAGTCTCAGCAATGGACTGCAATAAATCCTGCCTTGTGAGATGAAAGTGAGACTGCAAAGTGCAGTATAGAAAGTTATGACAGAAAGCAGCAGTGTGCTTTGGTGTTAAGTTGATAGGGGAGGGATTTAATAATAGTCTATTTGACTGAACTTATAATCACTTCAGAAAAAATTCTCTAGGTGTGTTTATGTCTGGGTTGCCAAAAAGGTTTAAATGGGGAGGAATAACTCACCCAGCATGTAAGTGACATCATCCTATGATCTGTCAGGGGTAGAGGTGGCTCTGGAATGAGTAAAATGTAGAAAGTGAACTAAGCATCAGGGTTCTTTTCTCTTTTCTTCCTGCTCCTGGAAATGTGTGATCAGCTGCCTCTGTTGCTATGCCTTCCCAGCCTTGAGGGACTATACTGTCTTCCTCCTGAAGTTGTGATGTCAGGTAGTTTGTCCGAGGAATTAGCAAATTACCTAATACAGCATGATCCCCAGAAGGGCCATGTCTCTGCTTGCCTGTCCAACCTCCCGTGGTAAGTAAGGCTTTCTGTGTTGGACCAGGTAGACCTGCCACAAAGGCTGCTAGAAAGGAATCTCCCTTTGATCTCATTTCTTCTGAAAGCTCTCTAAATGCAGAATCCATTAAGAAAAAAGTGACAGGCAAACAGTAGGTACACTGTTTCACCGACTTCCTTGCTGCCTACTGATGTTCAGTCTCCTTGAAGAGAGCATGAATGCTGCTCCTGCTCATGTTGCTCTCAGGAAGTCATTTGGTGTATGCCAGGGAACCCCTTTGCTGGTGAGAAGAGGTGAGGTTTCCATGCCATGCAGGTTCATTCTCTTCTTGAGTACTTGCTGTGCACTCATGGGGTGTTCACTGCTACCAGCTTACACTATCAGATGGGAAAATAAGATTTGAAGGGACAAACCGACATCTCCAGGGAGCTATAATCATCCAAGATGCAGGAAGCACTCTCATATCTTGAGCTAAGTATCCAAGCAGAAGGGGCTACTTTTCGACTTTATAAGCCGACTCTAGAGCACATCCCAAGAAAGCTATTTTATACTTTCTTGCTAGTCTCCGTTAACAAAGCTCTTGGGAGGAGACATGCAGATCAGTCCCATAACTTCTTCTAGAATTTCTCAATAATAAGCCTTGGAGTTATTTCAGTTTGCAAAACCACTCTCATTTCATTAATTAAAAAGCTCTGTCTGAGATCACAGTCAACAGAATGGCAGAGGGCATTGCAAATTCTCCTGTTCTACACATAGTTGAATCCTCCCTGTAAGCTCAAAGGACACCTGCACTGGGAAGAGGGTGAGCTACTATTTTGATATCAAGCAAACAGTCTCCTATTATATCGTTTCTGTACCAGTGGAAGAGACACACACTGATGCATCCAAAGGCTATCTTTAAAACCGTAACAGTAAGAGTTACTGCTGAAGCCTCCAACACCAACAGTCCCTTAGCACATTTTATAAGAACAGCCCCTGACACTAAGGTCAGTAGATGCTGTTGCTTATGACCCACCCACCCAACCTAATGACAGAAGAGCCCATCACTACATGTATTGGCTAATCAAGAAAAGGACTAGAGAATGTCCAACCTCCTTGCAGAAAGTAATAAATACAATATTGAACTCTTATCCAATTGGGCATCATTCTTTATTCTGTAAGTTCCAGGTGGGTTTTTCGGGGGAGCATAGTGAAATGGGGTTGTGCTTTACAGACCAGACTTTCCTGGAACTTACTGTATAGCTTAGCCTGGCTTTGAACTCATAGTCCCCCTGCCTCAACCTTCTGGGAATACTGGGATTATAAACCTGCATCATCATGCCCAGATAATTTGTTTAGTTTAAATCAGAGCTCTTGACCAAAGCAAGACTGGAATATCTATGTATGGATCACTTAATAAAGAACTGACTCAAAATTTAGCAGTTAAAGATAAAAATTCTCATTAACAGAGACAGCCACTGGCAACACTCTTGCAAGAAGTTTCCAAGGACGATGGTGTGCTAGCAGATATACCTCAGGAGCAGAAGCACTCCGTATCAGACATGTTTGCTGGGGGACAGCTGATCAAGACAGGATCTCACTATGTAACTCTGGTTGTCCTGAAAGTCACTACGTAAACCAGGTTGGCCTTAAATACCCAGGAAACTGCCTGCCTGCCTCTTCCTCACACAGGTTGAGATCAAAGGCTTTTACCACTACTCCAAGCTGAATTATCTTTATCTTTATTATGCTAATTGAGGTGGGAGGATTCACCCACTGTGGGTGGCTCCATTCCCTGACTGGAATCCACATGAATAAAATGACAGGAACTAGGATGAGCATGCATGTATTTCTTTGCTGGTCTGCTCTTGATGGTGGATCTAGCGTGCTAACCTCTTCAACTTCCTGCTGCTGTGACTTCTCCACACAATGATGGACTGCACTCTGGAATGGTGAGCCAAGTCAACACTCGTTCCTTTGAGTTAACTTGTCAGAGGATTTTTTATTACAGCAACAGGAAACAAAACTAAGACACAAACTACCTTAAAAATCATTCATCCAATCGCCTTAGTCCAACATCACACTCAAAGTGTAGATATCTGGTTACTTGCTCGGGGCTTACATCCCTCCACAACAGCAGTCCCTGAGTGTGGCTGCAACAACTGTTCAAAGAAGCCCAATAGTGTATTTAATTTTGTCATTCAGGGCTCAGTAAACTGAACTAGATGTCCAAAAATCATCTTCACTGTACTGCTTCAGAAGAAACTCCAAAGAGGAGCTGATAGGGGATGCTGAAGGCCAAGGTGAAGCAGCAATTGTCACATACGGAAGTCAGTCATGACCGGATATGATGGCATGTGAATACATAGATATTCCACAAACTGCCATATATTCTCCTTCTCCCCGACTCAGCTCCCTGCAGATGTTTGGCTGTAGATTGATAGAGATGCTGGCCACAGAGGGGCAATGACTGCATTACCCCTACCACATTCACAGCCCATATAGGAAGAGGCAGTCATCAGGAGAACATGGAGAGTTATGACTAGAGACAAAGATAAAATTCCAACGTTGTGAGAACAGGAAGCTAGAAGCCATTCTGCGTTAGTATGCATTATATGGTAGATATTTTCCCCAAGAATATTTGGAGAAAACAGATTTGAAGAATATTGCAATGAGCTGAGTGTTTACAGCTCCCCACATTAGTATGTTGAAATCCTAGTCCTCAATATGGTGATATAGAAAGGTGGGACCTTTGAGAACTGATTAGGTCATGAGGGTGGAGCAGCTCAATTACCGGATGAGTGCCCCAGAGAGATCACTTGCCCTGTTAGTATTATGAAAACAGCAAGAAGCTATCACTAAGACCAGAAAGTGGACTCTCTGAAAATAGCAAGACCAATGATGTCTTCATCCAGGACTTCCCAGACTAAGTATTGGAAATAAGTGTCTGTGGTTTACAAGCCATTCAGTCTATGTTGTTTTGCCATAGAAACCTGAATGGACTCAGACGACAAGCAATACTCATCTCTGACCTGGAATTTAGAGGGAATTGTGAGCCAGAAGCATTAGCAGGCTGCCAATCATCAAAAGCCAATAATAAAGTCCCACTGTTAGGGAGGAGGTATGCTAGGTAATAAGAACAATGGGGCCCCCTGAAAAGGTCAACTAATTTTGAACAGTAGCAAAACAGAAAACCTGGCTGGGGAGAGGGTACAAAGAAGAGAATGTCCTCAGTACAGAATCTATCTATCTATCTATCTATCTATCTATCTATCTATCTATCTATCAATGGAAAACCTGCATATAACCTATATACATCCTAACACAGTCATATAGACTAGGCTTTTGATCAAGCTCTTATTAAATTGAATTTTTGAAAAATAGCAGTGGAATTACAACTTTTTAATTGTGTATCTACTGTGTATATGAGGAAGCACAGAACAACAGCTTGCTGAGCCTGATGTTGTGTAGCTGTTTCCTCTGAAGTTAAAACATTCCATTTTGGAGGTAAACATCTTAAAATATGGTACCTAAATAGAAACTATTATAGAAAGTATATAATATAATAAATAATGTAGATATACTAATATAGAAAGTATATAATAGAAAGTATCATGTATTTCAGGACAGGATGTTTATAAGGAAGTAACACACAAAATGGTCTAGGGAGAGATGAGACACTCCATCCTTCAGGGAAACTCCTTAAGACCTGAAGTAAAGAACTCAAAAAAGCTTCAGGAAGTCCCTGAAACTAACCATATTCACTGGGTCCCTCTGTCCCCAAGAATATTACTCTCAGGTGAGCAAAGCAGCCTAGAAAAAGCAGAGACTAGGAGAGACACAAACAGATTGAGACACTGAAAAGACATTCTCCAAACAGTTGAGTTCTCTGTAGGCTGTGCATTTGGTCCAGGTTTTCAGTTTTCACCCATGCTGATCTGGGCTTTGGTGATGGAGCATCTGTCTCTGAGTCATTTCTACTTCTTTAAGTAACTCCTTACCCATATTGCTATGAATAACCCCAAGAAAACTAATTGCTTCACCAAATTGGACTTTGGTGGTATCTGTACTTTAGTCTTTAGTGGCTTCCCCATCTGTTGTGAATAGATATGTGTTTCATTTCTGCAGGAAAAATCTCTCATCCTATAGCCAACTCTGTTACTTATGAACCAAGTAGGCTCCAATGCTCCATGTCTCCGTTTTCTATCTGTAAAATGGGACTATTAATAATATATCTCTTTTTAAAAAGTATATCTCTTGTAGAAATATTTTTTAAGATAGTGAAATTAAAACTGTAAGAGATTATTGTTTTTAACTAAACTCTTGCATTGGACTTCAAGAGATAGTCCAATCAAAGTCACTTTGTGATAAAGAGCTAAGTCATCAAAAGGGAAAACAGGGATGCTGACCACTGATCATCAAAGCAACCAAAAGAGATAGAAGCCAACTCTTCCAAAGCAGCCATTAAACTGGCATGCTAATGCAACCCTCGTACCGCAGACCCCATTCCCATCAAATTCTTTATAAAAGAAACTTGAAGCTCCTTCATGTTCACCAGTTAATTTTTCTATTGTTCTATCTTGGTTGCCTCTCACAGGGAACTGAACACATCTCCTTTCCCCAGCCCTCTTCCTTTAGCTCATCAGAACTCTTTGTGGAACAGGATGTTGCTACATTCTAGCATCAGAAATAAAGACAATTAAGTTCTTCAAATTAAACTTGTTGTGGTTTTGTCTTTTAACCGAATAAAGTTGGCAGTATTTGTCAACCACGAGAAAGTTCTTACCGATGGCAACATAGGTATGTCTTATTTGAAACAATGATTTCATGTTCATTCCACGTTGTCAGTGCAGACTTCGGTTAAAACCTTGCTGTGACTTCATAGGTCTAATCAGGGTCTTTCCCCTACTCCCACACTAAACAGATTGGCCAGGGACAGCACACAGCCACATGGTAGTGAGCAATCCCAGGAGAGCAAAGACCCTCCAGAATTGTGCTCTACATCCCAGTGGGGTCCAGTAAGATATCAAGCATTAGTGCACACTCCCATCACTCCCTAACAGCTTCCCACCCTGTTCAGCAGACTTTGCCTTTCCTGCCATGGAGCATGAGAGAAAGCTTGTCTGGGTTGCAGGTTGTGACTTTTCATCCAGTCACTGATTTCTTGTTACTTTCTGCCACCATGCTAGCTGGGAGATGGTCTTCCTGAACTTGATTAGTGTCAGTTATGTGTGAGGTCATGCAGGATGACACAGGTGGACCAAGCAGTAATGAATGTGAAATGTTTTGCCCTGGGCCCACCCACCTTGGCAAGTCAACCTAAGGCTGGTAGATTATCATGGCATTTGGAAAGAGCCAATAAAAATCTCTCATCCTATAGCCAACTCTGTTACTTATGAACCAAGTAGGCTCCAATGCTCTATGTCTCCGTTTTCTACCTGTAAAATGGGACTATTAATAATATATCTCTTTTAAAAAAGTATATCTGGAAGTAGATATAGTGGAAGTAGATGAAGGTCCCATTCTTATGAGCCTCTTCATCACCAAGGAGCAAGTGGAGGTCCCCACTGTAACTTCACAGATTTGCTAAATTTCTACTTGTTGCATGTAATTTTTAAATGCATGCTTGCTTTTTCTTGGGAGCTCTCCCCTAGTTCCTGGCTATGTTCCAAGATCAGCCGCCACCATGTTGCCAGCTGGCATTTTCCTGAGAGTGCTTTGCTAAGCCGCCCAGCATCCTTCCCTCCTGAGAACACCTGCAGCTACCTCTGTGGCAAGCACCTTGTGCCTCTGTCCCTGGACTCTGAATAAAGCTCAAAGCTGTCCCCAAAGTTTCCAAAGAATAAAACAGGCATCGTTTGCTTCTTAAGGCTTGTCCACTCCTTTCCTTACCTGGTGTGGAACAGAGACAGATGGAGGGATGGGGGCACCTAGGAATAAAAATCTGACTATTCTTTTCTGGATCCTTCAGTGTGCAATGAATATGGATAAAGGGTAGGGCTCTTGTACCAGAAGAAACCGCGATGATGATATAAATTGGCAGGGGAGAGAATTAGTCTCCCCTCCCCCATGAAATAACCTCTTCCCTGGAATGGCTTAAATGTAGAGCTTTAGCCTAAAGTACAATAGACACTTGCTTTTGCAGAGACATAAAATAGCTTTCAGGACAAATTCAGCTCCTTTCCGTGCACACTCCACTCTATAGGGCACTGCCTAAAAGAGATCATGAATCCAGGTGCAGAAATTCTATCATATGAGTTGACTAAGGTTTTTTGGTTTTCTTCTCCCTTCCACCCTGATTGAAACTGAAACATTCCAAAACTCACTTTCCAAAACCTACATTTCTCCAAAGGCAGAAAATAGCTTGCTTTCAAATCCACTGTAAAGATTTCAGTTTAAAAATAATAAAAATAAAATTAAAAAGTAAAATAAAATAAGAACCAAACGCTGCTGGCGTTTAATCTGACTACAAATTGAAAGCTATACTGGTGTTTACATGGCTTGGGGTTTTATTAGGAAAGAGTTGCCTGGCATTAATAATATGATGTTTAGCAGGAATAAAATCCCAGCTCTCCATTTTTCCATACTTTGGGGAAACAAGACCCTGTCCAGGCTCTGCACACTCACAGGCTCATTCCAAGAGAAGGTGTTTGATACGGGTCTCAAATGAGAGGCATGACAGCCATAACTGGCATCAGGAATGAACATATGTAAAACCTAGCTGGTGTGCCACCAGGCCTCAAACACAGTACCACCAATCCCACTGTACAAATGAGGAAACTGATGCTCAGATCGCTCACATTCCTGCAGAGGGGGACCACCCGGGCTGTTAAGAAAGAAAATAAGAATTTACATCTGAGTTTGCCTTTATTCATTCCCAGATCACACCACAAAGGACAGTGCTGTCCCAAATGTCAAAAGCACCAAAGATGACCATCTCAAGTTTTACTAAACTATGAGTGTCGGCTGAACACCCCAGTACATGATGATTCGAAGGGTATGTTCAGATTCCTGTTCTCAGAGTCACCCCAAGAAAATGAGTATTTCTCGGCTGTAGAAAGTTCTCTTGTCCATAGAAAGGAGCAATTGCATTTTCCATAAAAGTAGTATAACAGTGAGATAGAGGCTGGAGAGATGGCTCAGAGGTTAAGAGCATTTGCTGTTCTTGCAGAAGATTTATGGTTGGTTCCCAGCACCCACACCGGGCAACTCACAACAGCCTATAACTGCAGCTCCAGGACAGCTGACAGTTCCTCTTGCCTCTGTGGGCATTCATACATACATGCACATATACAGACACACAGAGAGAGGGGGAGGGGGAGGGAAGAGGGAGATGGAGAGAGAAATCTTAGAAACGTGAAGTGGTTAATGTTTGTTAAAATATTTGAGGGATAACTCACTTGGAAATCCCTTTCCTGTTCTCTGAGTCATAATGGAAGCTTGTGATTCTGTGGCTGTTATAGTAAATATCATAGATCATCCCCCAAGGGCAATATTCCCCTCTACAAATTTCTCAGGAACATCTTGAGGGAAGTTAGGAAGGCTGGTTCATGGTGTCATGTAGACACCTCATACACCTGTGCAAAATGGAGATCTTTTTAAACTGCTTTTTACTAGGGTTGCACTTCAGAGGCCCCAAAGCCAACGTGTGGTGTCTATACATATAAAAGGAGTGGGTCTGATGAATAGAGAAAAAGAAAAGAAGCCATGATGAAAAACCACACTCAAGAAGTTTCCAAAAATAAGAAGTGCTCAAAAATGATGGAGAACCTGCCAATCACAGAAATGAAGAGAAAGGGGGAAATGGGCAAGAAAGAAACTAAGCTTTGTTGTGGATGAGGCTTGTGTGGGGCTTTCCCTGCTCATTTTAGAGGTTCTGGAAAATGGTCTAGGTCCCTGGCCAAAAGGCTTGACTTTCTCTACAGTCTAAAAAGGAAAGAAAAGTTCCATAATGGAAGTCAGAAACCATAGCAATGGTCCTCGCCCCTGGTCATGCTATGCTAACCTTATGCACATATTTGAGTGACCCAGCCCTGGAAAGTCATTAGCTCTGGACAGTCCAGTCTTGAGCTTCACGCATGTGTGAGCAGAAACCATGAACTAGAGGCAAGACCAACAAGGCTTGAGTGCTGGGGTTCTCTAGCTGTGCATTGTACTCAGGGAGGGTGCACCCCAACCTCACAGGGCCCACATTCTCTGGGTAGAAGCAGGCCTGTGCCATGCTATACTATGCCTGTGCGCTCCGATTTCATCATTTCTGGCTCAAAGCAGGCCTGCAATTTTCATTTCTTTATGGGCTTAAGTAATCTATTGCAAATGGCA
Organism: Arvicanthis niloticus; assembly: GCF_011762505.2. Taxonomy (NCBI): domain Eukaryota; kingdom Metazoa; phylum Chordata; class Mammalia; order Rodentia; family Muridae; genus Arvicanthis; species Arvicanthis niloticus. The sequence continues at coordinate 89,128,624 of NC_047662.1, forward strand.
CCAGCAGGCTGTAATGCATCCTTGTTGAGGAAACAGTTCTTTCTCTTCTGAAGCTTTCTGGTTGAAGACTTGTGGAGCTGAGGCTGGGTAACTGTTTTACATTAGCTATAATGGTGTTTACATTGGATGTACCGATGTTTAAATCGCTGGACATATTTGTTATTAGTAGGGAGGCAGTGGCATTGTTTAGCTCAAGTATCTGGGTGGGTGGAAGGGGTTCCTATTAGCATTGATAATATTTTACAAGGGACCTTGCAGGGACGTTTATAATAAAGCCGTGCTGTTTATTTCATCAGGATTATGTTGGAGTAACTTTAATTGTATTCATATTAAACATATCAGTGTTAGAACTGATGTAATATGTTTAGCATTAATACGAAGGTTGCTAAGTTGGGGGCTTTTGAGGTAGAATTAAAGGGCCGGGAAGACAATAGAACATATGGAAAGCATTTGGGGGGGGGGGGTTCTGTTCTTGTCTAACAAGAAGGATTAGTGCTCTTGCTGAGGTACACTTAAAGATGAACAGTGGGCTGCAGTGCTACCATCTGCTCAGCTTACGATGCGATTCTCTTGGCCAGCTCGGGTGCTCGCGCGATTGCTCTCCATTCCCCGTGTTCTCACAAGCTCCACCAAAGCCCAAATGTCAGGGATACTTCAGATGCTTTGCAGCTGGCTGTCGCACCCAGAGACGTTTCAAAATGGATTTTGTAATGGCTTATAAAAGTCCCACATTGTGCACGAGCGGTTATTGAGTGTGATATAGTGTGCACAAGAATGTTCCAAATTCCCTCCGCGCTGTATCCATCAATCTGACTCTATTAGGGTTGGCAGGATAATGGCTGGAGTGAAGCTCTGGACTTTATCTGCAGCTGAAAGAAGCATCCTAATTATCTACTCATCAGAGCAGCCAGAGCAGCCCCACTCCTGGCTCGAGGAGATCGCTGCCAGTTCAGCCCCAGAAATTCCAAATCCTCCCAGTCACCCGCCAGGCGCATGGAGGCAGGATGCAAGACTGTGTCCAGCCCAGCTGGGGAACATAGTCTCAGTAAATCCTGGAACTCAATCTGACTGCCCAGCTGGAAACACTGTTCCAGTTTTAACCCGTGGAGGCTCAGTTTTCTAATGCTTTCCTCCCACTAGGTTTAGTTCCCACTTGGCCCAGAAGACTCCCTGATCATACATTGCAGAGAATGGGACCCTGCTTGACCTAGCAGAAGTCCCTGTTTTCTGCAACGTGGAAGTAATACCTGTGTCTCCCTAATGTTACTAATAAGTTGGACAGCACTTTGAATGGGATCTGTACCATGTCGTGCATTCATTAGTGAACAAATTAAAAACTCCAGTGCAGCATCAGGGTTCTGGGGGAAATACATGCCTGGCCTGATGGAGATATACCTACTCTTTCACAGAATGTTCAAGGAAGATTTATGAAGACTTCTATTCTTTGCAAAAGCATGTCTCATTAATACTGCAAGCTTATGCACAAGCTTTAAGCTTCTATTAATGTCATAAATGTATTGTTTTGTTTTTAAAAAGAGGAAGAAAGGGCAAAAAGAGATGAAATGGGTTTTTTTTTTTCTGTTAAGTCCTGTGTGATTCCCTGAGCATTGTTGCTGCTACTTAGGCTGAGAGAGATGAGGGTCCTACAGCAACTACTTTTCCTGTTTCCATAGACACCAAATACAAGAGAACCACTTACGGAAAGGCTTATTTCGGCTCAAGGTTTCAGAGAACCACACTCATTGTGGCATGAAAGGGATGCTGGAAGGAATGCGATAAAGTTGTCCTTATTGTATCCTCAGTCAGCAAGCAGAGAGAAATGAATGCCGTGCCTAGCTAGCTTTCTGTGTCTTGCCTTTTTGTTCAGGCTGGGACTCTTGTCTATGGGACTCTTCCTACATTTAGGGTAGACCTTTCCACAATTAAGAATCTCTGGAAATGTGCTCAAAGAAACACTCAGAAATGTGTTTTCTAGAGGTTGGTGAGACCGGTGGTCGTTAAGAGCACTTGCTACTCTTCCAGGGAACCTGAGATCAGTTTACAACCATCAATAAACAACTTGGCAGCTTGCAACCATCAATAAATAACTCCAATTCCAGGGAATCCAATGCTCCCTTTTGGCTTCTACCAGCACCAGACATGACCAGTGATGCCCATACATATGCACAGGAAAACATCAATACACATACAAAAAATAAATGAGTATTTAAAAAAAAAAAAAGAAAGAAATGTGTCTCCCAGGTGATTTCACACCCAGTCAATGAAGTTTAAATGTCATGTGTCTCCATCCTGCTTTGGTTCACAATTGGCTGGGACTATATAAATTGTTAAGGTGCTGTGGGTCTTTGCACTCTTAAGCCACCAGAATGCTTTCCTTCTGGAAAATGTCTAGGAGGTATGCAAACATGTGGAAGACATGAGGGTGACCATGAATAACTATAATGTGGGGTGCAAAGAACTGAGGGGCCCTGAGATGCAGTTTGGGGGGACTGAGAATTGGACATCACAAAGGTCAGTTGAAAAGATTGAGAAAACCTTGCAGAGGAGGTGGAATGTTAGCTGTACTTGGAAAGTCAACAGGATTTTGTACATGCAGAGGTAGACACACATACAGTAGACAGGAGCAGCAGGGTTAGCAGTGGTGCAGGTCTTGTTTAGAAAGTAAAGAGGAACATGAGAGGAAGAAGGTAGATAGCTTTCTGAAGACTTCAGTGATGGATACAGAAAAGGGGAGAGTGACATAATCTTCTAGTGCTGATGGGTGGCAGATTGACACAGGCTGAGGTTGGGCTTTGACAGTTAAGAAATAGGGAGCCTAGGGAAGGGCTGGTAGGTTAAATGTCTTCTGTGCAAGCATGAGAGCCTTAGTTCAGAGCCCAACCCCCATAAGAAGCTAGATGTAAAGGCATGTGTTTGTAACCCAGCGCTAAGCAGAACAAAATGAGTAGATTCCCTGGGTTTACTGGCTAGCCAATCTAGCCAAAATCAGCAAGTCCTAGATTCAGTGGGAGAGTCCATCTCAAAAATATTAACTGGCAAGTTGTCCTCTGATCATCACATGAACACTATAACACACATGCTTTCACACACCACCCCCCACACAAACACACACACACACTGAGACCCACAAAATAAATACATAAAATTGTAATTTTAATGTTTAAAAAGTAAGGAGGAGAGTGATAAAAAAAAATACCAAATACATCGACATCTGGTCTCCACATGCACACCAGGATCTACTGTGTGTGAGTGCACGCATATACACACGGAGAAAGATAAAGCACATGAACTGTATAATCAGATCTACATTTTCAGAAGATTAAACTGATGCTTTGAAGGAAGGAGATGGGGGCAGGTGGCTAAATAATGGCATAGTAACTCATGCCAATGGTGAGAATCTCAGGCCTGATGAGACTGATGAGGCTGAAGACGGGTAGAGTGTATACATCCGAAAAATGAGAAACTAGACCTGGGACCCCATTGGCCTGTTTCTACCTTCAGTCCCTTGGAAACTTGGAGGGGCATTGGCAGCAGCCCAGAGAGACTAAGGGAGCAGCCGTTGCCAGCAAGATCTGGTCTGGTTATGTTCCCAAGCTGAGTGGTAGGTGGTGTCTTCAGGGGTCCCGTTGGATATATGTTTTGGAACACATCTTAGTCATTGGGTCTTTCATAGCTAAGAACCACAGATGGATGGCTGAAGCAAAGAATTGGTGTTCTCACAATTCTTGAAGTCAGAAAGTATAGTCATGGTTAGTTCTCTTGGAGGTAGCACTCCATGGTTTGCAGATGGTTATGAACACGGTCTGAGTGTTTGTGTATCCTATAATTCATATATTGAAGACCTTGCTCCCAGAGAGATGGTATGAGGGTGGGAAGACTCTGAGAAGTAATCTGGTTGTGAGTGTAAAGCCTTCACAAATGGATGAGCGCCTTTACAGAGAACACATGCAGATCCTTTACCCCTTCTAACTCGTGAAGACAGGCTGAAAGGTACTATGAATCAAAACTCTGTCCCTCACCAGATACTGAACCTGCTGGTTTCTGTCTTAGACTTTCAGGCCCAAGAAGTAAGTGAAGCAAGTTTCCCTTGTTGCTAAGCTATGGTATTTTGTCCAAGGAGCCAAAACAGACACTTTCTTAAATGTCCTTCTCAGCATATCTTCATATGGTCTTTCTCTGGACTTACTATGTCTAATTTCTCTCCTCCCAAGGATGACTTAAATACCTCCTTAGCTCCAAACCCACATGGTAAGGAGCAGGTGTTTAGGACTTGAACATCTGAATTTGGGAGAGGTGTCAGTTTGCTACATCACTTTACTCCTAAATAGTTGGCTTAATATAAATTCATCCTCAGTCAGAGTAAAATGAAGCAATGTCCCAAGCTTGCCTCAGTATCCTAAATAAGGTCTCAGCTTCCAGATGATCAGCAGAGGACAGCGGAGAGGTTCTTTAACCAGTATACTTAGAGTCTTATTGGTATCGAATAGGCTAAGAAGGGGCCGGTGAGACAACCTAGCAGGCAGAAGTGCCTACATACCTCATAAACAAGGAGCAAAACTTGAGCTCAGCCCCCAGCAGCCGCCCAACAAACAAGAACTAAAGCAATTAGATGCAGAGATAGGCATCTGCAATTCTGTCAGAGATGGCAGCAGTGATGTGAGAATTGTCTGGATGCTCCAGGGGCCAGCTCACCTGGAGGATGGAGCATGGTGGAAACAAGATAGATGGTGCCTCCAGAACAAGGTGGGAGGAGACAGCAAACATTTAAAAATTGTTTTCTGACCTCCAAACTATTCACACACACACACATACACACCATATGTATACACACATGCAATTATAGTAAATAGCATTTTAAAAATAAATTAATAGTCTAATCATGATCTCACATCACCTGGTAACTAATGAATAGGAAAACTGGTGTCTGCATCAGGAGGGCATCAGTGTAAAAGGCACTGTGTAACAGCTAGATGGAATTTAACTTTGATCTTAAGAGAAGAAATGAGGTCTTCGTGAGTATGCTGAAATAGCCTCCCCAGACACAGCCATGTAAAATTAGAAGAGACAGAGGAAGCCTCACAACCTGCCCAACACTGTACTGTCAGATTGTCAGAGAGGGCTTGGGACAGCGACTAAGGCAGAAGCCAGGGAAGGTTGAAGCTACAGCTGGCTCCTCACAGAAGTGAATAGTGTCCTCTGTGTGGGGTGGAAGCTGCTGCCTCCTCCCTCTGACTATGGTTAGGACTGATTCTAGAAACTGGTGTGGTGAAGCAAGTTACATACAGAGGAATCTTGGAAAGACAGCACACCCAATGTAGTACAATCCTTAGGCTTTGGATCTCCAACCCCTACCAGCCAGTATTGTAGCCTCTATACAGCATGACACCATGGCCATGAAACATCCCTGTTGACATTTATTATTCTACCACAACTGTTAATGGCTAACTTTAGAGCTGTCAAATATGTCGTCATATGGGTATGAGCTTAAACTCATCCTAATTAAGGTGTCTTACGGGTGCTGCTCAGTGGCCCACACACTGATCCCTGGATTTTCCTTTGTCCCCAACAAATCCTTTCTACAACACATGTCCTAAGGGCAAGGTTGTCTGTGTGACCTTTTCTGTTCCCTAGTAGGTAGCCAAGGACTGGTTCAGATTGGGTGTGCTGGAAATATTTGCTGAATGGGACAAAATCAATTCGACCAGACAATGCAGCTCCCCTGTTGTAAACTTCATCTTCTCTTCTTCACCCTCTCTAAGGTCACTGGTTCCTAGGAGGACTGTCCTCAGTGTTCCCACACGGAGAGGGGGTCATAGACAAAGGTAGGAATGTAAGTAGCAAGACTTTGTCTCTGTTGTCAGCAGAGTCTACAGACTAGGGCAAAGTCTCCTCTTCCTACTGTGCGAGGAACCCCAGATGTGTTTCTCAAACCATGGAAGAAGTCTGAAGCTTCCTGTACAAGACAAGAAATCACTGTGTTCTTCCATCTGCTTCAGTGTGCCTGGAAGCCAATGCGAAGTCCCTGGTTGGTTAGAGCACTCTGCTATGGCTGACAGTTAAGAATGTCGCCATTGTTTTCTTCATATGCTCTACTCATGTAGTCCATCTCCTGGCACTTTATTAGTGACTTTTCTCGTTGCTATGACAAAATACTTGACAAGAGCAAAATAAGGAAGAAAAGGGCTGATGTTGACTCAGATTGAGGGCATAGTCCATCTTGGCAAGGGAGTTATGGGAGCAGGAGTGTGAGGTGGCTGGTCACATGGTTTCTGCAGTTAATAAGAAGCAGAGATGCATAAATGTTGGTGCTCAGTTAGATTTCCCCTTTCCCCTTTTAACTCAGTCTGAGACCTCAGCCCATGGAGTGGTGCCACTCACACTGAGGGTGAGTCTTTCCTGCTCCGGTTATTCGCTAGAGTTTCCTTAAAGACCAGAGAGAGGTGTGGCTCTTAGGCGATTCTCAGTCTAGTCAACTTGACAATGAAAATTAAGCATCACCAGGCTACCTTTTGTCAACTTGTCACCTGAATGCATCCTATTTGCACCAGCTTCTTTTCAATCTGTAGTGCCCCACCTTTATTGCATCTGACTGTTAAACACAGACAACTGCATCGCCTTTCTGAGTCAGTAGGTCAAGGGTCTCTGGGCACAAGAATACACACTTCTTACAAGTTTCCAGGTGACACTGATATAGGTGGTCTGGAAACAACCTTTAAGAATCTCTGTTCTTGATCCTACTTAGAAAAAAGTTCCCCTGCTAGAAGCTCAAAGCAGCCATCTTCTTTTAGGCTGGACATTGTAATCAACTGTTTTTTGGGGGGAATTCATCAGCATTTTTGACATGACTCTCATGATTCCCAAGCACAATCAAGGCTTCTCCAAAGCTTATTTTCCCCAAACCTGACTTCCATCATCCCTTCTGCCAATCATAGCTGTCCTGGTCTGAGCTGTGAGCACCATTTGCTTCCTCACATTCTCAGGATATATTTTTCTACCACCGCATTGAATTCATCTTTATTAGGTGGGAGGTGAGAGCTGGCAGGATTCTAATTTGTGACACCTCCCAACAGTATCCTTTAAACACTTGCTCAATATTTATTCAGGGAGGTGATGTGGATGAAAACGATTTTCTCTTAATATAAATTTTATTCAGGCAGGTTCTTATAATTCAATCCCATGGCCAACGACTGTTCAATGCTCATAAAATATTGATAAAAGGGGGGAAACAGATATTTCCTATTTTCCGTGGGTCTTAAACTTAGTATTCAATTGTGATTTGTGAGTTTTTTTCTGAAGTCAATAAACTGCTTAAGGGGACTAATAAGAATTTTTAATTTAGATAAGAAAATGAATCATCAAAGTAAAGAATGTTACATCCACACACTCTGGTTCCAGCAGCTCAGCTGACCAATCTTGCCTGAGCACATCCCTCCAAACTATGCAGAAGAACCAGGCAGTTGCTAGCAAGGCTTTTATTTATTTATTATTTATTGATTTATTTTTAATGCATTTTGTACTTGGGTGAGAGGTCCAGTCTACATTTTTTCAAATTGTGTAGAATGTTGTAGGTGGATTTCTATATAAAACTAAACTACTTCATATTTCCAACTCTTAGAAGTTTCACCCATGGAATGGTGCCCTGGGAGGTGCCCCAGGTGCCCTTCTTTCTAGTGCCCTTTGCCGTCCATGTTATTCTTCCTATCACAAGCATTTCTGAAGGTAGGCATTATAAGAGTTGGCACCCAAAGAAATCAAGGAAGAGAGATTCCAAGGTTTATTTGCTTTAGGTTTTTTTTATTTTGTTGTCTAAACTTTATTTTTATTGTCTTGGTTTCCTACTTGTCCTCAAGTCTCACATAGGATCTCAATTTAGAAAATGGCTTACCAAATGTATTAGGGTTCTCTCTCTCTCTCTCTCTCTCTGTCTCTCTCTGTCTCTCTCTGTCTCTCTCTGTCTCTCTCTGTCTCTCTCTCTCTCTCTCTCTCTCTCTCTCTCTCTATATATATATATATATATATATATATGTGTGTGTGTGTGTGTGTGTGTGTATACATATATATGTGTGTGTATGTATATATACACATATATATGTATGTATATGTATACATATATATATGATTTATTGGAATGATTTATAAGCTACAGTCCAGCTAATTCAACAATGACTAACTATGAATGAAAAGTTCAAGAATCTGATAATTGTTCAGTCCCACAAGCCTGGATGTCTCAACTGGTCCTCTGTATTCACTGGAATCCCAAAAAAAAAAGTAGACTCTTATGTCAGTGAAGGAATGGATGTGCTAGCAAAGTGAGGACTGGCAGGCAAAAGGCAAAAGCTTCCTTTTTTTTTTTTTTTTTTTTTTTTTTTTTTTTTTTTTTTTTTTTTTTTTTTTGCTAAAAAGCTTTCTTCTTCTTCCTTCTTCTATGTCCTTATATAGACTTCCAGCAGAAGGTATGACCCAGAGTAAGAGTGCATCTTCCTACTTCAGGATCAGGATCAAAGATATATGTCTTCCTGCCACAAAGGTCCAGACTAGAAGTGGAGCCACCCACTTCAAACTAAGCCAAACAAATGTCTGACAAGTGTATCCTCCAGTTTTGGATTGTAGATTTTAGATTGTAGATTGGATTTCAGATGTAGTCAAGTTGACAACTGATAAAAGCTATCGAAAGTCCACCCCTTATCATATTGATACACAATCATATCTTCTCATGTCATGAATAATTTCCAAATGAAAACAATAACCAGGTAATAATAATAACACTTAAACATAATATAACTATCCCACATACAACCACAAATACATTATATGTCTAACCAGGTCATAATTATATCTATCAGTATATAACTATCCGTCATACATCTATGAATGCATTATAAATTTAAAATAGGTAGAAATGTCACTGGGGGACATTCTTTTAGTAACTAAAACTTAAATATGATAACCACTAATATTCTCTTAACTTCTTTTATAACATGTGATAAAGAAATTGAAAGAAAACACAAATATCTGTGCAAACGTATTCTTAATAGATACAGCAGAAGCACTTACGTTAACTATAGTTCTCATTTCTTCAACTGGCCACATTGGCTAAAGCTTGTATTTATAACTACCTTCCTCTACTACCCATTCTATATTTTCTCACTGTCAGCAAGCGCCTCATCAGGTCTTGGCTCTTTTCCTGGAGGAGTGACCCATATCTCTATTCCTGATGGGAATGTGCTCTTTGTCATCCTGCCTGGATTAGGCTGTAGTAGTTTTCCATTGACTTTAATCACAGGACATGGTAGCACCAGGAGACACCTTAAAGTGTCTCCTACACTGGAGACATAACTTCTTTTGACTTAATTGTGGAGAAGCAACCCAATTTCCCCTTGGTAATCTGGATCAGTGTTATCAGAGGCAGCCTATTTCATTTCCTTCCCAGAAATAAAATGCCAAATGATAAACTATTCATTTCTATGCTGATTTTGAATGAATAGCTTGCCATGGATATAATAAACTGTGAAGATGAAAGTGGGCAAGAGACAGAAGTGGACAGACTCCTAAGTTCTTATGGAACTGTACTTTAAAACTCTGAGAGGCACATTGGTGATTCAGATGTTGCCTGTGCCCCATAATTCCAGTGGCTCAAATACAAAATATTGTTTTATTTTTCTTTTGAAAACTGACCAGATGTTTTTAAATATCCAGATGTTCTCCCTGATATAACCCAAACAACTCCATGTCTTGCCCATGTTTTATTAAGATATATGATATCAGGAAAACAGATCTCACACTTACTTGTAAATTCCATAAAGATGGAAGCAAGCAGCTTTAACCAACTGATACTTGGACTGGCTAGTTTTATGTCAACTTGACACAACCTAGAGTCATCTGAGAGAAAGGAGCCTCAGTTGGGAAAATGCCGCCATAAAATTGGGCTGTACCCAAGCCTCTAGAGCATTTCTTAATTAGTGATTGATGGGGAAAGGAGAAGACCATTATGGGTGGTGACATCCCTAGGCCGATGGCCCTGGGCTCTATTAGAAAGTAGGCTGTGCGAACCATGAGGAACAAGCCACCAAGCAGCTTTTCTCCCTGGCTTCTGCATCAGCTCTTGCCTCCAGGTCTCTGCCCTGCTGGAGTTCCTATCTTGACATTCTTTGATAATGAACTGTGATGTGGAAGTATAAGTCAAATAAACCCTTTCATTCCCAAGTTGCTTTGCTCATAATGTTTCACCACAGCAAGAGTAACCCTAACTAAAACAAACCTAAGGTATGACTGAAAGACAAGAGGAAGGAAAGAATCCAAAAGGTATACTTAAGAGGTGTGATGTTGTCAAAAACTCAGCCATTCCAGAGAGGTCCTCAGTCAGCATGCTTTCAAAGTCACCCAGTAGTATTCTGAAGGAGCAGTCTTACCCAAGTGTTCCCACCCTTCTTGACCATGGTGGATAATCAGCAGCCTTTTTCAAAACATGCCACTCACTTAAAATCTTCAAGCCAAAAAATTAGTCTGCCTTCCATGCATATAACAAATATTCAATATAAATTAACATATAAAAAGGAAAGACTTATTTTTGATTCATAGATTTGAAGGTTTCAGTTGATGGCTAACTGACTCCATTGCTTTGGGCTTAAAGAAGTTCAATGAATTATAGCAGGTATATGAAATAAAGGGGGCTCAATCATGCCACGAATGGATGTGAAAGAAAAAGAATAAAGGACCACAATCCCCTTCAAGAGAAAGACCCCTGTAATCTAAAATTCTTCCAGTAGAATCTAAGTCCTTGTGGTTCCGCATCACCTCCCAAGGATCACAGCCTGGGGTTTGGAGAGGACAGTAAGATGTCTCAGCAGGTAATGCACTTGGCAGACAAGCCTGAAAGACCTGCGTTCAATCACCACAAGGAGAGAACCAAATTCAGAAAATGGCCTTCTGACTGATATAAAAATACTGTGATACACACACACACACACACACACACACACACACACACCAGATAGATAGATAGATAGATAGATAGATAGATAGATAGATAGATAGATAGATAGGATAAATAACACTACTATATCTTATCTATATTGTACCACAGTTTATTCTAATTCATTTGCCTTTTAGCTGCCCAGCCTTTCACACTCAGTTTTCCAGATGCCCCAGCTGTAAGTATTCCTTTGCTGTCTTCTGTCCACACTCTCTGTGCCCAAATCCTTCTAGAACATTTGGCAGGTGATCACTGCCTATAGAAAGTTACCTTCATCTAGAAGCAAAATTCTTCCAACAACCTCTGTTCCTTTATTGAAGGTCTTCCTGTTTGCAACAATTTGCAACAGGGGTTTTTATACTTGTCTTATTGCCTCCCACAAGTAGGAAATGCTAGACAGATGTTCTTGTTAGATGTTATTGTCAATGTGACACAACCTGCATGTCTCTGGGAAGTGGAACCTCAACTGAAAAGTTGCCTTTATCAGGTAAAGTACAACCATACTTTGAGGGAGTGCTTTGACTGATGATTGATATAGGATGCCCCATCCCACTATGGGTAGCACCATCCCTAGGCTGGTGGATATGGGCTGTATGAGAAAACTAGCTGAGCATGAACCAGAGGCAAAGCCGGGATAGTAACATTCTTCTATGGTTTCTGCTTCCATTCCTGATGGAATTTCCTTGGTGATAGATTATGACCTGAATGCACAAGTTGAAATGAACTGTTTGCTACCCCAAGTTGAAAAGTTGAATTTGGCTACCATGTTTTGACAGCAACAGCAAAATAACTAACACAATAGGCAAAATCTAATATATAAATATATGTGTACATACATACACACATATAACTATATCTATACATAAAAATATGCACACACATACATATATATACACATATTCATCCCCTAAAGAAGACATGAAGATGAAGCTACCAAAAACGGTTTTTGTAAGTTTAATCTATACTAGTTTGCTTTAAATTACTGTTATAAACACCATAATTTAAAAAAAAAAAAAAAAAAAAAAAAACAAGTAAGGAAGGAAAGGCTGTTTTGGCATAGCCTTGAGTCTACCCTGGAGAAGAGTAGGACCTCAAGCAGCAACCTAGAGGCTGAAACTCAAGCAGCGGAGGCCATGGAGGAATGCTGTCCACTCGTTTACTCCCACGCCCTACTCAGTCAGTTTACTCCTTTATACAACCAAGGGCCATCTCCCCAGGAGGTGCACTGCCCATAATGGGATAAGCCCTCCTGTATCGATCAAGAAAATGTCTCAAGAATTCCATTACAGGACAATCTGATAGAGGCAATTCTTGACCTAAGACTTCCTTTTCTAAGATGAGGTCAGTTGTGTTAAGTTGACCAAAAAAAAAAAAAAAAAAAAAAAAAAAACATCAATAACAAAATAAACACCAATAACTAGTATATGCAGGAATGCAACATTCATGGATGCTAAGGCTGTTTGGTGATGCATGCAACTACCTATGAGCTATACATGCATCTGAAAGTACCCATTACCCAGCCACCTCATTATAAATAAACTCACTGACATCTCTGAAGCAGCGGCAGTGTCAATAGTGGAGAGAATGAGTTCCAGAACCCAGGAGGAAACCTCAATGATGGCAAACCAGCACCAAACCTATCTGAAGAAGCCATTCTTTTACCTCAACCAGTAAGAAACATGTTCTCTACAGAGCTCTTAAGCCACACCTTCAGGAATCAGAATGCCAGCATTGCCAAATAGGAAAAGAAATAAGAAAAGACATTTCTAGACCAAGGACTATTTTATAAGTACTTTCCTTTTTCTTGCACAGATTAATCTCTTTTCTTTTTAAACATTCTCTGAATGCTGATAATTTCATTGCATTGTCTCTTTTCCCTGAAGAGTCTAGTCTTTGATCGTGTTAATGAGGGCTATCAATTCATGATGATGAAGTTTCCTTTTAGATGTTCACACATCTTTCTCTAGTTCTCTGTGTAGAATAGAACAGCACCACACTTTCCTGGGGAACTGTTTTTGTCCAGCTCCAGTGGAGACATTTTGGTGGTATGCTGGCTCCCAGTTTGCTCAAGAGAGTGACACACCCAGTGGGGTCTCCTTAGAGCAAGACTAGCATCTTCCCAAAGAGTCTTAGCCTTCTAGTAGCCAAGGGAAGGATGGTAGAAGGGACATTATTCAGGCAAACTGCCTCAGTACCACCAGCACCTTTCCCAGCCTGGTATGTGAGTCTTCTCAGATAATATTTCGTGAATAAAAAGAAAGCTTTATTCAGCTGAGATACATCGTTTCCAGAGCTGGGGGTAGGGAAGCAGGTAGGCCTTCTAGATTAGAGTAGGGTGTAAGTCAGCCTGGGAAGATGAGTCACCAGGGAATTGAATTTGGGATTCTTCCAATCACATTCTGGCTCTCATTAGGAGTATTCCTTGAGCCTGTTAAAGGTTGAGTCTCTCACTGAAAGTCAAGTGTCTCCAGCTGTCTGGAAAACACTGCTCGATCAAGGAGCCAGGCAGCATTTGACATCTAATGGGTACCACTTTGAGGCAAGTCCACTCCAAAGTTCTGTGGGTCCTTTAAGCTTTTAAGTCTGCTGGGGGGAGGGGAGGTGCTTCCTAACCTCTCTCCTTTTATCTAGTCTCTGTCTCCTCTTTCTCCTTTGCTTCCTTGACCATTCAATGGCGGGTTATACCAAACCCACAAATTCCAAGCTATATGTAGCACGGAGTGGCTGTTTGTCCCTAAAATACCACGTCGCTGACTACAGCAAACACTAATTACAAGCTTTATCTAATCACTGTTGTGTGACTGGTCATTTTTGGTTTCCAAAAATGACAATGAGTGGCATGCTTCTGCAGCTGGTGGGGTTTCAGATCTCAAGTGCCCACAGATGTGCATGGAATCGAGCACCCCAAGTGACCAACTCAGAAAGGGAAATGGGACAGAGAAGAGAGGAAGCACAGAGAGACAGGTTTTACTGCTTAGGCCTTCACAAACCAACAGTTTGGGGTCATTAGAGTGGACTGACCCCACCCACAGAACACAAATCAGCGTTCTTCTCCCTGATATACACTCTGCTAGTGCAAGTAGTGACACCAGAGATGTCATTGAATGAGCACACAACAGACTGAAGGAAATAAAGTTTATTTTCTAATTTGTTGACTAGTTTTGTGTTTACATTTATTTGTTTCTTTCCCAGTGATCCTTTTGTTCTTTCCACAAAAAGTAGAATGTAATGGTATCAAAGAAACCATGCCGAGCATAGGGTCTGGCACCTTTGTGAGCTTATGACCATGACCTTGAGTACGTTGGCCCACTATTCTGCATGATCTTGCAAATAGGGGTGGTTGCTAATAATACTCACTTCCCCTGGCTGATGAGACACTAGGATGAAGACGGACAGAGAAAGGTTCCTGTGAAATGTAACCACTCAGCTGGTGTGGCCTCATCATAGGCAGCTTGAGTGCTCCTCACTCATGTTCACTGCCATGAATGTGGGCTGTCAGTTGCTCGGAACAGACAGAAAAGGGCCTCGTGATGAACTTGGCCTGGGATCAGAGTGTCAAAGACTGCCACTCAAAATAAACCAGTGCTCCACAGAGGTTTCAGAGCACATGTGCACACTTGGAAGGCAACTCCTCTCCAAGTTTTAAATAGCCCAGAGATGGACTTGAAGAAGATGCTGTGTCAAAACATAGAAGCACTTAAGAAAACAAGACCCTTTAAAACCCCACATTCCTCTCCACCAAGAGTTTCATCTCACAGCAGTCCCTCATATAGAGTAGTTGAACACTTGCTGTTGGCTGTTTCATGGCAGAGGCCTGGCTCGCCAGGGCCAGCAGAGGGGAGGAGAGGCATAGAGGATCTTCGGGTGGCTGAGTGTGGCAACGGTGAGCCAGAGAGTAGACTGACTTTCACTTCCTTAAACTATAAATAAAGCAGCACTCTCCTCTTTAGCTTAATCCCATATTTGTACCCTCCTCTGAGTGAGTCCTTTAAGAAAAAAAAATGGAGTGAGAACATCAACTCTGGCTCATTTCCCACCCCCATCGTGAAAAGAGGTATGGATGGACTCAGCTCGATTCCTTCCACAGTTCTGTTCCATTGAGGTCAGTTCTTCCTGGCAAGTGGTTGGAATAAGGACTGACACAAAGGAGCATCCTTGTCCTCACCTGCCATCCTATTTGAGACAAGTTCTCCTTCTGCATATGTCCATTGGGATTCCAGTTAACTCTGCCTCCACATGGCTTACACTGTACCACTCTGAGAAAGGGATACGAGCTCTGAGACTTAGTCAGTTAATATACCAGTCTTCAAAGCAGACACAGTATGAGAAACAGCAATAACAGTAAAACAGTATACGGGGCTGGGAAGATAAGGGTAAAGTGCCTTGCAACTATGATGATCTGAAGCCACATACAGAAGTAGAGCATGATGGCACGTGGTTCAATTCAAGTTCAAGGAAAGTAGATACAGAAAGCTCTCTGGAATTCATTGTCCAGCCACCCTAGGCTATTTAGTAAGCTTCAGGCCATTGGGAGACTATCTCAAAAGCCAAGGTAGACAGCTTCTGGGGAATAACATATGAGACAATCCTCTTAAATTCATGCTTGTATGCATGCACATGTTGACGTACACACACACACACACACACACACACACACACACACACACACATTCAAACATCTAAACACAGCTCCCATAGTAAGATATTGACAGGTAAGAATTTCACATTTCACCTTCATTTCATCCTCAGGACAATCCTATGATGTCAATGTTGTTTTGGTTTCATTTTAGCCACAGTGAAACTCAGATTTAGAGATAATGTCATTCACCTAAAGCATTTCTTTGTTTCCCCCAACTGCTAGGAAACTCAAGGTCAAATGTGGTCAGAAAAAAAACCTATTCAAATGGTTTATATTTGTGCTTCTGTCATTCTTGAGTCTGTTTGCCCCATCCCCTACTATCTTCATAATTTCTACTTTAATTTCCTATAGTTATAAGAAAAAAAAATCTTTAGATACCCTTTGGAAAAGAGTGAGGTATAAATGCATTAGTGAGTGACAACTGGCCAGTAGCAGTCAAGATAAGGACTCAGATTATGGATGTCTCAGCCAGCTGTCGCTCCTTGTGTTCTCTTGCTCACAAGTGGCCTGATGGCTTGGAAAACAGACATGTGCTATGTGATATGGTGACCAAGAGACCAAAAGAAACTGCAAGTCTCCACAGCTGCTTGGATTTTGGCTGGGGCCTGGATGGGCATCAGGAAGCATAGAATGTGTAGTCCTTCAGCTCCCTTCAGTCCCTGTTAGTGAAAAGTCAAGAGACCCAAGGATGGAGTCTTCAAAGGAGCAAAGAAAGAGAAGCCTCTGACATGGGATGATGGGTCTCTCAGGCATTACTTTGGGAACAGCCAACAGCTTTAAGAAAAGAAGAAAGAGAAAAGGGAAGGGATAAAAAAAAAAACAAACCAAGCTATGCTGACATAAAAATTCATAAGAACCAGGAAAAAAAAAAAAGCAAGATTTTCAGAACAAGGATGAGAATAAGCTGAAAAGAAAGATTCTATAGCATCTCGATTCACCAGTAGGAAGCAGCTAAGCAGCTGTACATGTAAAATGAAGCAGATACAATGTTCATAGTACATTAAGGCTTTGGAATAAGTTTATGGTCGGATGAAGCTCTAAGCTATGAATGGAAGCAAAGAACAACAAAATCACAACTAAGGGCTTAAACTGAGGCAGGCATGTGCTGATGGCTTCATGATCTATTCAATTAAGGTACCCTCTGAGGATGACCTTACTGTGCCTGTGGGGTTAAAAGGAAGACCAGGTCAGTGTGGCTCAATAATTTCGACAAGCAAGCAGGGGGCAGGATGGGATTTATAGCCAATGACAATCCAATTATAAATCCAGCCCTTCCTACCCAGCTACTACTTCAAAGAAATTATTCCTCTGCAGTCTCCACTGACCCACCCAATAAAGGATGTACATTTAAATGAGCCCTACCTATGTAGCAGGTAGTTAGTCTCTATTTAGAACCAGAAAGAGTAATCCAGAGCTCACAGGAAAAGGGAGTCCATGAGATCACATAAGAATAAGCAACGATGGAAGAGCCAGATGCACTGGGAATTAAACCACATGATGATGATAATGGTGATGAGAACCATAACAGTGGGAGTGAAAAGTTGCAGTACTCCAAGAATACAGAAAACTCATTTGTACAAGACAAAGGAGTCTATGAGGTAATTTAGTATTGTATCAAGAAAGCATCATGGGGCTGGAGAAAGACGGAGCACTTGCTGCTCAGACAGATGACCCAGATTTGGTTTCCAGCACTTCCCTACCTGTAGGCCAACAACTGTACATAGCTCCAGTTCCAGAGGATCAGATGCCGTCTTTGGTCTCTGAAGACACTGGGAAAGCAGGTGGTACACAGACATACATGCTGACAAGCACTTACACATGTAAAATAAGAACAAATAAATCATCAATTTTTTTAAAAAATTAAAATAATAAATTACTCTAAAGAAAGAAAGCATCAAAATGAACTAGAAAACTTCATGCATATTTAATTGGCTGTTTCATGCAGTTGGATCGTAATTTGCAGATCAGTTCATTTACATTGCCCTTAAATGGTAGGCAAAAGAAAACCCCAAATAAGCAAAAGTGTAAAACTACTCAAATGAATCGCAGAAATAACATGAGTAAAATAAAGTATTGGATAATATTTGTGGAGAAGTAGTTCTTGGGAGTAGCCAATAAATAATGTAACCATCAAAGCTTCAAAACAAAAATTTAAATTCACTAACAATTTCTCTTCAGGAAATGTAACTTTCTTGTAAAAAAAAAAAAAAAAAAGGAAAGGAAATTAAAATCACTAAGGTAAACAAAAGATATTTCCCAAAATATGGCACAGATGGTATTATTTAATATATATGCTACATAATACATAACCACCCAGCACAAGAGAAGCTACTGAATAAAGGGGGAAAGTTAATTAGCACAAGCACAAGGCCAATTCTACCAAGGAAACAAACACATTCTAAGCTCAAGAAACAAAATACACAGACTGTCTAGTGTCAATGAACTTCAGTTATGCTGTTGTAGGAAATAGTATTATTCACTGTGGGATGAACAAGGCCAGAGAGCTGAAGTACAACAGGAAGGCCACAGGTGGGCATGGGATTCCTGCTAAGTGAGCAGATGCTATTAACACACAAACACAGACATAAATGTGTGTGCACACGTGCGAGCACACACACATACACACACACACAAAAGGAGGTGACAATGTGAAGTAATAGTTTTCTGGATTTCCCTCATTAAATCAGTAATGTTTTGATGTTTATACTCATTCCACAGCATCAAGTTATAATATAAAATATGTGCATATATATCCATATTTTATTTATATGTAAATATCTTTACTATTATTTGTATTGTTGGAGCTGGTAAACCTGCCCCAGAACATAATCTCCAAAGTAAATTAACACAAAAAAAAATAAAGAATTTATATGCATAGAAATGTCTTTTGCAATGTTACCTAAATAAGTAATAAAGGGAGAAAGACATATCCAAAGGCCAGCAAGATGGCTCAGCAAGGAAAGTGACTGCTGCCAAGTTTGCTGACCTGAGTTCAGTCCCTAGGCCCTACAAGTTGCCTTTTGATCTATGCACATATGCACACAAATAAATGAATACAAAGAAAGTAAATAAATTCCCAAAATTTAAAACATCCAACTTAACGACAGTGGGATGTACCTTGATGAAATGACTGGGAGCCCTGCCTAGATGGAGCATTAGGAAGACATTGTTAGATAATAGTAACAGTACCATGTGGGGAATGGAAGCAGTTCACAGTGATGGCTGTGGACAGAGGTTGCAGAAACACATCTATGTGTAAAAATGGAAGAATACTAGAAAGTGCCATTAAAGATGAGAGGTTTTTATGATGCTGAATGTCCTGAATGTTCTTCATATTTTGAATTCCTCTCACTGTTGTGAAGTTTCTCTTCTATTAAAACCTGGTTTAATTAAGGCATTATTGAGAGCCCATGGGACTCAGCAATGTACTTACAAATGCTTCAGAAGAACTCCCTGGACCTTGCTGCCTGGGAATCTGATCCAACCTTTAACTACAGTGAGAGTGTATTGCCCCTGGAACAGCAAGGCTGGCTAGAAAGGCTCTCAATTTCTTTTAGACTATATATCTTCTGTTAGTTTCTCGGGACTACTAAAAAGAATGTTATATACTATGCAGCTTAAATGATAAAAGATATTTTGTAACTCTTTTTTCTTATTCTTTCATAAGCTAAAATGCTATAATCAAGGTAGGAGCAAGACGAGGCACTCTCTGTGACTCAGCAGATGCCTTTTTTTTTTCCTTCCTAGCTGCCAGCCGTGATTGGCTATCTGGGCATCAGTTAGACTGTAGCTGTGTCACAATAGTCTCTGCTTCAGCCATCAAATGTTGTTCACTCTGGGTATCTTCTTGCAAGGCCACACATCTTTGGGTTGAGGATCCATTTACTTCAGTATAATTTCATCTTAACTAATATATAACCATAATGACTGTTACCAAATAAGGCTGCATTCTGAGGTACAGGGAGGACTTCCAAATATAACTTCAAAACTGTGTTTGAGGGAGCACAGATCAGGAATATCTAATCCTTATTCAAATCTCAAATGTTCATTGTTCTTTTCCGTACGAATCTCTTGATCCTCACAATGTTATAGGCAAAAGTGCACTAAAGATTAAATGTTACAGTAACTATTTAAAGGTCATCATTTTACACCTAGCTACAGGTATTTCTTGTTGTAATTGTCTTGGTGACAATATAGAATTACTTATCTAAGAAAATAGGGAGACTGAGGAGATGGACTGGTCAGTAAAGCCCTTGCCATACAAGCAGGACAAACCAAATTGTGTTTCCAGGATCTGCATAGAAAGCTGAGTATGGTGGTCCACACTTGCAATGCCTGCAATGAGAAGGTAGAGACAAAGAATCTCTAGGCTCTCTGGCCAGCCAACCTAACAGAATTTCTGTGCTCAAGATGCAGTGAATGGCCCTGTCTCAAGAAAAAGACCTGACATTGATTGACTTCTGTCATCCGATTATGTACACACACACACACACACACACACACACACACACACACACGAGAAATTATCACAAGCAGGGTCTTTTTTAAGATCTACCTGAGTTGAGAGTGAAGCGCTACTAAGTTCTGAAGTATTCTATTAGCCTCTTGTCAAACCCCATCACCGTTTAAATCAAATGAGCATGATATTTAATAAGGCTTTAATGGCTAGTGTGAGCTATTTCTATCATCCTCAACTTTGTGAACTTCAGAAGAGAAACAGAAATGTGACAGTACCACAATATGGTCTACCATCTATAGAAGAAAATCAAAGGGCATTCCTAGACTAAGAGATGCCTGAAAGTGTCCAGCAGAAACACAGAATCCTTTCAGGATGGCTACAGAATATTAGAGTAAACTCTAGACTGCTGTGAACAATGTTAAAAGCATTCTCAAAGGAAACTCTTGAGATCAAATGTAAACAGTGCTTTCCTTATCTGTGTGGTTTTCATACATAAGAAGAGGAAATCTCATCACTGTGGCATGATTTCAAGCCTGGCCTTCCATCACCCTCTCTAGCCTCACATTTCCTCAACTTTGGGAACAGCTTCGCTAAGCAAGTCTCAGAACTAAGCATACCCCTGGCTTTTTCCAATTCTCACTTTTTGGGGCGCTTCCCTGCCTTCTAGAGAAGGGAGATCTTTAGAGACCCAGAATTTCTGAGACACTTCCTTCCCATAATATAGCTCCGGGAGTTCTCCTATATATTTGGTTGGAATGATTTTCTATATTATCTTTATTCAATTTCTAAATCCATCCAACCATCTGGTCAACCATTGCCTATCTACTGAAAACAGACACATGTGGCAGGACAGTGTGTAGAAGCGATGAATAGACAAATACGTAAATGTATTATACTGTAAATTCTTAGACGGGAGAAGGGTATGTGGATTTGTGGCTAAATGCTGAAAGATCTAATTGGGAGGTCCATATGGAGTTGAAACAAGGGAAATTTTGTGTGTATCATGTTTCTATTCCATGGCAGACAGCCCACTCTGGGAACCCCATGCCATGATTATAACCTAGCTGCTTATTCTCCGATCAGCACTTCCTTTCTCCATGGACTTATGCAACCTAGATGTGCAGATGCACACTTTGGCATGGGTGGCCTCACACCCTTTATAAGGATCTGAGTATACAAGGCAACCATGGACCCAGCCTCATCTGCGGTAGTGGCCAAACCAGGTGGCCTAAAGAGGAACACAAAACTTGTGGAAGCATCCTCCCCATCCTCTCATGGATCCTTCCTGATGGATGTAGGAATGCTTACATGCCTGCTTTTTGGCAAATAGCAAGTATCACACCTGCCAAAGGGAGATCTCTTTCCCTTGTAATTTTTGTCCTTTGGAGAACAATTCCAATTCCAAAAACCAGCAGGGAAAGTAGTGCAACCTTTGGCTTTGCCCAGCCTCTCTGCATTTCTCTTAGGAGAACTTTTATTTCCTCCTTGCTCCTCTATTTTGATAGCATTTACTTCCTCTATTTGCTGCCTCAATAGTCCAAGTCCCCCACGCCCCCACATATCACTTCCACAGAGAAACAGCAGAGGCAAATGAACCACTTCTTCCTCGGGTCCGGCAGAGTTCTGCCCTGCTCTCTACCACCACTGGTATCATTGCTCACTCAGGTGGCCAGTTTCCTTGCCTCCCTGTCACCTTGGACTGTGAGGTCCCCAGAGCAGGACCTTTGTCCCCTAAGTAGAGCCAGATCCATGTACTTAGGTGTGTACACACACACACACACACACACACACACACACACACACACACACACATTCATCACTTGAACCACACACTCTGCTGTTGTTCCTAAAAGTCTGTATTCCAACGGAAGACTATTGAATTGAATGATAATCGTTAAACGGGGAGGGGTGTGCAGGGGAAGTGGAGGAGGATAGGGAAACTATTTCAGAGAAACAGAAACAACAAATAGTCAATCCTGGATCTTCTTGTTGAGATCAGTTCAACGAACCCACAATATAGATAGACCTTGAGACCCAAGGTCATACATGAGCTCCCAGTCGACCAAGGAAGAAAGAGTAGTTCTCACAACCTTCGGACCCACTCCCTTCCATGTAGCTTCTCCTTATCTGGTCCTCTGGAAGCCAGCACAATGGAGTCATAACAAGGAAGTCATTTCCTAGCTGGATGCTGCTGAGCCCGACAATAGTCTTTCCATGGACTCTCTCTTTCTCTTTTGGAAGAGCCATCCTTAAGAAAATGCTGGCAGTTACTCTGGCTTCAGATCATCGTTTACTGTTCTCTCTGGTAGCTTCCAAAATCAGCCTTCCCTCCAGATTCACTTCTGTCTGTGATAAGTTCTCCTCTTCCTTCATGGGACTGAGTATACACCAGGCACAAGCTGTTCAACTATCTTTGCTTTTGAGGGGCTCCCTGTCTAGATCCAGGGCTCCTGTCTCACCACATCTCCCTGCATTGGCTTGGTACTACCCACACTGATTTATGACCAGTTCTATCCAGTATGCATAGAATTCCCACTAGAACCAAAGGACCATCAGAAGCTACAGGGGGACTGTGTGTGTATGTGTTGGGGAGAGATACCTTGTCTCTCTTATCAGCCTGTTATTTTCCTTCTACAAAGCTACCCCAAAAGTGCTTCTGTGCCCAAGGGGGCAGAAAGAAACCTGAAGTTCCTGGTAGGGGGTGGCCACAAGTACAGGAGGAACACTTTCTTCACTGGTATTTCAAGAGTATTTCACAATCACAGAAACCACCAGCCACATGCAATCACTGGCTGGAAAGCAGCAAGTGCAAGTTTGGATTGGAGAAACGTGTGTGAGGGTATATGTATGTGTGTATGCACAGACTCATATATGTGTGTGCATATGCTATGTATGTGTTTGTATATGCCCAAACATATGTATGTGTGTGTACATGTGTGCATATGCCACAGATGCATGTGTGTGTGTGTGTTAAGAAGATATGAAAAGACTCCAGCGACAGTCAGCCAACAGAATTCTTTCTGATGTCAGTGTGTATTCCAGCCAAAAAAGATTTATTTGGGGCAAAAAGGAGAAAGGTTCATCGAAGTCCAAAGCTTTAGTTAGATCAACAAATATGAAAAACAACAGTGTACATGCTGAAATATTTGTAATTAATTTTCATTTCAGAATTATAATTCTCAACACAAATGAATGGCATGCAGGGCACATGGAAAATTTTAAATTTCAAATATACATCCTATTTAGTGACTTAAAAATCATTATTAATGTGTGCTTTGTGTAGTTTTGTGTATAGTGTAGCATGTGTAGAAAGATCAGAGGACAACTTTGTAGAGATTGTTCTCTCCCACTTTTTGGGGGGATAGAATTTAGCTCACAAGGATTTCGTATACAATTTTAACTGAGTATGTGATTTAAGGTATTTTATTTATTAATTTACCTTCTTCTTTGCAATGCTAGACCTAAATTCCATTGCTGGCCAAGGCATCTCTCAAGTGCACACAGCACATGAAAAAAAAATCATGTTCTTAATATTGTGCTGGATATACATACATGTCAAAAAAAAGAAAAAATTGAAACTTATTGTATGTATACCTGAAGTTCACATTACCTTGATGGGCTGTGCTTTGGGTGCTTACTAAGCCAGTTTCCAAGTCTCCCTCCTGAAACCATGAGCACTTCACTGCAGAAGACTGGGGCAGTCTTCAGGTCTTCCTCAAACTTGCAGTGCCTGGAAGTTGATCTAGTCCAACGTGCTCATGTTACAGGTATCAAAACTGAGCCCGAGAGGAAGTAATTTCTTTAAGGTTGCACAGGGATTTGATGGTACAACCAGGACCCAACCCCACTCCAAGGAGACTTTTCCCAACATGCCAGTGGGGCCCCAACGACCACAAGATTTGACAGAGATCAGTAGAAAGTTGTTCAGAATCAAATAAAAAAAAAAAAAAAAAAAAAAAAAAAAAAAGATAAACCAAGAAATTTGGCTTATTTACTTGGAAGTGTCAGTCTGAAAAGTTGGGGTATCTAGTACTAGACATGTAGTTTTATAGGAGAGCCAGTCTTCACAAGGCCCTGGCTTCAGTCCTTATCATCACAAAAGGTAGGGGAATGATAGAAGCATGTGCAGCATGTTGATTTTCAGCAAGTAGGTGGTAAACATGTTGCCTTGTGTATGTCAGGATCCGACTTTGTCCTCTAGCACCGAAAAAAAGAAACAAAACATAAACTGAAAAATAAAATATCTTGAAGCACTTACTCAAATGAAACTGTCTGTGAAATCCAGTCCTGCCATTCCCTGGTAGCACCTCCTACAAACTAGTCATGGAATCATCTGAGGTCCATCTAACGCAGTGGAGCCACCTCTCAAGTGCTAGACTGAGCAGCACAGGGTTCAGGTTCAGAGACTTCACTGCCACCAGCTTTCTATAAAACTGAGCCTCAGTCTCCTCATTATTCCGCGTGAAAAAAAAAAGGACTGTGGCTAACGCTCAGATGACAGAACAGACAAAAATACTTGCATGCATTCCTTGACTGCTATGTGCTTGTAGATGTCTGTATGTATTTAAATGAACTTAGCAGGAAACTGAACTAACTGTCTTGCCAACTTCACCAGGAAACTGAGAGAGATGCTGGATAAAAATTATAAAATCAATTCAGGTGTGAGATTTATATCTTGACTTTCTCTTCTGTTCCTGCCTCTCCATTACTGGAGATCAGACCCAGGCCTTCATGCACGCCAAGCAGATATTATATCACCCAGCTTTAACCCCAGTTCAAGAGTTTAGATGTCTATCAGTAGGGCTATCCTTAAATCAACTTCATAGTCTCCTGCCCCAAAAAGGGAATTAATCAAAAATATACTTGGCTCATCAAAGGACATTTCTAATATTATTCAAATTAAAGCAGTTATTGGTACACCCTCCAAAATGGACATTTCTGATCTCTGTTGGCTATGTGATGTTTAGAGCAATGAGGTAGTAATATTTTGACCGAGCAAAATAAAGAGAAGAATGATCTAGATAGAGTTTTTGGGTTTTTTGTTTGTTTTTTTTTTTTTTTTTTTTTTTTTTTTTTTTTTTTGCCTGGGCTGATTTTCTTTCCATATGAAAACCATGAAGGACTATATTTCATTCCAAATAGAAGCAACAAGGACATGGCTCACACAGCTCTGCCTTCTACGGGACAGAGCACCAACACAAAACTGCATGGATTTATTTCTCCTCAAAGTCTCTTCAGGACTTTATCACACTTAGAATAAAAACAAGAAATAGTTCTAGATAGAATCCTCAATTGAAAACTGTCTTATTTATTCCCAGTCTGAAATCTCTCAAAGCCAATGCACTTCCTAACATAAGAAGAAGGGGCTCTTTGGCCCTTAGATGTTATCCTCAAAGATGCAAACAGCTCACAGATTAGGTACACATAAAGTGACTTTGGCATTTATATTTTCCAGTGCAGTGTGGGACTCAGTTACCCATGAAGCACTGTTGCCCATGTTCCTTCTGTGTTGCATTCTGTTGCTGGGGAGAAAACTTAAGGACTCACACAAGCTGGGCAAGCACAGTGCCACTGAACTCCACTCCCAGTCACAAGGCCCACACTTTGCAGGCATCCCGTCAGACGTGGGATGGCCAAGTTCATGAGGAAACTCTGAGGCCGTGTGCCATATGAGATGACTGTTTGCAAATTCCTCGAACTCCGGTTGAGGAACTGCACTGGCAGAAACATCACTTCTTTATCAGAGGGTAAAGGGCAATCACAAGAATAATTTACAAAGGGAAAGAAACAACAGAGAAAAACGATGATCTGGTGCATAAGTGCCCATTTGAACTTAACCGATGCAGGTGGCATTTCTATTCTGGAATCTGGCCTCATCCTACAATTTTCTCTGCCACATTATTCTCTCGGGGTTGGGAATTGGTTGAAGTATTTAAACATACTTGCGCTTCTAGAACATAACCATCTCCAGGACGGCTCTTGTTCACGCTGCCTCCATATATTTGTGCTTGGAGTTTGGAAAGACTTTTCTTATCCATAAGTCCACTTACATCTCTGTCACCATGGGAAGAAATAAATAACACAGCCATACACCAGGCTTTTAAAAATAAATAAATAAAAGGCGTGCTCTCTCCTGCATGCAGAAGAAAAGGAGAGCGGATTTTCCGTTATGAAACAGTATTTAAACTACCAAGGATAAATGAGTGAAGAAATTTCCTGTAACATTCATGCTTTTGGAAAATGCCATTTCCAGAGTCTAAGCAGAACCAAAACTGAGTATTAATTGCTTAATAACCACAGATTTAACTGGATGGCATTTTATGAGATGTTCAAACTGGGTTGTGCCGTGTTTCTAAGGCCAATGCACTGGAAATTGCTATTTTGGTTTGTTTTCCTCACTAGAGGGGAGTCCTTCTATTAATCTTTATTAACGGGATGGGTAGAGAATGAGAGGCACAGCAGAGCTGATGCTTGAATCCCTCAGAATTAGAGAGATGTGACATGTAAATCAAAGGTCCCCACGACCCACCCCAGCCCCTGCCAAAGTCTGTCTTGTTTGGGGAATAGAGTCATTTTTCTCCATTAAGCTGGTTCCATCGAAAATGTCAACATACAATTGGAGCCACTGAAGACAAGGCTATATCGTGAGTGTCAGAAAATGAATTGCTGTGACCCGAGGCTCTTCGTTCTACTTAGAACAGAATGGAAAGCCTACACTGGTTGCTGGGCACCACTGTGGGTAGACTCAGGGCACACACTTCCTCAGAACTCCAGAATAGCTCAGTGGTGACCCAGCCCCTGGTTTCACAGATGAGGAAATGTGGGTTGAGGGGGTGACTTGAGACCATCAAACCAGGACAATGTTGAGGCCAGAATTTACAGTTCTAGTAGTGTGTGTGTGTGTGTGTGTGTGTGTGTGTGTGTGTGTGTGTGTGTTTGTAGGCAGAATCAAAAGAAGCTCCTCAAGGGAGTGACAACCAAGCTATGTCTCACATGGTGAACAGAAGTTAGCACAGGACAGGGTTGCTGGGGAGTGAACTGATTCGTAGTCACAAAGGTAAGACAACTGTGTGTTGAAGGAATTGGAAATCCACTTTGATTCACTTTGGACATGCAGGATGGCACATATCAGATCACTGGCTTTCAAATTCATCCTAACTTCCTCTGTCTCCTTTATTCCAGCTTGTCCTGAGGTGTGAATAACTAGACCAGCTGCTCTTTTGAGTGCCAGAACCTCACTCACAACCACTGGCTGTGCCCTTAGATGCTTGCACACCAGCACCTCTAAGATTTTGGTCTCCAACTAGACAGGTGTCTATGTTGAAAACTCCATCTATGTCTTTCCCTCCACTCTCCTGCAAGAAAAGGGCATGCTACAAGGTCTCTGGGGACAAGAGAGAATAGATGGAGAGAAGGGAGGCACTGGGAAAACCATCAGGGCAGGAATGTAGATGGTACATCCCACCTAGTTAAGAGAGTTGAGAGAGCATCCAGGCAGAAGCTGCAGGCCTTTCTCTTTCCACAACCACAGCAAGGTGGGAGCCAAAGCTACTTTGTGATCATCCGGCCTGCTTGTCTGTGAGCTTGTCCTCTGCTAAGATCCAGCTCTACAGCCCTGCCCTCCATCCCTGTAACAATGTAAGCACAGTGTTCACACCTCACTATGGAGTCGGCATTCAGAGCTTGTGTCCACACTGTATGTAGGGCTACTGAGGTTACAAAAGGTTCTTGGGAGTTGACAACTCACTGCTCCATAACAGTCATCTTTTTCAGATGTGTCTGCAAAGTACTTCCTATCTCATCAACAATGGGTTGTTTTTCCACACTCTCTCTGATAATGAAAATTTGAATAAAAGGTGTTCAAAGGCTTTGGGGAAAAAAAGAAAGAGTCATAAAGTACCTGTAATTGCATTGGTTTCATCCACTGCTAAAACTGGCTAATGTTGGCTTGCAAAAGTTAGGCATACTATCTCTGTTCAGGTTTGTGGTGAATGATGTTGACTTAGTAGCTTGAAGTTAGCCCTACTGGGAGCATTTACACCACCGGCATGGGCATATACCTCAAATCGATTTTGTATCGGTTTGGTGAATAGAATTTGAAAATTATGAGTACATCGCTTCTGGGAGGAGTGACACAAATCCTGCAATCAGAACTGAAAATTAATCGAAGCGCTCAAATGAAGCATAGGATTCTGGGACTTCAGAATGGCCTCACAAGTGAGAATCAGCACATTTTTTAATGAGCATTCTCCTGATTATTTTGAAATAGACAGAAATCAATGTTCTCCTCAAGACAGGGATTCGTTTCAGAGCACAATAACAAGAAAATTGGATTTAGGATTGGAGGGCACAGGATTAAATTTGACCTTCATCAGTGATTTGAATAATAATAAAATTGTATCAAACCTTCGGACACTAGGCTTTGTCATCTACAGACCTCATGCTCAATAACTCCACAGTAGAGTTTAAAAAAAAATCACAAAACGAAAATCTCATGTTTAAATCAGCTGGTGATTAGGATGTATACAAGCCATCCATGGCCACATGTGACCCAACTGCAGGTGGGACATGCCAGTTCGATGTAATCTTCTAAACCTCAGTATCTACAACACAACTCTAAAGTGAAGTTGACTGTTTCTCATCCTGTTTGTAGAAACTGAACACTATATTAGACATAAAATACAGAGCACTTGATAAGCACCAGACAACAGCACAGATCGGGGAAATGTGGGAGCCATCTTATGGAGCAGATCAAGAGTTCTTGGCTCTCATTAAGGGGATTTCCGTCCCTCCAGGTGGACTTAACATTTCTCCTTTGTTAACTTTATTTCATCTTTACCAGCTGCCGTGATCCATGCCAGCTCAGCAGAGGAACTGAGACAGCACAGGCTGATGAGGAGCTCCATCATCCTGCATGGTCCTCCCATCTGGGGTGCCGGGGATGACTCCCTGGGATGTTATCACAGCCAGATGTTGGCAAGCATGACAGCTCTAGAAACTTTTCCAGCTGTTTAATCTTTGATCACTGGGAGTTCTCTAGATTGCTAAAGAAACAAATCTTATTAACTGTGCTGGAAGCACGTTTTCTTCTTCCTCTAAGACCTCTAGAGAACCAAGTATTTCTTGCAGGAATCCTAAGGGAATGAGCCACGCAGAAGAAAGTTAGAGGGCTATGTTCTGGCTGTTATTGCCACATAACAAATAACTCCAACATGCAATGACTTCAAATAGTCAGCATTGGGATAGGTTTGATCTTAAATGTCCCTCAAAGTCCATGTTAGAAAGTCATGGTCTTTAGCCCCTGGCTTTATAGAGCTGACGGGATACGGAAGTCAAGTTACTGAGAACATGCTTTTAAAAGGAGGTACTGGAACCTCACTCCGAACTCTCTCTCACTTTGCTTTTTGACTGCGACAAAGTAAAGAGTGTTCCTCTATCACATGCTTCCCATGTGATGTTCTATCTCACTACAAGCCCAAAGGAAATGGTCCACTGAGAAACCAGGAGCTGAAATAATTTTTTCTTCCTTTTAAGTTGATTATCTCGGGCCCTTTGTCCCAGTGGTGGGAAGCTGACTTACAGTGTCCTCACAGATTCTGAGTTAGGGATTTAGAAAGAAAGCGAGTTTGACTCTATGTGTTTATCAGTTCTAAAGCTTCAACGGGGGAACCCCAACAGCTGGGGTCCAGTAGCCAGAGACTGAAGTCATCTGAAGCCACCTTCTCTCCCATCTGTCAGTCAGCTGGGAGCTCAGCCTTCATCTAGGTTGTCAGCCAGAGAATCTGTGTGCCCTTCCCATGTGGGCTTCCTCACAGCATGGCAGACTCAGGCTTCTCAAGTCCCAGCTGGAGGTAGAATATCCCCATGGGTACCCAGCCAGAACCTCTGTGACCTGACTTCAGCAGCCACTCCACTCCTCCATGGTGGCATTCTGTCCTCTATTCCTTCCAAGCACACTGGGAACCTTGCCCAAATGCAAGCGGAGGGGAATTAGACGCCATGTGTTGAAGGGAAGGTGCCAAGGATCAAGAAAAACATGCAAAATAGGAAGTTTCAGTAGTGCTGTTCTTGGAGAACAGTCTGTCATGGGCAACAGCAGATTCCTCTCATACCCAGGCCTTCGCCCTTCCCATCTCTGTGATGAAGATCATAGCTACAGTGTCTGAACTTGGCCTAGGCCTTCCAGGCATCTGCCTCCCTCAGAGCATGAGACTGGTTCAGGTTCACCATTCATTCACGATATTCCCATTAAAGGGATTTTGTAAGCAGCTTAAGGCTAAAGCCATGGCTCATCTGGATTCTCCCATCCATAGTCACACTGCTTTCAGCACAGAACAGCCCAAGAACCAAGACTGGATAGGATTTTCAGATTAGCCAGATCCTTAAAGAATGTAGTTGACAAGCCTAAGAAATGTTACACTGGGCTCATGAGTGCAGGTACTGCTCTAAGGGTTTATGATGTTCATTTAATCTTCTAGGGATTTTAAAGTTCAGTATTGTCCCCATTGTACAGGTAAAGAAGTTGAGACACAGGAAGGTTTATAACTTGCCTACACCTAGTTAATAAGGATATGGCAAAGCCTGAACCAGCAATTGCTTAGCACGTTTTGTTTCTTTATTGCTTGTGATGCTGGAAGAATGAGCACGGGTCCCCATGCATGCTAAGCAGGCACTTTGTCACCAGGCTGTACCCCAAGTCCAGAGTCAGCAGTGTCTACACAGTATGCTGGTACATCTCTCATGGTGAGGGGTCCTCGCCAAATGAATACATAGTTTCTGAATGTTCAGTGGTGCCTCTGCTACCTCGTTCAGCCTATACACCATCTCCTGAAATCCTAGAGATCCCTGTCGCCATCTGTAACACAAAGGAGATATCACAGGTTTCTGAAAGTCTTTCCACACCTGCTGCTATATATTTTGTCTTGTCTTCCCAGATGGACCAAAGCTAAACCATGTAGGATGTAAATTTTTATGGTCTTCCTTAAAGAGCTTAATGGGGAATTTCAAAGGTTACTAAGGACCTCAAGTCCTAGGACAAAAGACTATAAACTAGATACAACTCAAATAATTCATCCCAGGAATGTGCGCTGGCCTCTCCAGGGTACCAGATCCTGGGTTAATCATTGACTATCAATGTGGCTGAGGATAAGAAGCACAAAAGCATCCTCCATGGAGCTAATAGGGTGAGGAGCCCAAGGTAGTGTTGTGGCTCAAGGTGAATCTGAGAGGAAAGAGCCAGAGTATGGTGTAGACCCAAGGGTGCCAAGAAGAGGCTAGGTAAGCAGGCATGGTACCATCCAGGCTAGGTCCCTTGAAGGCCTCCTTGCTGTGATGCCTGATACCCATGCAGTCAGCATACTCATGGCTTCTCTTGACTAGCTCACTATTCCTAACATCCAGGGAGATCAGCCAGGGTCAAGGATCAAAAAGCCCCTATCGAGCTCTGCCCTCTCTGGGGATCTCACGGAAGAAAAGAGAAGATGCTGAAAGGATAGGCACAGGATCTACCACCAGAACCCAGAGCATGGAGATATTATGAGCTGCCTGTGGGGAGCACAGGATCTAACCTTACGAGGACTATCAGCAATCATGTGATTTCTATTTTGTCATGTTGCCCGGACCTAAGGCTTAGTAAATGGGACAGCTCCAAATTCTGCATGTGAGAGACACAGTGTTCCAGTCCTCTGCCTTTTCTGGTCTACTTTCACTGCCAGCTGAGAAGAAAAAAGGGCAGATGACACCAGAATGGCATCCTTGCATCTTCTTCTGTCATTTTACCCAGAGTTTAAAGCAGTAGGATGAAGAGGTCGCAGACTTGTTGGTGTCTCTCCCCTGAATACAGCCAACAGTCCAGTCAGGTACATTTTCTTCTAAAAGGTTCCTAAAAGGAAAAGGGCCCACCAAGGTGGGCCTAAAATAAAACAGGAGGAAAAGGAAGAGGCTACAGATTGGAGCTCTCCATATGCCTAGGAGCTGACCACCCCATCAAGAATAGGGGTAGTGTTAATGAAATAAAAATGGATTCCATTCATTCCAGCCTGGTGAGCGATTGGCATGTGGAAAGAATTTTGGTACCAGATTTATATCCCAAAGCCTCACACCAAAGATGGAGCATTTTTGTTTACATGGAAATCTGCATCTGGAAGCTGGAGAGATGGCTTAGCAGATAGAATGTTTCTTACACATTCATGAGGACCTGAGTTCAGATCCCCAGCACCCACAGAAAAGCTGGGTCCTGCAGTGTGCTACACCGCAGCACTGGGTAAATAGAGATAGTCTGATTGGTGTCTGCTCACTGGCTAGCCAATCAATTAGCTCCACACTCAAGGAGCATCTCCGTCTCAAAACAAGGTTGCAAGCAGATACTGGCAGTATCCAGAGACTGGGGTCCTCCACGTCAACTTCAGGCATGTGGATGTGAAGTACAAGAGAACGCTGAGCTAAAAGTCCCCTGGTCCTACCCCATCACACTCCCTCTCACTCCTGGAACAAGTGGCTCTAAGATGCTAGAATCTTGGTATGTCTCATGAGCCAACCCAACACTGTTGTCCTATGCTTTCTAGTTCACTCCATATGACTTAACACTGGCTTAGGAAAGCTTCTAGGTCTGTGGTGTCTCTAAAACATGTGCAATTCCCCTATGAAATCACTTGTCTAGAGCATAACTTGGAAGCAGAGTTCCCTGGCCATTGTTTGATGGCCAGTGAGAGCCTTTGTTGTTAGCGTGCATGCTCTCATTTGTCTCTTATCACTGAGAGCTTGCCGCATCTGCTTCAAGGGACAAAGGTGACACCAGAACAGATTCATGGAAAACGTCAATCGCAACTGACAAAAGCCAACACTGTTTCACAACTACGCACAAAAGCGGCTTGCGACATGGACTTGCTTTGTTTCGCTCTTGGTGTTGTTCATTTTCTATAGAGTGACTAGTCCGAATTTAAAGCATTTACCAGAATTGCTGCATGCTCAGAGAGAGAGAAAGAGAAGAGAGAGGGGAGAGAGAGAGAGAGAGAAAGAGAGAGAGAAGGAGGGGGAGAGAGAGAAAAAAGAGGGGGTGGAGAGGGAGAAGTCTATAGAAAAAAATTTCAAGCATCAGAAACTTGTATCTTGCTTCCCCTGAATCAGGAACTGACTTCTGTGGCCCTCAAAGGGCCAGAACTGCCTATTTAGAGAACAGAAAGAACAATGTCCCCTTTTAGAGAG